>NC_091355.1:19031316-19306316 GCF_038502225.1 Cherax quadricarinatus | reverse complement strand
TGGCCAGTCTTTCACTCTCGTAGGGAGTGATTTGTGTGTGCAGATTCGGGACCATTCCTTCCAGGATTTTCCAAGTGTATATTATGATATATCTCTCCTGCGTTCCAACGAGTACAAGTCAAGTGCTTCCAAGCGTTCCCAGTAGTTAAGGTGCTTGACAGAACTTATACGTGCAGTAAAGGATTTCTGTACACTCTCTAGACCTGCAATTTCACCTGCTTTGAATGGAGATGTTAATGTACAGCAGTATTCCAGCCTAGAGAGAACGAGTGATTTGAAATGGATCATTATTGGCTTGGCATCTCTCGTTTTGAACGTTCTCATTATCCATCCTTTCATTTTCTTTGCACTTGTGATCGTGGCACTGTTGTGATCTTTGAAAGTGAGATCCTCAGACATTACCACTCCCAAGTCCCTTACATTATTTTTCCGCTCTATTGTATGGCCAGAGTCAGTAGTATACTCTGTTCTAGTTATTATCTGCTCCAGTTTTCTATAACGGAGTAGTTGGAATTTGTCCTCATTGAACATCATATTGTTTACCGTTGCCCACTGGAAAACTTTGTTTATATCTTCTTGGAGGTTAACCGCGTCCTCAGCAGATGACAGCCTCATGCAGATCCTAGTATCATCCGCAAAGGATGATACGGTGCTGTGGTGTATATTTCGGTCTATGTCTGATATGAGGATGAGGAATAAGATGGGGGCGAGTACTGTGCCTTGTGGAACAGAGCTCTTCACTATGGCAGCTATTTTAATGTAAAAAGAAAAAGAAATTAAATTCTCATTCTCTCACCACACACTTACACACACACACACACTCTCTCTCTCACTCACACTCACTCACACTCTCTCACACTCTCTCACACTCTCTCACACTCTCTCACACTCTCTCACACTCTCTCACACACTCTCACACACTCTCACACACTCTCACACACTCTCACACACTCTCACACACTCTCACACACTCTCACACACTCTCACACACTCTCACACACTCTCACACACTCTCACACACTCACACACACTCACACACACTCACACACACTCACTCACACTCACACACACTCACACACACTCACACACACTCACACACACTCACACACACTCACACTCTCACACTCTCACACTCTCGCACTCACACACTCACACTTACTCAGACTCACACTCACACTCACACTCTTTTGCTTCACTTGTGTTCCCTTGTCAGACTTGTAACAAGATGGTGCTGGTTGTTGTTAAGTCGCTCCTTTCTGACCCCAACCCATCATTACTACTGTCTACAATAACAGTCACTTATGCTATATCTAACATTATATATCACCGTGCACTACATAGATATTACATATTACAGTATACTGTGTATAATACCACATACTGGAGTGTACTGTATCTAATGTTACATATTGATGTGTAGTTTACTATATCTAACATTACTTATTGACACATGTTATACCAAATATTACATATTGAATGGAATGTATCTTGTAATACATACTGAGGTGTACTGTATCCAGTACTGCATAGAAGAGTATATAATATCCAGCGTTCTATATAGACACGTACTGTATCTGAAGTTACATATAGACACGTACTGTATCTGGTGTTACATATAGACACGTACTGTATCTGGTGTTACACATAGACACGTACTGTATCTGATGTTACACATAGACACGTACTGTATCTGATGTTACACATAGACACGTACTGTATCTGATGTTACATATAGACACGTACTGTATCTGATGTTACATATAGACACGTACTGTATCTGATGCTACATATAGACACGTACTGTATCTGATGTTACATATAGACACGTACTGTATCTGATGTTACATATAGACACGTACTGTATCTGATGTTACATATAGACACGTACTGTATCTGATGTTACATATGGACACGTACTGTATCTGATGTTACATATGGACACGTACTGTATCTGATGTTACATATGGACACGTACTGTATCTGATGTTACATATGGACACGTACTGTATCTGAAGTTACATATGGACACGTACTGTATCTGAAGTTACATATAGACACGTACTGTATCTGAAGTTACATATAGACACGTACTGTATCTGAAGTTACATATAGACACGTACTGTATCTGAAGTTACATATAGACACGTACTGTATCTGAAGTTACATATAGACACGTACTGTATCTGAAGTTACATATAGACACGTACTGTATCTGAAGTTACATATAGACACGTACTGTATCTGAAGTTACATATAGACACGTACTGTATCTGAAGTTACATATAGACACGTACTGTATCTGAAGTTACATATAGACACGTACTGTATCTGAAGTTACATATAGACACGTACTGTATCTGAAGTTACATATAGACACGTACTGTATCTGAAGTTACATATAGACACGTACTGTATCTGAAGTTACATATAGACACGTACTGTATCTGAAGTTACATATAGACACGTACTGTATCTGAAGTTACATATAGACACGTACTGTATCTGAAGTTACATATAGACACGTACTGTATCTGAAGTTACATATAGACACGTACTGTATCTGAAGTTACATATAGACACGTACTGTATCTGAAGTTACATATAGACACGTACTGTATCTGAAGTTACATATAGACACGTACTGTATCTGAAGTTACATATAGACACGTACTGTATCTGAAGTTACATATAGACACGTACTGTATCTGAAGTTACATATAGACACGTACTGTATCTGAAGTTACATATAGACACGTACTGTATCTGATGTTACATATAGACACGTACTGTATCTGATGTTACATATAGACACGTACTGTATCTGATGTTACATATAGACACGTACTGTATCTGATGTTACATATAGACACGTACTGTATCTGATGTTACATATAGACACGTACTGTATCTGATGTTACATATAGACACGTACTGTATCTGATGTTACATATAGACACGTACTGTATCTGATGTTACATATAGACACGTACTGTATCTGATGTTACATATAGACACGTACTGTATCTGATGTTACATATAGACACGTACTGTATCTGATGTTACATATAGACACGTACTGTATCTGATGTTACATATAGACACGTACTGTATCTGATGTTACATATAGACACGTACTGTATCTGATGTTACATATAGACACGTACTGTATCTGATGTTACATATAGACACGTACTGTATCTGATGTTACATATAGACACGTACTGTATCTGATGTTACATATAGACACGTACTGTATCTGATGTTACATATAGACACGTACTGTATCTGATGTTACATATAGACACGTACTGTATCTGATGTTACATATAGACACGTACTGTATCTGATGTTACATATAGACACGTACTGTATCTGATGTTACATATAGACACGTACTGTATCTGATGTTACATATAGACACGTACTGTATCTGATGTTACATATAGACACGTACTGTATCTGATGTTACATATAGACACGTACTGTATCTGATGTTACATATAGACACGTACTGTATCTGATGTTACATATAGACACGTACTGTATCTGATGTTACATATAGACACGTACTGTATCTGATGTTACATATAGACACGTACTGTATCTGATGTTACATATAGACACGTACTGTATCTGATGTTACATATAGACACGTACTGTATCTGATGTTACATATAGACACGTACTGTATCTGATGTTACATATAGACACGTACTGTATCTGATGTTACATATAGACACGTACTGTATCTGATGTTACATATAGACACGTACTGTATCTGATGTTACATATAGACACGTACTGTATCTGATGTTACATATAGACACGTACTGTATCTGATGTTACATATAGACACGTACTGTATCTGATGTTACATATAGACACGTACTGTATCTGATGTTACATATAGACACGTACTGTATCTGATGTTACATATAGACACGTACTGTATCTGATGTTACATATAGACACGTACTGTATCTGATGTTACATATAGACACGTACTGTTTCTGATGTTACATATAGACACGTACTGTATCTGATGTTACATATAGACACGTACTGTATCTGATGTTACATATGGACACGTACTGTATCTGATGTTACATATAGACACGTACTGTATCTGATGTTACATATACACACGTACTGTATCTGATGTTACATATAGGGACGTACTGTATCAGATGTTACATATAGACACGTACTGTATCTGATGTTACATATAGGGACGTACTGTATCAGATGTTACATATAGACACGTACTGTATCTGATGTTACATATAGACACATACTGTATCTGATGTTACATATAGACACGTACTGTATCTGATGTTACATATAGGGACGTACTGTATCAGATGTTACATATAGCCACGTACTGTATCTGATGTTACATATAAACATTTAATATTTCATATATTGCATAGGAACTTGTACTGTATTTCGTAATACACATTGGTTTGTTCTGCGCCTATTGTTACATATTGAAGTGTACTGCCTCTGGTATTGCATACTGACGTGTAATATAACCATCATCTTACTGGTTCTGCGACAGTATCATCAATGTGTTATGTATATATCATTGCTACGGAAATCAGTTTTTCATGTATATTTTAAGTAATACACAAGTGATGTGAGCGTTAGGCTGTATCTTCCTGTCCCACGAGATAGATGTATTCTGCAGTAAGTGAGCCTCTGACTTACACAACACATACAACACATACACACACAACACATACACAACACATACCACACAACACACACACACAACACATACACACACACACACACAACACATACACACACAATACATACACAACACATACCACACAACACACACACAACACATACACACACACACACAACACATACACAACACATACACAACACATACACACACACAACGGCAGCAGTCATGTTAAGAGAAAATTAAGTGGTCAGCAACTGGTCAGTTACTAAATAGCCGTCCTGTATCTGATCAGTTATTAAATATCCGAAAATACTGTAAAATTTGGCTTTACCATGGATTTACAAATTTTCTCTCTCTCTCTCTCATATATATATATATATATATATATATATATATATATATATATATATATATATATATATATATATATATATATATATATATATATATATATAAAAATAACAACACTACGACTAGCCAAGGACTCGAACCCATGCTGCTTTGGCCTGACTCATTGTGGGCGAAAACTCATGACGCCTTAATCCACTTGACCATACAATCCTTGGGAGTAGCGCATCCAGCGGAACTGGATGTTGTACTCGCTACTCAAGGACATACGATGGTGTGGATGACTCTAGGCTAATTTCATTCTAGTCCGTTTGGTGTAATAATACAACGAGTAGTATTTTATTTTATTGTGCCCACGAACGAGTGGTAATGATCAATAACAACACTGCGACTAGCCAAGGACTCGAACCCATGCTGCTTTGGCTTGCCTCATGGTGGGCGGAAACTCATGACGCCTTAATCCACTCGTTGTACTAGTACTCGAAACAGGAACTAGAATGAAATTAGCCTAGTCATCCACACCATCGTGTGTCCTTGGGTAGCAAATATAACATCCAGTTCCGCAGGATGCGCTACTCTTAAGGATTGTATGGTCCAGTGGATTAAGGCGTCATGAGTTTTCGCCCACCATGAGGCAGGCCAAAGCTAGTCGCAGTGTTGTTATTGATCAATACCACTCGTTAGAGAGCACAAGAATATATATATGTCGTGCCGAATATGTAAAACTGGTCAATTAGCAAGAACTCATTTAAAATTAAGTCCTTTCTGAAATTTTCTCGTATACGTTTAAAGATATATTTTTTTCATTAATGTTAATGTAATTTTTTTTAATTTTGCACCAAAAGGATCTTAGAAAACTTACCTAACCTTATTATAACAAGAGCAATTTATTTTAGCCTAACCCAACTAAATATATTTTAGATTTGTTTACAATAATTTAATACTAAACAAACACAGTGAAATATATTTTTTTCGTTAGGTTCAGAATGATTTTGGCGAAATTATTGCATACACAAATTTTCACTTGTCCTATATGGCAAGATGAGCGTTGCTATTTAAGCCAAGATCGCAAGTTCTGCCTATCCGGCACGACATTATATATATATATATATATATATGTATATATATATATATATATATATATATATATATATATATATATATATATATATATATATATATGCTTCGTATTCATTAAATAGACGTGTTTGTGCTGGACAGACCAAGTAAGTTCTCTCAGCGATCTGGCAGGAAGTTAGGAGCCCTCATAATTCTAATTATAGTGTGGGCCAATAAGTTAGCCTCTCTCAGAACTCGAGTGATCTGCAGAAAGCTGTTGTTAAGAGTTGCTTTCCTTTTTCCTGTTAATTAATCCATATTCTGAGGCACGACCGGCCATTTTAGAGAATACAACTTGAATAGTTTTTAAATGTTATTGCATAGGCTTATCTACAAACTATTTTGAAGTAGATTTGCTACCTTGTTACTTTTATATGATTACTCTAGCCATAGCTCTGAAAAATTGAGACTTAGAATTTTAGACCTTGTCTGTAGTATTGATGGAATTTGAAGAGCTAGTAGGTTTCATCAGTCGTAATGACACAATATTATTAGAACGCAAGACACGCAATTAGAAGTCTTGTTACATATTTAGAAGACCTGACGCACGATTAAATTCCTTGAAACACACATATAGAAGACCTCATGCAAGATTAAATCCCTTGAAAAACACATATAGGAACCCCGAGGCAATGTTAAATCCCTCAAGACGCACATATGAAAGACCTGATGCACAGTCTCTTGAGCCACATATGTAGAAGCCCTTATCATATAGAAGCCCTGACGCACAATTATATCCCTTATATAGAATCCCTGACGTACGTTTAAATCCCTTATCATATAGAAACTTTGACGCACGATTATATCCCTTTTCATATAGAAGCCTTGACGCACGATTATATCCCTTATATAGAATCCCTGACGTACGATTAGCCCTGACGCACAATTATATCCCTTACATAAAAGCATTAACGCACGATTAAATCCCTTACCATACAGAAGCCTTGACGCACGTTTATATCCCTTATACAGAAGCCCTGACGCACAATCAAACCCCTTAAGACTCGCATACAGAGCCCGGACACAGTTAGAAGACTTAATTTAATCTGAAGTTCCGAGACCTTAAAAAATATCAACGAAAATCTATAAGTAAGACGCCCAGTGAAGCAAGAGAGAGACAACAAGATTTATGGAGAGACGGAATGCAAAAATAATGATAAATGAAGTTGAAATCAAAAGTTGAGATGATTTTGATTAATTACAAAAAGAAAACAAAAAAGAGAAACGTTGATTGAACCAACGAAATAATAAACTTGAAGGAAGGAATAGTGATTTGTATTATAGAAAAATGTAATTTAGAGCTGAGAGAGAGAGAGAGAGAGAGAGAGAGAGAGAGAGAGAGAGAGTGACAGACACAGAGAAAGGCAGAGAGAGAGAGAGAGAGACAGACACAGAGAAAGGCAGAGAGACAGAGAGAGAGACAGAGACAGAGAGACAGAGACAGAGAGAGAGACAGAGAGAGAGAGACAGAGACAGAGAGACAGAGACAGACAGACAGAGACAGAGACAGACAGAGACAGAGAGAGAGAGAGAGACAGAGAGACACAGAGAGAGAGACAGAGACAGAGACAGAGAGCTTCATTCGGCTCTGAAACAAGCCTTGGATTTGATGAGCTCCTATTCAACACCTACCAGTACACCTGACATCACTGATCTGTCATCCTTGAGTCAGGTTCCTCTCCACCAACGACAGTTGTAGGTAAAAATGAGCTTATCAATACTACCGGAACAAGTGTCGGGCAATAGCACCAGGAAGAGGGATATATCTAGTAAATTTGGATAAGGGCGTGGAAGAGGACATGAATGAGCACGGGATAACAGCAAATAGATGTCTCCTATCCTGCACACACGACCCCAGACTGTCTGCAGCAAAATATACAAAGTCATCAGTCGTTGAATCAGCATCAAACTACAAGGTAGGCAGTGCTCCAGCTGTCATTGAAAGGAATATTCCGCCGACAGCTGCCTGAGAGACATCGTAGGAAAGAATACTGAAGGCTTGTTTTTGTTACTAAAACGAATTGGGCAGACAGGATCTCCGGTGACCACTTTTACACGCTAATCATCCAGCTATTACTATTTCAGCCCTGCAAGTGGTTTTCTGCTTATTGTAAACCCACAGTGTTACGACCCTGCTTCTACAACAACAAATATACACACTTCTTTCGGCCAGCTGTAGACACATATGAGGAGCCAGTCTATTAGCATCCTCCCTGCCAACATTAGTAACTTTATTACCAGCATCATCCTCCCTGCCAACATTAGTAACTTTATTACCAGCATCATCCTCCCTGCCAACATTAGTAACTTTATTACCAGCATCATCCTCCCTGCCAACATTAGTAACTTTATTACCAACATCATCCTCCCTGCCAACATTAGTAACTTCATTACCAACATCATCCTCCCTGCCAACATTAGTAACTTTATTACCAACATCATCCTCCCTGCCAACATTAGTAACTTTATTACAAACATCATCCTCCCTGCCAACATTAGTAACTTTATTACCAACATCATCCTCCCTGCCAACATTAGTAACTTTATTACCAACATCATCCTCCCTGCCAACATTAGTAACTTTATTACCATCATCCTCCCTGCCAACATTAGTAACTTCATTACCAACATCATCCTCCCTGCCAACATTAGTAACTTTATTACCAACATCATCCTCCCTGCCAACATTAGTAACTTTATTACAAACATCATCCTCCCTGCCAACATTAGTAACTTTATTACCAACAGCATCCTCCCTGCCAACATTAGTAACTTTATTACCAACAGCATCCTCCCTGCCAACATTAGTAACTTTATTACCAACAACATCCTCCCTGCCAACATTAGTAACTTTATTACCAACAGCATCCTCCCTGCCAACATTAGTAACTTTATTACCAACAGCATCCTCCCTGCCAACATTAGTAACTTTATTACCAACAACATCCTCCCTGCCAACATTAGTAACTTTATTACCAACAACATCCTCCCTGCCAACATTAGTAACTTTATTACCAACAGCATCCTCCCTGCCAACATTAGTAACTTTATTACCAACAGCATCCTCCCTGCCAACATTAGTAACTTTATTACCAACAACATCCTCCCTGCCAACATTAGTAACTTTATTACCATCATCATCCTCCCTGCCAACATTAGTAACTCTATTACCATCAACATCCTCCCTGAAAACATTAGTAGCTTCATTACCAACATTCTCTCTGCCAACATTAGTAGCTTCATTACCAACATTCTCTCTGCCAACATTAGTAGCTTCATTACCAACATTCTCTCTGCCAACATTAGTAGCTTCATTACCAACATCATCCTAACTGCCAACATTAGTAGGTACATTACCAACATCCTCCTCCCTACCAACATTAGTAACTTCTTTACCAACATCATCCACCCTGCCAACATTAGTAATTTCATTATCATCCTCCCTGCCAACATTAGTAGCTTCATTACCAACATCATCCTCCCTGCCAACATTAGTAGGTACATTACCAACATCCTCCTCCCTACCAACATTAGTAACTTCATTACCAACATCATCCTCCCTGCCAACATTAGTAATTTCATTATCATCATTCTTCCTGCCAGCATTAGTAGCTTCATTACCAACATCATCCTCCCTGCCAACATTAGTAGCTTCATTACCAACATCATCCTCCCTGCCAACATTAGTAGCTTCATTACCAACATCATCCTCCCTGCCAACATTAGTAGCTTCATTACCAACATCATACTCCCTGCCAACATAAGTAGCTTCATTACCAACATCATCCTCCCTGCCAACATTAGTAGCTTCATTACCAACATCATCCTCCCTGCCAACATAAGTAGCTTCATTACCAACATCATTATCCCTGCCAACATTAGTAGCTTCATTACCAACATCGTCCTCCCTGCCAACATTAGTAGCTTCATTACCAACATCGTCCTCCCTGCCAACATTAGTAGCTTCATTACCAACATCATCCTCCCTGCCAACATAAGTAGCTTCATTACCAACATCATCCTCCCTGCCAACATTAGTAGCTTCATTACCAACATCGTCCTCCCTGCCAACATTAGTAGCTTCATTACCAACATCGTCCTCCCTGCCAACATTAGTAGCTTCATTACCATCATCATCCTCCCTGCCAACATTAGTAGCTTCATTACCAACATCATCCTCCCTGCCAACATTAGTAGCTTCATTACCAACATCGTCCTCCCTGCCAACATTAGTAACTTCATTACAATCATCATCCTCCCTGCCAACATTAGTAACTTCATTACCAACATCATCCTCCCTGCCAACATTAGTAACTTCATTACAATCATCATCCTCCCTGCCAACATTAGTAGCTTCATTACCAACATCATCCTCCCTGCCAACATTAGTAACTTCATTACCAACATCATCCTCCCTGCCAACATTAGTAACTTCATTACAATCATCATCCTCCCTGCCAACATTAGTAGTTTCATTACCATCATCCTCCCTGCCAACATTAGTAGCTTCATTACCAACATCATCCTCCCTGCCAACATTAGTAGCTTCATTACCAACATCATCCTCCCTGCCAACATCAGGGGCTTCATTACCATCATCCTCCCTGCCAACATTAGTAGCTTCATTACCAACATCATCCTCCCTGCCAACATCAGGGGCTTCATTACCAGGGTTTCCGAGCTGACTCACAGTTTCATCAATCCTGATCATTCTGACATGATCGCCATTGTTGAGACATTTTTTGGTGACAGGACTCCGGAGAATTTCGCCAAAATTACTGGCTACAAATTCAGGCCATGCATAAATCCTAGTAATGAAACTACCTCACTGGCTGTGAACTAACTCAACAACTTGAGGGGAAAATGTAGATTCCCTTCTACTTCAAGATAACTTCCATTATAATTGTTTAGGACCTTAGCCAACATCTCATATAGAGAGATTCTGATGAACTTCTTTCAGTGTTTGAATGTAAAACACTGTTCGTTTCCCTGTTCGTAACTCTGGCTTCTACTTTGTCCCAGTAGTGACTGATTTACTTAAATTTACTTGTGAAACCTTTTAATAATGTTTTTTAATCTGCTGATAAGGTTGTCACGTTGAAGATACGATCTGAACGAGTTAAGGATTCTTCTTGCCCAACCTGACTCTGAGAAACTAAACTGGTTAGGCTTTTACTCGGAGTTACAGAAGCAGTAGCTTCTGTACCACAGGACGGGAAGCAACCACACACTGGCAATACTTTTCTTAACATTACCTCCGCGATTCTTCCTTCCTAGAATGATTCCAGTTTGTGATATGTTTGAACAGTTTTCAAACAGAAGTAAAGTTGACTGACCAATTGAAATCTTGTGCCACAGCTGGTTACTTCATCTTGTGCCACAGCTGGTTACTTCATCTTGTGACACAGCTGGTTACTTCATCTTGTGACACAGCTGGTTACTTCATCTTTTGTCACAGCTGATTATTTCATCTTGTGACACAGCTGGTTACTTCATCTTGTGACACAGCTGGTTACTTCATCTTGTGACACAGCTGGTTACTTCATCTTGTGACACAGCTGGTTACTTCATCTTGTGACACAGCTGGTTACTTCATCTTGTGCCACAGCTGGTTACTTCATCTTGTGCCACAGCTGGTTACTTCATCTTGTGCCATAGCTGGTTACTTCATCTTGTGCCACAGCTGGTTACATCACCCTGTTCCCTATTTGTATGTTTCATAACTAAAGATTAATATTTATGTGTTCTTAATAACTTCGCTAATGAATCATACATAAGAAATTATAAGTAACAAAATCTGCCTCTTAGTTTTGTGGATCACTGTAATTTCAAAATTGACTTTAATATATTAATTACTGGATGAAACAAGTTCAGAGTTTTCTCCTATGTGAAATAAAATGGATTTAAAGACTTCATTTACATATAACTATTTGATTGACATCGTCAGAAAAGGCTTTTAAATAAACTAAGGTAGGTAACAGATATTTGTTGGTAAAATAACGTAGGAAACCATAACCTATCTTGCAGTAACGTCATTACTGAGAGAGAGAGAGAGAGAGAGAGAGAGAGAGAGAGAGCGTATCACAAGCATCATATTTTCGTCACAACAATAAACAACATTAACAACACTACCAGCCTCAACACTGTGGCTGACTAACATACATAATGAGTGACCTCACAATGACTTAGGTATGAGACAGGTTAACTTCCGCGCTGTCCCACTAACACTCATTTATGCTTCATTTATGGAGCTTCGTTAATACGCCCGCCGTAAATGTTTGTCTTGTTTCGTGGTAGCATATTTAATGTTACAAGCAGCAGGAGTATTGTGTGAGGTTCAGTACTTCACGCTAAGAGCAGCAGGAGTATTGTGTGAGGTTCAGTACTTCACGCTAAGAGCAGCACGAGTATTGTGTGAGGTTCAGTACTTCACGCTACAAACAGTAGGAGTATTGTGTGAGGTTCAGTACTTCACGCTAAGAGCAGCACGAGTATTGTGTGAGGTTCAGTACTTCACGCTAAGAGCAGCACGAGTATTGTGTGAGGTTCAGTACTTCACGCTACAAGCAGTAGGAGTATTGTGTGAGGTTCAGTACTTCACGCTACAAGCAGCATGAGTATGTGTGAGGTTCAGTACTTCACGCTACAAGCAGCAGGAGTATTGTGTGAGGTTCAATGCTTCACGCTACAAGCAGCAGGAGTATTGTGTGAGGTTCAATGCTTCACGCTACAAGCAGCAGGAGTATTGTGTGAGGTTCAATGCTTCACGCATAATACAAGCCACTAGTAACAAGAGAATTGTCTGGCAGCAAATTTCAAACCATTAGTAACTAGACAATTGCGCCTGGTAGAGTAATTCACTCCAATAGTAAGAATTGTTTGTGGTAGCATAATTCAAGCCATAAGCAGCAAGAGTATTGTGTGGTGTGGAAGCACACGTTTCTCCATAAGGTAGAGTATCGCGCGTGATAGGCAGCAGCTAGAGTATTGTGTGGTAGCATGTTCTTGTCACAACCAGCTAGAGTATTGTGTGGTAGCATAATTGTCACAAGCAGCTAAAGTATTGTGTGGTAGCATTGTTCTTGTCACAAGCAGCTAGAGTATTGTGTGTGGCATCATACTTCGTTAGAAACAATTATAATATTGTTTCTCGCAGCATAGCCTAAATCACAATAAGTTAAGAGTACCTCAAATTGTGGTATGTGTATCCCTGGGGTACGCGATGAAATTTTCAGGGGATACGCGAGTTACAATTTTCTGTGTTTTCTTTCCATAATTTGGGTTTTACATTTATTTATTTATATCGAGTATTTTACAGAAAAATGCAAATTCCTGCATAACACTGGATGTGCACAAACTTCCTGATTACGTGTAATAGGAATTTGTTGATTTTACGAATAACGTGACTGCTTGGGATACTCATGAATTTCTAAAGCTTACTAAATTCTGGTTACAGACAAGCTAGTAATATTCCCAATACTTTTAACATTTCTCACAGCTAGGCAATGTAAACATGGATTCTCTGTTTTGTACAACATCAAGACCACATTTCGTGTTAGGGTCTTTGTGGAAGATGGCCACAGGGAGGCTGTCAAAAGTTATACTTAGAAATGAAGCCCTGACTTTGAGAGAGTCTTCACATCTTTCACAATGAATTTCCCAGGAGTTAAAACAAATGTAAAATATTTCATGTCATGATTAACAACCTGTAATTCATGCCTAAATTAACATATTTAAAAATGTGTTTTCTTAATTTGTAGACGATAATTTTTTTTACAAGTATCATTGTCAAACTGCGTATAGTAATTCATAATTTCTCTGTGAATAGACAAAGGTTTTGCTTACCAAGTTTATCTTATTGAAATTGTTATAAAATACACTGCTGCACGTGTCTTAATCTTCATCAAGTTTATCTTCTTTTAAACGTTAACTATACATAACACCTAGATACTCTTAAAATTTCGGAGTATATGTTCTGTCTGTCTTTATCCCAGGTATTATTTCCTAAAAGTTTTATTTTCACTCTTGTTAAAAGGGATACACGGCAGACTTCTTGTCTCAAGAAATTAAAATATTTTATGTGGTAGCAGTTAGAAAATTGCTATGGTAACATCCTTCATATCACATACATCCAGTGTATTGTGTGGTTCCAAAATTCACATCACAAAAATCTAGAATTATAGTCACAATATGTTACAGTAAGAATTGATCCTCCTTTGAAATCGCTCAGCTGATTATTTTTAAACGAGTTTAATTATGACTGCAATAAAAAAATTAGCATAGAAATTAACAAGATCTAATAGGTAGGCATTTGTCGCTGCTATGATCCTTACCACACGCAAATTCATGAAAAAAGACCTATCTCTCAACTTCCTATGGTTTTAGCCACACGCCTATATATGAGTTGAGATCTGCCTTCTAGCTTGATAAAGCCGTATGTACGAGAGGAAGATTATCTTACAGCATTCTGTGCTCCTATTTACTTGCCTAACCAGAAGAGTCCTGCTTTACAGCATACGACAGGTCTATCCTCACTCCTGTCCAGAAGGAACTTACATTTCATCTTGTTGCGGCTTAATGTGCACACCTATCAATGAGAGCACTTCCTTATAGCATTCTGTAGTTCTCATAAATTAGACACATGTTTAATTTAACAACTTGTCGGTTCTCTTAACCATTCATCTACAATTCTGTAGTTCTGTCAACACGCCAAGAAGAGAGATCTGTAAATTCTCCTTCAAGAGTGAAGGAGAATGAACCCGGGTACATATTTTTTTTCGGGAAATGAAGGTAGTAATAAAATTTCGAAAAGGCTGGTATAGCAAGGCTATCACCACTCCATGCACTGTAAGATAGACAAGATGATGACGATCCATGCACTGTAAGGTAGACAAGATGACAACAATCCATGCACTGTAAGGTAGACAAGATGACAACAATCCATGCACTGTAAGGTAGACAAGATGACAATCCATACACTAAGGTAGACAATATGACAACAATCCATGCACTGTAAGGTAGACAAGATGACAACAATCCATGCACAGTAAGGTAGACAAGATGACAACAATCCATGCACAGTAAGGTAGACAAGATGACAACAATCCATGCACTGTAAGGTAGACAAGATGACAACAATCCATGCACAGTAAGGTAGACAAGATGACAACAATCCATGCACAGTAAGGTAGACAAGATGACAACAATCCATGCACAGTAAGGTAGACAAGATGACAACAATCCATGCACAGTAAGGTAGACAAGATGACAACAATCCATGCACAGTAAGGTAGACAAGATGACAACAATCCATGCACAGTAAGGTAGACAAGATGACAACAATCCATGCACAGTAAGGTAGACAAGATGACAACAATCCATGCACAGTAAGGTAGACAAGATGACAACAATCCATGCACAGTAAGGTAGACAAGATGACAACAATCCATGCACAGTAAGGTAGACAAGATGACAACAATCCATGCACAGTAAGGTAGACAAGATGACAACAATCCATGCACAGTAAGGTAGACAAGATGACAACAATCCATGATAAAAAGATATACAGTGTACGCAAATACATTGAAAGTATTAAACTCGCTGATTAGATATACTATGTCGCTGAAATTTTCGGGAAGAATATCCCCGCTATATTACACTCCCGGCCCGGTGTACACATGTACAGTGTACGACACATGCACAGTGTAGAACACATGCATAGTGTACAATGCATGCACAGTGCACGACACATGTACAGTGAACGACACATCTACAGTGTACGACACATGCACAGTGTGCAACACATGCCCAGTGTACAACACATGCACAGTGTACGACATACACAGTGTACGACGCATGCAGTGTACGACGCATGCACAATGTACAATACATGCACAGTGCGCTGCACAGTGTACGACACATCTACAGTGTACGACACATCTACAGTATACAACACATTCCCAGTATACAACACATTCCCAGTATACAACATGCCCAGTGTACAACACATGCACAGTGTACAACACATGCACAGTGTACAGCACACGCACAGTGTACAGCACACGCACAACACATGCACAGTGTACAACACATGCACAGTGTACAACACATGCACAGTGTACAACACATGCACAGTGTACAACACATGCACAGTGCACAACACATGCACAGTGCACAACACATGCACAGTGCACAACACATGCACAGTGCACAACATATGTACAAGGAGGAGTACAGTGTGAAATAAGATTACTTGGGGTATAGACCTTCCCAAGAAGTTCAAGAACAGATGATTATTTTTAGAAAGCCCAAGAGCTATAATTCAACGCTCTCAAGAAGAGTAAAATATGTATGTTAAATCTCAAAAGACCCAAGAGTCGTAACCAGTCATTATAGAACCAAGAGACAAAACTAGTGTTCAAAATATTTTTGAATTAACACTAATAAAATCAATGCACGTGGATACATTCATTGGAAACATGCACAACGTACATGTATCCATGTTAGCGTGAAGACACAGCACAATGTGCATGTATCTACGTTAGCGTGAAGACACAGTATACTCTGCATGTATCTATGTTAGCGTAAAGACACAGTATACTCTGCATGTATCTATGTTAGCGTAAAGACACAGTATACTCTGCATGTATCTATGATAGCGTAAAGACACAGTATACTCTGCATGTATCTATGATAGCGTGAAGACACAGTATACTCTGCATGTATCTATGATAGCGTGAAGACACAGTATACTCTGCATGTATCTATGATAGCGTGAAGACACAGTATACTCTGCATGTATCTATGTTAGCGTGAAGACACAGCACACTGTATCTATCCATGTTTCTTGGACTAACACACCTTGAAACACATCATGTATCAAAGACAGCTATTACCACTAACTACACCTGAGTTAGCGGTTCTCACAACTTCGATAGCAAACTGTAAATGTGTAAAAAAATAATTAGTGGGTTATCTATTTTTAATAATTTTCATATCTTTCAGTTTTGTTGCCTTGAAACTGACAAGTCTTCAGTATTTCTCAGTTTTGTTTTTTCAGTCATAATCTAGCATAAAGTCTGAACAAATTTCCAAGAACTTCAGCATATTTATAAGAAATTGTCAGCACAAATTAGCATGGAAACCAGCGTATAAAGCCTAGTATGGAGACTAGTGCAAAGCCTAGCGTGGAACCCAGTGCAAAACTGGGTTCCATACAAGGACCTGCCTTGTATGGGCCAGTAGGCCTTCTGCAGTGTTCCTCCATTCCTCCATCCCTGAATGGGGATTAGTCACTAGTGGCGTTCCACAAGGATCAGTTTTAGGCTCTCTCTTGTTCATAATTTACATTAATGACCTTGATGAAGGGATTACGAGTGACATGAGTAAATTTGCTGATGATACAAAGATAGGCCGTATAATTCACTCTGAGGAGGATATCAATGAACTCCAGGACGATTTGGACAAATTAATGTCTTGGTCTGAAAAATGGCAGATGAAGTTCAATGTGGATAAGTGTAAGGTACTTGCCCTTGGTAATGAAAATAATCCTCGAAGCTATAATCTAGGTGAAGTAGAGCTTGATCATACAGAATGTGAAAAAGACTTGGGAGTCATGGTAAGCAGAAATCTAAAGCCAAGACAGCAGTGCCTTAGTGTGCGCAACAAGGCTAACAGATTACTTGGATTTATCTCAAGAAGTATAAGTAACAGAAGTCCAAAAGTTATTTTACAGCTCTATACATCACTAGTGAGGCCTCATTTAGATTATGCTGCTCAGTTTTGGTCCCCTTACTACAGGATGGATATAGACTCATTAGAGAACATACAGAGAAGAATGACTAAAATGATTTACTGTGTAAGGAATCTCCCGTATGAAGATAGACTCAAAGCCTTAAATCTCCACTCTCTGGAGAGGCGTAGAATGAGGGGAGATATCATTGAAGTGTATAAGTGGATGACGGGCATAAACAAGGGAGATATTAATAAAGTACTGAGGGTGTCGAACCAGGTAAGAACCAGGAATAATGGATTTAAGTTGGATAAATTTAGATTTAGAAAGGACATAGGTAAGTACTGGTTTTCTAACAGTTGTAGATGCGTGGAACAGTCTTCCCAGTGGGGTGATAGAGGCTAGGACCTTGGGTAGCTTTAAGAAGAGACTGGACAAATATATGAGTGGGAGGGGCTGGGTTTGATTGGTGTCATTGGGTACGGGAGTTATTTCTAGGGAAGCTTTAGGTAGTAGTCGTTTTGATAATGACCTGCCTCGCATGGGCCAGTAGGCCTTCTGCAGTGTTCCTCCATTCTTATGTTCTTATGTTTTTATGCTGAAAGTTTACTTAAATCACTTCTCATAACGCTAGTAAAGCGTTATGAGTAGCCTTACTGACCGTAATGAGGACGATAGGCGTTAAATCCCATTAACCAACCAACCAACCAAGTTTTTCAAGGCTCTTGGTTTAAATAATAGCGGCTTTCAGCTCACACTGAAGGACCGGGGTTCAGTCCCCGGACAAGCGGAGACGATTGGTGTGTTTCCTTACACCTGCTGCCCTGTTCACCTAGCAGTAAGAAGATATCTGAGTGCTGGCCTGCTGGCCTGGGTTGCATCCTGGGGGGATGGAAGTTTGATGACAAGACTTTATTGGGTCATCCAGGATTACTAAGCTTTTGGATTAATTATATGAACAAAATTTTCTCCTTGTAGCGGGTTTACAAATCTCCTGGTTCCAAATAAGATTGGACATCTTAATGAGCACAAATAAGAAACCTGTATGTTTCGTGCTCAGGAGACGGAAGATTAAGCCTTCATCACGTCTTGTTATAAATAACTCGCATGGGTTTAGTGTTCAACATGAATTATATATATTATGTTATACAGCTGACACCTTATTCTCAGCAAGATGCATCGATTGATGCCCTAAAGGCAATAAAATAATTACGATTTTTTACAAAAAACGATATAAATTTTTTTCAATAATTTCAACAAAATCGCCAAACTGGTCTTCAAAGTAAGATACACCAGTTTTGAAGGTTTGAAGACTCAAGAGCTAAATATCTAAGGCAAGTCAGATTAGGCATTGTTCATTTACAGCACTGTATCCAGTAAGTCCCAGTTTTCTATATCAACAAAACTGAATATTAAAATGGTATAAATACCGACAGGTTGTTAGGTAAGACACAAATGCAACAGTGTCTTACCTAACAACCTGTCGGTATTTTATACCATTTTAATGTTCAATCTGTCAGACACTGCAACACAAGGGTATCTTGGTACAGACCTGAAATCAACTTCGACAACCTCTACTAGTGAGAACGGCTGGATTTGAGAGGGACCTGACCTCCCAAAGTGACCTACATCTCACCTCCTGGCGCTATATAAGGCTCCATCCTGTCACTTCAACTCCATATTGTTTCGGACTATGGAACAATGCTCTTCTCCAGACTGAGGGACTGACCACCTCAAAACTTTAAGGGTGATGGACTGATTACATCGTCTTCAAGTCTCTTCTGCTTCTATCAACTTTTCTGTACTCGACTGAAGAAGCCTACTGTGTAGGCGAAACGTTTCGAAATAAAGATACCTAACTGTTGCATTTGTGTCTTACCTAACATCAACAAAACTGCCAAAAATGCAATATACTTTAGCATAAACTTTTTGAAGTTCACCGTTCACAAAAAAAAAGCATCACGTCACATAACTGAAAATAATTTGACATTATTTTAAAAAGGTCTTTGCCTTATTAGCTCCTGGAAAATACAATTGCCTTATTGTGTTCCATGTATTACAATTATTATCCAGTTTGTGTGCATGAAAGTGACCAAATACATTCCCAAGTATAAACGAAAAGAATGAAGGAAGAAAACTATCAAGCATTCAGTAAAAACCAAAATAAATATAGCACAATCTCTAATAAAGTATTAATTCAGTCACATTAAAAGATAATGCCTCCTACAGTGTCACTATTGATCTCGGCTGACACCATCCAGATCAAATTCTTGCTGCTAAAATCTTCCAGAGAATCATCTCATGAAAACCAGTGAGAAATAAGTTCAGTTTTCGTACATTTTTATTTCTGTTTATCAGTGATAAGTTTAGAGGATTTTTTTTTTAGTTTGTTATCTAGCTAGATGGGATGTACTGCTACCATCTGCGCTGCCCAGTGAGTGAAGTGAATTATTCGAGTCACTGCTGTTCTTGACTTTCCCAAGAGTATTAAATCCTCCCAAACCATACCCCCGGCCGGGATTGAACCCGCGGTCATAGAGTCTCAAAACTCCAGCCCGTCGCGTTAGCCACTAGACCAGCTAGCCACAATAAGATTCATCCAACTAGGTATATTTCTACACCATAGGAAAGTTAGCACAGGCACCTCTGTGACCACAAATGCAAGTTTTTACAGACGAATCTCCAGCTAGCGTGGCCGTGACATTACGATTTCTTGAGTCAGTATTAAATCCTCTTCGATTTCCCTGGTTTTTTTTTTTTAGGCTACCTGCATTGATTTCAGGTTTAATTATACAATGGTTATCTCACTTTTCTGTATGTAACGTATTTTTTATTAGCTCATAAAGCAGAGCCCATGAGATAATCGTGAGGAAGAAGTGAAGCTGTCAACCACGGAAAATATCAGTAGAATGAGTCAGCCATATTCTATCTCTGGGTCACCTGAGTGCCGGGCTGCCTCAGAGTGGTTTTTGTCAAGAAATAACTTTTCAGTGCCCTGACTACACTGGCGATTGTGAAGTGCCTGTTTGGAATACAAAGTCTCTCCACGGGCTGCTACTGTTACTTTGGTCAACGCCCTCTGGCCTAGTACACTCCATCTTCGGAGTTGTCCAATAGCTGGGAATACAGTTCCTCAGGATATGCACTTTTTTCAAACTGTTTATACATTATCATTTCTTTAGAGCAAATGCATCTCTACAATGAATACACAGATATTCAATGTATATAAGGTACTTCAGTGAAAAAAAAAACACCCTTTCGGTGTACATTTATTTATACAGCGTATATATGTCTTCAGTATACTGTATATACCCTCTGGCTTGAATCTGAGACCTAGGCAAGACTTTCTTTTCTAACTTCTAACCATATCATTCCCTTATACGCATCTCTCTCTCTCTGTGTCTCTGTCTCTCTGCCTCTCTCTCTGCCTCTGTCTCTCTGCCTCTGTCTGTCTCTCTCTGTCTCTCTCTGTCTCTCTCTCTGTCTCTCTCTCTGTCTCTCTCTCTGTCTCTCTCTCTGTCTCTCTCTCTGTCTCTCTCTCTGTCTCTCTCTGTCTCTCTCTCTGTCTCTCTCTGTCTCTCTCTCTCTCTGTCTCTCTCTCTGTTTCTCAAACACACACACACACCCATCCTAACTTCCTACACCTCTTTCCCTGTTTCTCTCATTTTATTCTCCTCCCCCTCTCAACTTCGCTGACTCCATTTCCTGCCTCCCTCGCTCACTACTCAGTGCCTTTGCTCATCGTCCGCTCCTGCAGACGCAATACAGTCAGGCCTAACATGAGGACCAGTCACTGTGTCCACTTAAATTACTCACTAAAGATTGCAAAATTTTTAGGACGGCAAACAAAGGTCTGAAGAATTATATAAAAAAAATAATACATAGGAAATATTTCAGTAGCGTAAGTGAGAAGTAGAGAGAACAGTTATGATTTATTAGTTTCATTTGTCATTGAAAATATACTCATTACAAACGCAAAAATTCCATTCTCTCTAATATAGAACGATATGAACGGGTTTGAAAGCAATAATAAATCACAATAAAATACAATAAAATACAATTAAATACAATAAAATGCAACAGAATAAACTATTTGTGACAAAACGTCGCACAGGCTAAAAGTTTATATAAAAGTCTATTCTCACAATATTATTATATTCCCGTTGAGCACTAAATTATTAGGTGTAAAACAGCGCTATGACGACTACGTGTTTGTGCTTCATCCGATTAAAATATAATAAAAATACATTGATACGACATAATTATATTTATAATGCAAAAACATGGTGTAAAAAAAATTGTCGTCTGAAGATGTGTCAACACACGAAAGCGTTCAAGTTTTATTTCCAATTTTCACTGTGGTATGTTTTTCATATTTGCTTTTTGTTGTGATTTCTTTTATGTTTATATATATATATATATATATATATATATATATATATATATATATATATATATATATATATATATGTCGTGCCGAATATGTAAAACTGGTCAATTAGCAAGAACTCATTTAAAATTAAGTTCTTACTAAAATTTTCTCTTATACGTTTAAAGATATATTTTTTTCATTAATGTTAATGTAAAAAACTTTAATTTTACTCCAAAAGAATCTTAGAAAACTTACCTAACCTTCTTATAATAAGAAAAATTTATTTTAGCCTAACCCAACTAAATATATTTTAGATTTGTTTACAATAATTTAATACTAAACAAACAGTGAAATATATTTTTTTCGTTAGGTTCAGAATGATTTTGGCGAAATTATTGCATACACAAATTTTCGCTTGTCCTATATGGCAAGATGAACGTTGCTAATTAAGCCAAGATCACAAGTTCTGCTGCCTATTCGGCACGACATATATATATATATATACAGGTTTACTGAAGCAGTGATTCGGTGGGACACCCTTACAGATTCCTCCAGTAGACCAGCTCCTCCCAAAGAACCCAGTCCCACTGGGACAAACCGATCATGGAGAAAATCGCCAACACAGTGCTTTCCAACGCCTCAGGAAAGGACAAAGCTCGTCTCCTGGCAGTGAAGGCACCACACTAAGGAGATTTCCTGTTAGCTGTTCCCAATTCCTCCCTGGACACGCGACTCGACCCACAGGCCATTCGGATTGGTGTTGCTCTTCGCCTAGCCGCCCCCATCCTCACCGAACATAGGTGTATTTGCGGCAGGGCGATGGCTGATCAATTCGGACTTCATGGTCTCGTGTGTCACACAGCAGAAAGGAAGTATGCCAGGCATGAGGAGGTCAATGACATCATAAAGAGAACCCTCGCCACAGAACGTTTGCCCAGCTCAACGGGAACCCCAAGTGCAGAGGTCAGTGGTTAAGTGCGGTCATACCGCTAAGCTCCTGGTAGTTAGCGTGGGTTGTTACCCATACCATGGCTTCTTGTAGTGCTTTAGAATCCCAGGTTCATGTGTTGAAGAAGGAGATTCTACTTCTTCAGGAGAAAAATAGAAAGCTGAAGCTTCGCATAGATGAGTTTGGGAGCGAGTGTGAAAAGGATTTAGCTGGTAAGGTAGGAATGGTCACCAGCAGTGATAGTGGCAGCCGCTCTAAGTGGCAAGTGGTTCACAGTTCAGGAAGAAGGAAGATGAGGAGAGTTAGAGAAAATGTAAAGGTAGGAAATCGATTCTCTGTTCTCCAAGACGAATGTACTTCAGTGATTAGTGAGGTTGAAGGTATCACTGATTCCCCTGCTAATCAAGGTAAGAATATTTTAATAGGAGGCGATTCTCAGGTAAGATATATGGACCATGCATTTTGTAACAGAGACAGAAAGGTCAGACAGAGAGTGTGTCTTTCTGGAGCTGGTGTTGGCTACAGTCAGCAGGTTGGATAATATTATGGCAGGTAATGGGAACAAGCCCAACAACAAGCAGCATTTACAAGGGTTGTAAATGCTGCAGCGAGGAGGCGGCTGGAGGCAGTGGAGATGTCCTGTCTAAGGGCAATGTGTAGTGTAAATATTATGCAAAGAATTCAGAGTGAGGAAATTAGGTGTGGAGTTACTAAAAGTATTAGTCAGAGGGCTGAAGAGGGATTGAGGTGGTTTGGTCATTTAGAGAAAATGGAATAAAGTAGAATGGCTTGGAGAGCGTATAAATCTGTAGGGGTAGGAAGGCGAGGTAGGGGTCGTCCTTAATTGGTTGGAGGGAGGGGGTAAACGAGGTTTTGCGGGCGAGTGGCTTGAACTTCCGGTAAGCATACGTGAGCATGTTAGATAGGAGTGAATGGAGACATATGGTTTTTGGGACCTGACGAGCTGTTGGTTAGCCGGATTTAACTCCCCGAAATGGGTACTAGCAGTTTAGAGGGACATCTAAACTGTCCTATCTGAGCACCTCTGTAAAAACAGTGATTATGTATGAATGATGATGAAAGTTTCTTCTTTCTTCACGGGTTTTTCTTTCTATTTTGGGTAACCTTCCCTCGGTGGGAAACTGCCGACGTGTTATACGTAATATATATATATATATATATATATATATATATATATATATATATATATATATATATATATATATATATACATACACACACACACACACACACACACACACCCCGCACATAAAAGAGAAGCTTACGACGACGTTTCGGTCCGACTTGGACCATATACAAAGTCACACTAACCAGAAGTGGAGCAGGACGGCTATATATAGACAGGAAGAGGTGGTGGTAGTAGTAGTAGTAGTACAAGAATGGTATATAATACCGACAAGATGAAAATGCGCAACACCCGGGCATCCCTATCGTAGACGTTTCGCCATCCAGTGGCTGGCTGGATGGCGAAACGTCCACAACAAAGACACCCAGACGCCGCAAATGTGTCTTAATTTCATTAGTATAGTAGTAGTAGTAGTAGTAGTAGAAGAAGTTGTGGTAGTGGTAGTAGTGGGAAATAAGGAGGACGAGCCAGTCAAATACAAAGGAAGGGAAGCACTGCAAGGGAGCTAGGTGCCCACAGAGGGAGAGCAAGCGCACAGAGGTGCATGAAAGGGGAAGTGGTGAAATAAATGAAGAAGGAACAGAAACACGAGACAGAAGAGAGAAAGACAACCCAGAGGAGAAAAAGGAAAGAGGAAGAGGAAAAAAAAAGAGGAGTCGGGTTAAGTCACGGGTGTTCTGAAGTTTGGAGCATTGTATCGTTCCAGTCACGGCATTGTGCCTTTTTTTGTTATATATGTCGTGCCGAATAGGCAGAACTTGCCATCTTGGCTTAAATAGCAACGTTCATCTTGCCATATAGGACAAGCGAAAATTTATGTATGCAATAATTTCGCCAAAATCATTCTGAACCTAACGAAAAAAATATATTTCACTGTGTTTATTTAGTATTAAATTATTATAAACAAATTAAAATATATTTAGTTGGTTTAGGCTAAAATAAATTGTTCTTGTTATAATAAGGTTAGGTAAGTTTTCTAAGATACTTTTGGAGCAAAATTTAAATTTTTTCATTAACATTAATGAAAAAAATATATCTTTAAACGTATAAGAGAAAATTTTAGAAAGGACTTAATTTTAAATGAGTTCTTTCTAATTGACCAGTTTTACATATTAGGCACGACATATATATATATATATATATATATATATATATATATATATATATATATATATATATATATATATATATATAATGCTATTCACAGTGAAATTTAACTTAAACTAATTTACGTTAGGCTAGACGATGTTTTTAAGTTAAGTTTGGACCAAAAACAAAACAATTTTTATCACTGTGAATGAAAAAATATATCTATCAATCTTTAAAAAAATTTGGGGAAAAGTATAATTTTTAATGGAGCTCGGCCTAATTGGCAAGTTTTCTCTCTCCGTCTCTGTATGTCTCTCTCTCTCTCTCTCTCTCTCTCTCTCTCTCTCGCTCTCTCTCGCTCTCTCTCGCTCTCTCTCGCTCTCTGACATTTAAGAGAAAATAAATAGGAAGCGCGTCTATTTCGCGCCCACCATATGGAAGATCGAGTCTCCATCTCGTCTTGCGCTTAATGACTAACATGGGCTTAACATTAACATGAATAAATATATTGTTCTCTTTATATACATGAAGGTTTTGCAGGATTAGGTTATTAGTTCTTAAGTTTATTTACAAGCTAAGAGCTGTTACCTAACTCAGCTTATTTGACAGCTTTTTATTATGAGACATGCAAATGGGGAATAGGTTAAAACTGGAGCCATCTATGGGCTAGTGATTTCACCTTGTCAGCTGACTTTATTTCGTCAGTGTCATTATACTTTCCATACTCAAGTCATTCTGGGAATGAATGATCTCAGATGAAGTGATGTTCTTGAGAAGGGTAAAGTCAGAGTGCGTTTGCTGATCGGTGCCTATCTTGTTATACAGAAGCTCTCTTCTCGCTGACTTACTGTTACGTACAACATTCGCCTTGTATGTAACAGTAAGACCACCCACATCCCTTCTGTACTGAATCCTCTGCTGAAATCACAGATCCGTCCTGGCTTAGTCCAAACGAGAGCTGACTCGTCTTGCCCTGTTCTCTGTTCTGTCAAGAAGTCGTAGATAAGACGGAGAGATGGCAGCCCAAGAAAGTGGAGGGTATTCAAGGCTTGTGCGCACTTGCGCCTCGTCAAGTCTTGCAACCTCTACTGTCGAATAGTTGCGAGACAGGTCTATGTGCTGCAAACTTCCTGGCCTCTTTGTTTACATGATTTAATACGTTTGCATACGCATACAACAGGGATGAGTTAATTAAGGTCACTGAAGTAGACATACCATAAGAATGACCCGAGTACACTTCCCAGCACTTCCCAGTGGAACACTTGCACCAATAGTCTGTCATGTTGTCTTCGTCCCATTGAGAACTACTCTTAGAGATCGATCTTGAAGATAATCACTAAGGAGGCATAGTGCAGAGCCAGAGATTCCTACTGCTTGCAGTTTTGCCAAGACTCACTGGTGCTATACTCTATGAAAAGCGGCCTCTATGTCCTATGCTACTACATAGCTGATCTTGGATTCAGATGCCACATAGTGGAGAAGTATATTGACTGTCACGAAGCAGAGTGGTAGTCGAAAAAAACTGAAATTATTGTCTGTAGAATCTTGCCAGTGATTGGCAGGAGTGGCAGGTCTATAATTGCTGATTTCCGCTCCGTAATTGCTGATTTCCGCTCTGCTGCCTCTTTTCACAAAGAAATTGAGCAATGCTAATAGATGAGAGTTAGAGATGTTGTTAGCTGGACTGCACATCTACATAGCAATTTTGGACTGATCTTGCGCCACAACCTTTTTTAGTCCAGGGATTTAAGGTGATAAACTTCATCCTGCCTTATTATCACCTCTGACAACTTTGACACAGTTCTTGCGGCTAGCCAAGGAGGTTCCTTAGTGGATCAGGAACTTGCATCCTGGCAGGAAGATCTTCAGCAAAGGTCAGCTTTCTCCTGTTGGTAGAGACGATTCCATCCTGCAGATTTAGAGGTGTAATAAAGTTGGTAGAATTACCGACAATATGTAAAGTAAAAGGACACAAGTGCAACTAATGTGACATTTATTGTGGCAACGTTTCGCTCTCCAGGAGCTTTATCAAGCTTTATCAAGTCCATGTATTGTTTGTAATGGCTTGATAAAGCTCCTGGAGAGCGAAACGTTGCCACAATAAATGTCACATTAGTTGCACTTGTGTCCTTTTACTTTACAGATTTAGAGGTAGCATAATTTCATCAGATGGATGACCTTGTCGGTCCTTGACCAAGGATCACCAGGGTCTTGTGTCAGCCTCCGTGTGTCAGCTATATTAATATTGTTGTAATCTTTAGTTCAAGGCTTTTGCCAGTTTGGCCATAATAAAAGTTGCATCAAGCAGGTCTATGGTTGAGAGAACTATAATTGAATTAAGCGTCATAAAAATATGGTTTTCATTTTAATATGAATGTTGGATTATACAAATTATTTAATATGAATGTTGGATTATACAAATTAGATTAGTTTATAATTAATAAAATTTAGGAAGAATTTAAGCTACGTATTGTCGACATGTCCCTGACCATCACACGCACATCATTTTGGGATGGGTGTAATGTCGAATATGACCGTGAATTGATATATCGGCCTTATAATCTTTCTGTTGTTCTGTTATTTTTATAGGTCCTTGATAATATGATAAATCACGAAAGCGCTTGGAATTTCACTATTTTTTCAGAGTGATTTTTGCATAGGTGTATTTCCGGCAAAGTGACAACTGATCAATTCAGACTTCATGGTCTCGTGTCTCTCACACCAGAAGGGAAGCATGTTAGGCATGAGGAGGTCAACGACATCATAAAGAGAAGTCTCGCCACAGCCCGTTGCCCAGCACAACGGAAACGCCAAGTACAGAGGTCTGACGGATGTCAAAAGCGTACTGGAGTCACTATGCTACTCTGGAAGGATGGTAAGCAGATTGGCTGTGGCTACACCTGTGCCACCACATTGGCGGACACCTATTTGTCATACTCTGAAGCTGAAGGAGGTGGAGCCACCAGCTACAGGGAGACCCAGGAGACTCGCAAATATGAAGACCTGCTAGAACTTCATCCCAGTAGGGTCAGAGACCCTTGGAGTATAGGATCACAGAGCCTCCAGCTTTCACTCTGAGAGACTCAGTACTGAAATCCAGAGAGGATATGCCTGCAGCATTCTGGGCACGCGGTCCACGGCCGGGGAGCTGGACGAAATTATCGAGATGTAGGCTCTGAGATGTCATCTATGCTGTTCTACTCCCTATTGTATTTTTGTCAATGTATTTTGTCTATAAAATCTACATAGAATGTAGAATATAGGGGGCGATAGAAGACAATATTCAAACAGCTCTGGGTAGGACCTTGAGTTTTCCCCTGAAGTAAGTTTATTGTTTTCTCTGAGGATGAGAGTCCCCAGCACAGTTCCAGAGGTGGTACCTCCCTATAATTATATATAATATATATAATAAAGTATATATCTTCTTCTTTCAACAAACCGGAAGTATCTCACCGAGACAGGGTGGCCCAAAAAGAAAAACAAAAGTTTCTTTTTTTTAAATTTAGTAATATATACAGGAGAAGGAGTTACTAGTCCCTTGCTCCCGGCATTTTAGTCCCTTTTACGACACAAACACACAATATATATATATATATATATATATATATATATATATATATATATATGTCGTGCCGAATAGGCAGAACTTGCGATCTTGGCTTAAATAGCAACGCTCATCTTGCCATATAGGACAAGTAAAAATTTGTGTATGCAATAATTTCGCCAAAATCATTATGAACCTAACGAAAAAAATATATTTCACTGTATTTGTTTAGTATTAAATTATTGTAAACAAATCTAAAATATATTTAGTTGGGTTAGGCTAAAATAAATTGTTCTTGTTATAATAAGGTTAGGTAAGTTTTCTAAGTTCCTTTTGGTGCAAAATTATAATTTTTTACAGCAACATTAATGAGAAAAATATATCTTTAAACGCATAAGAGAAAATTTTAGAAAGGACTTAATTTTAAATGAGTTCTTGCTAATTGGCCAGTTTTACCTATTAGGCACGACATTATATATATATATATATATATATATTATATATATATATATATATATGCAAAACAACCATGGAAGAGTAGAATTTAACTCTAGGCCTTTCGTGTTGCATTCAACACATCAGGAGCTTGCAAAACTGCATTAAAGAGGACGATGTCCAAGCAAGTACGTTCCCACAGGACGTCTTGCTTGGACATCCTCCTCTTTTCGGCAATTTTGCAAGCTCCTGATTATGTGTTGATTGCAACGCGAAACACCTAGAAATTTATACTCATTTCAAACCAGAGGAGTCTCAAACCTACGATCCTTGGTACAATGGTTATAGGAACACAATAGGCATTATTATTTACTCCGGTTCTGTGTCACAGACACTTATTTGACGCTGTTAATCAGTGTTAATCAGATTTTGATTAAGATGGTCTGATATCAGCTCTCTGAGCCAAGTGCCGAGAGCAGAGTCTCGAGATACTGGGAAATAGGGGACGGGGGGGGGGGAGGGGGGTAAAAAGGGAGGAGGATCGACTGCAAAATGATTCCGGCGCCATTGAACTCTCTGAGAATAATTATTTTATATAAACGCTGACAAAGGTTTTCAAGAGATTTGGTAGAAATTACTGAAGTAAAATCAATATTCGGAAACAAATATTCTCTCGTAAGAGACGTTGAAGAAGGTGGCAAACATACATGCTTTGAGTAGGAAAACATTGAAGTAGGTGCGTTGTGAATATGCAAATCTGTTAATCGTCCACAAAGACATTTCAAAATTAATTTTATTAAGACTGTTCAGATTTTGCTGAATGAGATATTGTTAGAACTTAATGAGGTGTTTGACTTTCTATACAAAATTTCTTATATTAAGAACACCAGCAGCGATAATAATAGAAACACCAGTAAAAATAATATTACGAACACCGGTAAAGATAATATTACGAACTCTAGTAAAAATATTACGAACACCGGTAGAGACAATATTAGAAACACTAGTAGAAATTTTACGAACACCGGTAGAGATAATATTACATAAGAACATAAGAAAGAAGGAACACTGCGACAGGCCTACTGACCCATGCGGAGCAGGCCCATGTCCCCCCCCCCCACCGGATTGGACCAAAGACCCAACCCCCGGATTAGCCCAATGATCCACCCAGTCTGGTCACCTCCACTCAAGGATGGAGCACTGCACCAGACCCAGCAGCACAAGCTTGTCAGGTCCAACTCACGCACACCCACACCCACTCATGTATTTATCTAACCTATTTTTAAAACTACACAACGTTTTAGCCTCAATAACTGTACTCGGGAGTTTGTTCCACTCATCCACAACTCTATTACCAAACCAGTGTTTTCCTATATCCTCCCTGAATCTGAATTTTTCCAACTTGAAACCATTGCTGCGAGTCCTGTCTTGGCTGGAAATTTTCAGCACGCTATTTACATCCCCTTATTTATTCCTGTTTTCCATTTATACACCTCGATCATATCCCCCCTAATTCTACGCCTTTCGAGAGATTGCAGATTCAGGGCCCTCAGTCTATCCTCATAGGGAAGATTTCTGATACATGGAATCATCTTTGTCATCCTCCTCTGTACGTTTTCCAGAGCATTTATATCCATTCTGTAATACGGTGACCAGAACTGAGCAGCAGTCTAAATGAGGCCTAACCAAGGATATATAGAGTTGAAGAACAACCTGAGGGCTTCTATTATTTATACTTCTAGATATGATGCCAAGAATTCTGTTAGCTTTATTGCGAACACTAATGCACTGTTGTCTTGGTTTTAGATTACTGCTAACCAGAACTCCTAAATCCTTTTCGCAATCAGTAGTATTAATATCTACATTATTTAGTTTATATGTGGCATGGTTATTTAACTGTCCAACATTTAGAACTTTGCATTTGTCAATATTAAACTTCATCTGCCACTTCTCCGACCATTGCATCAGTCTGTTCAAATCATCCTGGAGTGCTCTAGGTTCTCATTAGAATGAATTGGACGGCCTATTTTGGTGTCACCAGCAAATTTGCTTATGTCGCTATTTATTCCCTCATCTATGTTGTTTATGTAAATTGTGAACAACAACGGGCCCAACACTGACCCCTGAGGAACACCGCTTGTGACGTGCCCCCATTCTGATTTCTCCCCATTTATGCAAACTCTCTGCTGTGCATTTGTTAGCCATGCCTCTACCCAGAAAAAAATTTCTCCTATTCCGTGTGCCTTAAGTTTCCTCAATAGCCTCTGGTGTGGAACTCTATCGAAAGCCTTACTGAAGTCCATATACACAGTATCATATTCATTACCATGATCTACCTCCTCAAACATCTTAGTGAAAAAAGTTAGTAAATTCCTAAGACAGTAACGCCCCTTTGTAAAACCGTGTTGAGATTCATTAATCAATCTGTGCCTGTCAAGATGGCTACGAATTGCTTCGGCAATTATTGATTCCATAAATTTTCTCACTATGGAGGTAAGGCTTATTGGTCTATAGTTCGAAGCCAAGGACCTGTCACCTGCCTTGTAAATAGGCATTACATTTGCCATTTTCCACTTATCAAGCACTATGCCAGTTTGTAGCGATATGTTGAAAAGATTAGCCTAAGGTATGCTAAGTTCCTCTTTACATTCCTTTAACACCCTTGCAAACAGTTCATCAGGACCTGAGGATTTGCTAGGTTTTAGTTTCTCTATTTGTCTGAGGACCATGTCACTAGTTACCGCAATTGTACATAGTTTATTATCATCCTGTTCTACATAATCTATTATTTAAGGAATATCGCTAGTATTTTCCTGGGTGAAAACTGAGAGGAAGTAAGTACTGAGAATTTCACACATATCCCTTTCACTGTCAGTGATCTGACCAGAGTTACTCTTAAGTGGGCCAATCTTGTCCCTAATCTTACTTCTGTATACCTGAAAGAACCCTTTTGGGTTAGTCTTTGAATCGCTTGTGACCTTAGCCTGAGCATTAAAATGGTATAAAATACCGACAGGTTGTTAGGTAAGACACAGATACCTAACTGTTGCATATGTGTCTTACCTAATGACCTTAGCCTCAATCCCTTTTTGCTCTTCTTATTCCTTTCTTTATTTCTCTCTTTAATTGAATATATTGATTTCTTAACTGCCCATCCAATCTTTTGATACGCCTATATATGCCTGTCTTTTGACCAATGAGATGTTTTAATCTATTGTTCATCCATTTGGGATCATTTTTGTTAGATCTAATTTCCGTACTCGGAACAAAAGTTGTCTGGGCAGCTAGAACTATGCTCTGAAAAACGTCATATTGGCAACCAAGATCACCTACCTGACCCATAGTCAGGACATCCCAATTTAGCCCACCCAGGTAATTTTTCAGTCCCATGAGGTCGGCCAAGCGAAAATCTGGGACAGAGATTTGATTGCAGTTATCTGGGTAATTCCATGATATATTGAAACTAAGTGATTTGTGATCACTTTCCCCAAGCTCATCATTAACCTCAAGATTATTAATTAGTGAATCTTTGTAATAAAGTTGGTAGAATTACCGACAATATGTAAAGTAAAAGGACACAAGTGCAACTAATGGGACATTTCATTGTGGCAACGTTTCGCTCTCCAGGAGCTTTATCAAGCCATTACAAACAATATATGGACACAGAGGGTATATAAAGACTCAGAGTGAGGTGCCTTACTAGTGAGGTACCATTTCGATGTTCACTAGTGGTAGTAGTAGTAGTAGTAGTAGTGACAAAAGTAATACAATATGGTAGAGCAATTAATTCGTACATGAGTAAAAGGATATAAAAGCTATTACTTGGGTAACATAAAAATAGGTTGGACAAATATAGACTAGAAAGAGGCAGCTTGTTTCAGGGTTCACTCTCTGTAATGTGCTTTGTGTAGTATAACAGGAGAGACTATGTGATGGCAGGGTTTACTGTTTTCAGGAGGATTCTTGCTAAGACTTCGGAGATGGTGAAGCTGCCGTTGTTTTGTTTAATTGTATTCGAAACAGCGATCAGTCCTGATTCGAGGCAGTTGCGTCTGCGGAAATTAGTTTCTTTGATCACTAATTGGGCGTCTCTGAATTTCATGAGATGATTGGTGGAATTTCGGTGTTGTACACAGGCGTTGTTCAAGTTATCGTTCCTACATGCGTAAATGTGTTCATTGAGGCGGGTGTCAAGGTTTCTTGCTGAACACATTTACGCATGTAGGAACAATAACTTGAACAACGCCTGTGTACAACACCGAAATTCCACCAATCATCTCATGAAATTCAGAGACGCCCAATTAGTGATCAAAGAAACTAATTTCCGCAGACGCAACTGCCTCGAATCAGGACTGATCGCTGTTTCGAATACAATTAAACAAAACAACGGCAGCTTCACCATCTCCGAAGTCTTAGCAAGAATCCTCCTGAAAACAGTAAACCCTGCCATCACATAGTCTCTCCTGTTATACTACACAAAGCACATTACAGAGAGTGAACACTGAAACAAGCTGCCTCTTTCTAGTCTATATTTGTCCAACCTATTTTTATGTTACCCAAGTAATAGCTTTTATATCCTTTTACTCATGTACGAATTAATTGCTCTACCATATTGTATTACTTTTGTCACTACCACTACTACTACTACTACTACTACTACTAGTGAACATCGAAATGATACCTCACTAGTATTGCACCTCACTCTGAGCCTTCATATACCCTCTGTGTCCATGTATTGTTTGTAATGGCTTGATAAAGCTCCTGGAGAGCGAAACGTTGCCACAATAAAATGTCACATTAGTTGCACTTGTGTCCTTTTACTTTAGTGAATCTTTGTTGGCAAGAACCAAGTCAAGCAGATTGTTTCCTCTAGTTGGTTCTGTAACAACCTGTTCGAAAAGGCAATCCTGAACCGTATCAAGAAAGTCACTAGACTCAAGATTTCTGTAATATTGTTCCAATTAATTTGTTTAAAGTTAAAATTTCCCATTATCACAACATTTTCATATCTAGATGCCTTATGAATTTCGTCCCAGAGCAGCTTACTGCCCTCCCTATCAAGGTTTGGGGGCCTATAAATCACACCCAAAATTAATTTGTCACGTCCCTTAAGAAACTGAAGCCAGATTCTATGTTCGATGTTTCTAATCTTATATCATGTCTAAGACAACAATTTAAATTTTTTATGACTTACATCGCCACACCACCACCCTTCCTGTTGACCCTATCAGTGTGGAATAGTTTATAACCCTGTATGTTGCATTCAGAAGGCATTTCTCTATCTTACAGGTTGAACCAGGTCTCTGTTATACCAATAATATCTATATTACCTACACTTGCAAGAAATCTTAGCTCATCTATCTTATTTATTAGACTCCTACTATTTGTATAGTTAACCTTAAAGGAGCTAGTCACTCGTTGCCCTCTACTATCTCTTTGTTTGTTGATCAATTGATTTGCCATTACTAGCAACTTTATTTTGAATATTGTCTTTTAAACATATCACTGAGGTATCTCGGTAATAACTGCTGTTTTTAACCCTAATACCTGATTGTTTCCCACAAACACCCATTCCTCTATAATCTATCAGTTTAAATTCCTAGACAAGTCATCAATTGCCCTCTCAATTGAATTGGCTAATGCAACCACTCCATCCCCGTAGACATGAACCCCATCCCTTACATACATATCACGTTTGCCAAAGAATAGGTCCCAGTTATCAATGAATGGGATTGCAAGTTCCTTGCAGTACCTGTCTAGCCAGCAATTTATACCAGTTGCCCTAGACATCCATTCATTGCCCACTCCCTTTCTAGGCAAGATGTTACATATGACTGGGATCCCTCCCTCAGACCTACTTCTATGGCTGACCTGCACTTATCCAGCAGCTCCTCTCTCCTGCCCTTCCCAATGTCATGACCCCCAGCTGACTATGTCGCCAACACCAGCTCCAGAAAGACACTCTCTGTCTGACTTTTCTCTGTTACAAAATGCATGGTCCATATATCTTACCTGAGAATCGCCTACTATTAAAATATTCTTACCTTGATTAGCAGGGGAATCAGTGGTACCTTCAACCTCACTAACCTCTGAAGTACACTCGTCTTGGAGAACGGAGAATCGATTTCCAACCTTCACATCTTCTCTATTAACTCTCATCTTCCTTCTTCCTTAACTGTGAACCACTTGCCACTTAAAGCGGCTGCCACTATCACTGCTGGTGACCATTCCTTCCTTACCAGCTAAATCCTTCTCACACTCCCAAACTCATCTCTGCGAAGCTTCATCATCCTCTTTTCCTCCTGAAGTAGAATCTCCTTCAACACTTGAACCTGAGATTCTAAAACACTACAACAAGCCATGGTGATTGGTAACAGCCCACGCTAACTCCCAAGAACTTAGGCAGGTATGACCGCAGGTGACCACTGGCCTCAGCGTACTGAAACACTAGTAGAAATATTACGAACACCGGTAGAGATAATATTAGCAACATCAGATGATGTAATATTAAGACCAGAAGAAACAATATTAAGAACTCCAAATGATATAATAAGAACATCAGTAGCTATAATATTAAGAACACAAGACGAGATTTTAAGAAGGCTAAGATGTAATAGTAAAATCATCAGCAGCGATATTAAGAATACAGTAGAAATAATGGTAGGAACACAAGTACATCCCTGACTAGCGGTATGTAACGAAGTCATCAGATCAATCATGGTTAGGTATTCGCTGTGAAGAGGTCTGCTAAGTACAAGGCTTGAAGAAGGTATGAGAGGCATCCCGTTATCTATAACAGCATCTTGCACAGGTAAGCCTATCGGCAAGTGAAGGAAGTCCAAAACTGGGCCACCTCTAGAAGGGAGGTTGACACAAAACACTGGCATCAAGAAGTTTGGGCTCCCAAACTTGGTGGTCCTTGATCAAGGACCGACAATAATATTCACCTGATGAAATTATTACGCCTCTATATCGACAAGATGGGACTGTGTGTCTACTAGCAATCAAGAAAAAGCTGACCTGTTTGCCAAACACTTTGCTGTCAAGAAGAAAATCCCTGATCCAGTTAAGGAACCTACCGCCTTTGCTGGCCACAAAAACTATGTCAGAACTGTCAGAGGTGGCAATAAGGCTGGATAAAGTATATTTAACTAAATCCCACTACCAAGAAAAGGATTTACTTAAATTAGGTGAGCTTCGTAAAATATTACTTTGCAGCTGATCTCATGATAAACCTCTCCATTATGTAACTCCAATTCCTGGATAAGTAAAAGTTCAGCTGTAATAACACTAGATATTGCTAGTGCTTTCGACTCTATATGGAGCCTTTGTCACTTGGCAAAACTGCAAGCACCAGGAGTCTCATTCTCTGCTCTACACCTCCTGAGCGATTATCTTCAAGATAGATCTCTAGAAGTAGTTCTTAGCGGGACAGAATCTACAATACACTCAAACGGTATCAGTGTTCCACAAAGAAGTGTACTTGGTCCATTGACCTTAAATGTCTTCGGTGGCATTCTTTACAACATCCCAGAATCTCATGCCTATGAAAATGACTGTACTCTGATATTTACGTAAGCAGAAGAGGAAATGCCAGCCGCTCTCAGATACATCAACCACTCGTCTACAGTTATAACAACCTGGGGGAAAACGATGGCATATCACATTTGCTTCCGAGATGACACAAATAATGATTGCTTACGGGCAGCATGATGTTAATAATGGAGTAGAAGTAAGAATGAATAGAAGAGTGCAAGATCTGAGGAATGAAGTGACTATTCTAGGGTTAAGTTTAACTCCATAATGCTTACGAAGAATCACTTTTTAAATATTATAAGCGAGGCAGCGAAGAAACTAACCGTACTAAGGTGCATCTGGTACTTGCTGGGCAGTAGAGGCAACAGCCACTGTACCAGGCACAAAGGACACTCACATCTTGAGTATGCACCACTTCTTAGGATTGCCTGTCCCCCCATCTACGTTTTCTGGGCAGAAGAGAGAATCGAGAAAGACGACTCTCTCCTAGACCCGGCTTGTTATTTGTTGTGTTACTTCAACACATCCTAAGCCTGGTCCAATACTGGACCAGTTTATAGACAGCGAGAAGACAGCAAGAACATCCCTTCATATGAGAGCCTTCATTTCTAGAATAACTCAAGTCCGACACCAGTTCGCTCAAAATAACACCATTGATTTAATAAAATAAAATGACCAAACAAAGTGTCTAGCTCAGAGTGGACTACAGACTCATTTTGTTTCCTCTTTGCATGCTTTATAGCAATGAAAATTTAATGAAGATAATACTAGGTAAGGTTTTTATATGAGCTGGGATGAGTAACAGCTCTTAGCTTAAGTAAAAGGACACAAGTACAACTAATGTGACATTTTCTTGTGGTAACGTTGCGCTGTCAAGGAGCTTTGTCAAGCTGCTAACAGTTTGATAAAGCTCCTGGAGAGCGAAACGTTGCCACAATAAAATGTCACATTAGTTCCACTTGTGTCCTTTTACTTAACATATTGTCTGTAATTCTGCCAATGTTAATGCAGCTCTTAGTTTGTTAATAATGGGAGGAACTTTTAACCTAACCCACGGAAAACTCTTGTATACAAAAAAAAATATTAAAGGCATCATTAGGTATAATATTAAGAACGCTATTTGGGATAATATTAAGAACACTGGTAATTGTAATATGAAGAACATTAGAAGTGATTCACTGGAGGTTTGGGTTTCCAACCAACAGCGAGACAGTTCTAAAACTGTCAATATAATGCTCTGTCCACTGTATCATAACATAGCAAGTTTCTGCCACGATTAGAGATAACGTAAATAATACCAGTATTAATAAAATATTGATACCACCAGTAGTTATATAATATTGATACCACCAGTAGTTATATAATATTAATACCACCAGTAGTTATATAATATTAATACCACCAGTAGTTATATAATGTTAATACCACCAGTAGTTATATAATGTTAATACCACCAGTAGTTATATAATGTTAATACCAACAGTAGTTATATAATGTTAATACCAACAGTAGTTATATAATGTTAATACCAACAGTAGTTATATAATGTTAATACCAACAGTAGTTATATAATGTTAATACCAACAGTAGTTATATAATATTAATACCAACAGTAGTTATATAATATTAATACCAACAGTAGTTATATAATATTAATACCAACAGTAGTTATATAATATTAATACCAACAGTAGTTATATAATGTTAATACCAACAGTAGTTATATAATATTAATACCAACAGTAGTTATAATATTAATACCAACAGTAGTTATAATATTAATACCAACAGTAGTTATATTAATACCAACAGTAATTATATTAATACCAACAGTAGTTATAATATTAAGAACAGTAGAGTTAGCGTGGGTGTGTGTGTGTAATTGTGTACCCACCTAGTTGTACTCGCCTAGTTTTGATTGCAGGGGTAAATTCACAGCTCCTGGCCCCGCCTCTTCACTGGTCGCTACTAGGCCACTGTTCCATGAGCTTTATCATACGCCTTCTTAAAGTTATGTATGGATTCAGCCTCCACTACATCACTTCCCAAGCAATTCCACTTCCTGACAACTCTGACTGAAGAAATACTTCCAAACATCCCTGTGATTCATCTGAGTCTTCAATTTCCAACGTGATTCCTTGTTGCTGTGTCCCATCTCTGGAACATCCTGTCTGTCTACCTTGTCGATTCCTCTCGGTATATTATACGTCGTTATCATATCCTTCTATCTCTCCTGTCCTTCAGTGTCATCAGGTCGATTTCCCTTAACCTCTCCCCGTAGGACATGCCCCTCAGCTCCGGAACTAGTCTTATTGCAAACCTTTGCATTTTTTCAAATTTCCTGACGTGTTTGGCCAGTTGTCGGTTCCAAACTGGTGCTGCATACTCCAATATGAGCCTGATGTACACGGTGTACAGAGTTCTAAACGATTCCTTACTGAGATATCGTAATGCTATTCTTAGGTTTACTTGTCGCCCATATGCTGCAGCAGTTATTTGGTTGATGTGCGCCTCAGGAGATGTGCTCTGTTTTATACTCACCCCAAGAGACTTTTCCTTGTCTTTGCCCCCCTAGATTGTACTCTTTTTTTTTTTTTTTTTTTTTTTTTTTTTTTTTTTTTTTTTGGTCTTCTTTGACCTTTCCCAAGTTTCTTGACTTTACATTTAGTGGAGTTGAACTCCAGGAGACAGTTTCTGGACCAAGCCTGCAGCCTGTCCAGATCCCTTTGTAGTTCTGCTTGGTCCTCCTCCGATTGAATTTTCCTCATTAACTTCACATCGTCTGCAAAGAGGGACACTTACGAATCTATTCCTTCCGTCGTGTCATTCACATACCAGAAACAGCACCGTCCTAAGAGTGACCTCCCTGTGGAATCCCGCTCGTCACAGGAGCCCACTCTGACACCTCTTCAGTGCCTTCAGAGCCTTCCCTGTTATACCTGCCTGATCCTCCAACTTTTGCACTAATCTCTTGTGTGGAACTGTGTCAAAAGCTCTTACAGATAAAGAAAATGCAATCTACTCACCCTTCTCTCTCTCTCTCTCTCTCTCTCTCTCTCTCTCGTCTTATTGCTGTCACTTTGTCATAGAACTCCAGTAGGTCTGTCATACAGGATTTCCCATTCCAGAGTCCCTGAAGAAATACTTCCTAACATCCTTGTGACTTGTGCGAGTCTTCAACTTCCAATTGTGACTCCTCCTTGCTGTATCCCATCTCTGGAACATCCTGTCTGTCCACCTTGTCTATTCCTCTCAGTATTTTATATGTCGTTATATCTCCCCTCTCTCTCGTGTCCACCAGTGACGTTAGGTCAATTTCCCTTAATTAACCTCTCCTCATAGGACATGCTCCTTTGCTCCTGGACTAGTCTCGTTGCAAACCTCTGTGTTTGTGTGTGTGTGTGTATACTATTTGTGGTTGCTGGGGTTAAATCATAGCTCCCGACCCCGGGTGTGTGTGTGCGTGTGTGAGAATGAGATAGAGATTATGTATTAAATCATGTAACTGATAGGGGCTATTCAGAGATATATGAATTATTAATTAGAAAGGAGAGGAAGAGGGAAGGTCAATTAATCGTGAAGCTCTCAAGACTTGACAGAAGACACAGATGGAGATATGATTACAAGTAGCAGGCAAGTGGAAAGTAATTCTGAGGAAGGCGAGGTAAATGATAAATCACTCTGTGGATACCAACCCAGATGCTACCTAGAACTCAGCCACAACTGGTGGACATTTCCGTGCTTGGAAAAGAACAGGTGCTACCAAGTACCTAGCTATAATTGGTGGAGACTTCTGTACCTGGATACCAGCACATGTGCTACCAAGCAGTCATAAAAAAATGTGGATACATTGATATCTGGATATCAACCACAATTGCTCCATGAATTCAGCCACAACTGCAGTACTTAGATGCCAACCCAGGTAATACTAATCACTTAGCCACAACTGGTGGAAACTAACAGGTGGATGCTAACACAGGTACTACCAAGCAGCCAAAAACAGCTGGTGGAGAGCTCAGTACATGGATGGCAAAAAACGCTTTACCATAAACCCAGCTACAGCTGGAAACCTAAATACATGACTCACAATACAAGAAATACCAAGCACATATCCACAAGTGGTGAATACCTAAACATGGGGATCCCAACACAGGATGTACCAAACATCCAGCCACAAATGGTGGACACCGCAGACTTACAACTGGTAAGGATCCTTTTACATGGATCTCAACAGTGGTGCTTACCAGTCTCCACCAATAAGGCTCCACCCACTCCATCTCTCATTACAGAGATTTTCATGTCGGAGACGACCTTGACCCCTTCCTTGGGTCAAACATAATTACTGGGTATTCCCCCCCAGCGCTTCATGACCCTGCGGCATGGTGCTTCCACTACATTAGAGAAAAATATCAATACATGTAGTTACATACCCAGAATAAGATATTGTAGTGCTTCCACCACAACACAGGCAGTACCAAGCCTCCACCACAACACAGGCACTACCAAGCCTCCACCACAACACAGGCACTAACAAGCTTCCACCACAACACAGGCACTGCCAAGCCTCCACCACAACACAGGCACTACCAAGCCTCCACCACAACACAGGCACTAACAAGCTTCCACCACAACACAGGCACTACCAAGCCTCCACCACAACACAGGCACTACCAAGCCTCTACCACAACACAGGCACTAACAAGCCTCCACCACAACACAGGCACTACCAAGCCTCCACCACAACACAGGCACTACCAAGCCTCCACCACAACACAGGCACTACCAAGCCTCCACCACAACACAGGCACTACCAAGCCTCCACCACAACACAGGCACTACCAAGCCTCCACCACAACACAGGCACTACCAAGCCTCCACCACAACACAGGCACTACCAAGCCTCCACCACAACACAGGCACTACCAAGCCTCCACCACAACACAGGCACTAACAAGCCTCCACCACAACACAGGCACTAACAAGCTTCCACCACAACACAGGCACTACCAAGCCTCCACCACAACACAGGCACTACCAAGCTTCTACCACAACACAGGCACTAACAAGCCTCCACCACAACACAGGCACTACCAAGCCTCCACCACAACACAGGCACTACCAAGCCTCCACCACAACACAGGCACTACCAAGCCTCCACCACAACACAGGCACTACCAAGCCTCCACCACAACACAGGCACTACCAAGCCTCCACCACAACACAGGCACTACCAAGCCTCCACCACAACACAGGCACTACCAAGCCTCCACCACAACACAGGCACTACCAAGCCTCCACCACAACACAGGCACTACCAAGCCTCCACCACAACACAGGCACTAACAAGCCTCCACCACAACACAGGCACTAACAAGCCTCCACCACAACACAGGCACTAACAAGCCTCCACCACAACACAGGCACTACCAAGCCTCCACCACAACACAGGCACTACCAAGCCTCCACCACAACACAGGCACTACCAAGCCTCCACCACAACACAGGCACTACCAAGCCTCCACCACAACACAGGCACTACCAAGCCTCCACCACAACACAGGCACTACCAAGCCTCCACCACAACACAGGCACTACCAAGCCGCCACCACAAAACAGGCACTACCAAGCCTCCACCACAACACAGGCACTACCAAGCCTCCACCACAACACAGGCACTACCAAGCCTCCACCACAACACAGGCACTACCAAGCCTCCACCACAACACAGGCACTACCAAGCCTCCACCACAACACAGGCACTACCAAGCCTCCACCACAACACAGGCACTACCAAGCCTCCACCACAACACAGGCACTACCAAGCCTCCACCACAACACAGGCACTACCAAGCCTCCACCACAACACAGGCACTACCAAGCCTCCACCACAACACAGGCACTACCAAGCCTCCACCACAACACAGGCACTACCAAGCCTCCACCACAACACAGGCACTACCAAGCCTCCACCACAACACAGGCACTACCAAGCCTCCACCACAACACAGGCACTACCAAGCCTCCACCACAACACAGGCACTACCACACCACAACACAGCCTCCACCACAACACAGGCACTACCAAGCCTCCACCACAACACAGGCACTACCAAGCCTCCACCACAACACAGGCACTACCAAGCCTCCACCACAACACAGGCACTACCAAGCCTCCACCACAACACAGGCACTACCAAGCCTCCACCACAACACAGGCACTACCAAGCCTCCACCACAACACAGGCACTACCAAGCCTCCACCACAACACAGGCACTACCAAGCCTCCACCACAACACAGGCACTACCAAGCCTCCACCACAACACAGGCACTACCAAGCCTCCACCACAACACAGGCACTACCAAGCCTCCACCACAACACAGGCACTACCAAGCCTCCACCACAACACAGGCACTACCAAGCCTCCACCACAACACAGGCACTACCAAGCCTCCACCACAACACAGGAACTACCAAGCCTCCACCACAACACAGTAACTACCAAGCCTCCACCACAACACAGGCACTACCAAGCCTCCAGCACAACAGACACTACCAAGCCTCCAGCACAACAGACAATACCAAGCCTCCAGCACAACAGACAATACCAAGCCTCCAGCACAACAGACAATACCAAGCCTCCAGCACAACAGACAATACCAAGCCTCCAGCACAACACAGGCACTACCAAGCCTCCAGCACAACACAGGCACTACCAAGCCTCCAGCACAACACAGGCACTACCAAGCCTCCACCACAACACAGGCACTACCAAGCCTCCACCACAACACAGGCACTACCAAGCCTCCACCACAACACAGGCACTACCAAACCTCCACCACAACACAGGCACTACCAAGCCTCCACCACAACACAGGCACTACCAAGCCTCCACCACAACACAGGCACTACCAAGCCTCCACCACAACACAGGCACTACCAAGCCTCCACCACAACACAGGCACTACCAAGCCTCCACCACAACACAGGCACTACCAAGCCTCCACCACAACACAGGCACTACCAAGCCTCCACCACAACACAGGCACTACCAAGCCTCCACCACAACACAGGCACTACCAAGCCTCCACCACAACACAGGCACTACCAAGCCTCCACCACAACACAGGCACTACCAAGCCTCCACCACAACACAGGCACTACCAAGCCTCCACCACAACACAGGCACTACCAAGCCTCCACCACAACACAGGCACTACCAAGCCTCCACCACAACACAGGCACTACCAAGCCTCCACCACAACACAGGCACTACCAAGCCTCCACCACAACACAGGCACTACCAAGCCTCCACCACAACACAGGCACTACCAAGCCTCCACCACAACACAGGCACTACCAAGCCTCCACCACAACACAGGCACTACCAAGCCTCCACCACAACACAGGCACTACCAAGCCTCCACCACAACACAGGCACTACCAAGCCTCCACCACAACACAGGCACTACCAAGCCTCCACCACAACACAGGCACTACCAAGCCTCCACCACAACACAGGCACTACCAAGCCTCCACCACAACACAGGCACTACCAAGCCTCCACCACAACACAGGCACTACCAAGCCTCCACCACAACACAGGCACTACCAAGCCTCCACCACAACACAGGCACTACCAAGCCTCCACCAAAACACAGGCACTACCAAGCCTCCACCACAACACAGGCACTACCAAGCCTCCACCACAACACAGGCACTACCAAGCCTCCACCACAACACAGGCACTACCAAGCCTCCACCACAACACAGGCACTACCAAGCCTCCACCACAACACAGGCACTACCAAGCCTCCACCACAACACAGGCACTACCAAGCCACCACAACACAGGCACTACCAAGCCTCCACCACAACACAGGCACTACCACCTCCACCACAACACAGGCACTACCAAGCCTCCACCACAACACAGGCACTACCAAGCCTCCACCACAACACAGGCACTACCAAGCCTCCACCACAACACAGCACTACCAAGCCTCCACCACAACACAGGCACTACCAAGCCTCCACCACAACACAGGCACTACCAAGCCTCCACCACAACACAGGCACTACCAAGCACCACAACACAGGCACTACCAAGCCTCCACCACAACACAGGCACTACCAAGCCTCCACCACAACACAGGCACTACCAAGCCTCCACCACAACACAGGCACTACCACGGCTCCACCACCACACAGGCACTACCAAGCCTCCACCACAACACAGGCACTAACAAGCCTCCACCACAACACAGGCACTACCAAGCCTCCACCACAACACAGGCACTACCAAGCCTCCACCACAACACAGGCACTACCAAGCCTCCACCACAACACAGGCACTACCAAGCCGCCACCACAACACAGGCACTACCAAGCCTCCACCACAACACAGGCACTACCAAGCCTCCACCACAACACAGGCACTACCAAGCCTCCACCAAAACACAGGCACTACCAAGCCTCCACCAAAACACAGGCACTACCAAGCCTCCACCAAAACACAGGCACTACCAAGCCTCCACCAGAACACAGGCACTACCAAGCCTCCACCACAACACAGGCACTACCAAGCCTCCACCACAACACAGGCACTACCAAGCCTCCACCACAACACAGGCACTACCAAGCCTCCACCACAACACAGGCACTACCAAGCATCCACCACAACACAGGCACTACCAAGCATCCACCACAACACAGGCACTACCAAGCCTCCACCACAACACAGGCACTACCAAGCCTCCACCACAGCACAGGCACTACCAAGCCTCCACCACAACACAGGCACTACCAAGCCTCCACCACAACACAGGCACTACCAAGCCTCCACCACAATACAGGCACTACCAAGCCTCCACCACAATACAGAAGCTACCAAGCCTCCACCACAACACAGAAACTACCAAGCCTCCAACACAACACAGACACTACCAAGCCTCCAGCACAACAGACACTACCAAGCCTCCAGCACAACAGACAATACCAAGCCTCTAGCACAACAGACAATACCAAGCCTCCAGCACAACAGACAATACCAAGACTCCAGCACAACAGACACTACCAAGCCTCCAGCACAACAGACACTACCAAGCCTCCAGCACAACAGACACTACCAAGCCTCCAGCACAACAGACACTACCAAGCCTCCAGCACAACAGACACTACCAAGCCTCCAGCACAACAGACACTACCAAGCCTCCAGCACAACAGACACTACCAAGCCTCCAGCACAACAGACACTACCAAGCCTCCAGCACAACACAAACTACCAAGCCTCCAGCACAACACAAACTACCAAGCCTCCAGCACAACACAAACTACCAAGCCTCCAGCACAACACAAACTACCAAGCCTCCAGCACAACACAAACTACCAACCCTCCAGCACAACACAAACTACCAAGCCTCCAGCACAACACACACTACCAAGCCTCCAGCACAACAGACACTACCAAGCCTCCAGCACAACACACACTACCAAGCCTCCAGCACAACAGACACTACCAAGCCTCCAGCACAACAGACACTACCAAGCCTCCAGCACAACAGACACTACCAAGCCTCCAGCACAACAGACACTACCAAGCCTCCAGCACAACAGACACTACCAAGCCTCCAGCACAACAGACACTACCAAGCCTCCAGCACAACAGACACTACCAAGCCTCCAGCACAACAGACACTACCAAGCCTCCAGCACAACAGACACTACCAAGCCTCCAGCACAACACACACTACCAAGCCTCCAGCACAACAGACACTACCAAGCCTCCAGCACAACAGACACTACCAAGCCTCCAGCACAACAGACACTACCAAGCCTCCAGCACAACAGACACTACCAAGCCTCCAGCACAACAGACACTACCAAGCCTCCAGCACAACAGACACTACCAAGCCTCCAGCACAACACAAACTACCAAGCCTCCAGCACAACACAAACTACCAAGCCTCCAGCACAACACAAACTACCAAGCCTCCAGCACAACACAAACTACCAAGCCTCCAGCACAACACAAACTACCAACCCTCCAGCACAACACAAACTACCAAGCCTCCAGCACAACACACACTACCAAGCCTCCAGCACAACAGACACTACCAAGCCTCCAGCACAACACACACTACCAAGCCTCCAGCACAACAGACACTACCAAGCCTCCAGCACAACAGACACTACCAAGCCTCCAGCACAACAGACACTACCAAGCCTCCAGCACAACAGACACTACCAAGCCTCCAGCACAACAGACACTACCAAGCCTCCAGCACAACAGACACTACCAAGCCTCCAGCACAACAGACACTACCAAGCCTCCAGCACAACAGACACTACCAAGCCTCCAGCACAACAGACACTACCAAGCCTCCAGCACAACACACACTACCAAGCCTCCAGCACAACAGACACTACCAAGCCTCCAGCACAACAGACACTACCAAGCCTCCAGCACAACAGACACTACCAAGCCTCCAGCACAACAGACAATACCAAGCCTCCAGCACAACAGACAATACCAAGCCTCCAGCACAAGAGACAATACCAAGCCTCCAGCACAACAGACAATACCAAGCCTCCAGCACAACAGACAATCAAACCATACCCCCGGCCGGGATTGAACCCGCGGTCATAGTCTCAAAACTCCAGCCCTTCGCGTTAGCCACTAGACCAGCTAGCCACAGTAAGATTCATCCAACTAGGTATATTTCTACGCCATAGGAAGGTTAGCACAGGCACCTCTGTGACCACAAATGCAAGTTTTCACAGACGAATCTCCAGCTAGCGTGGCCGTGACGAACTCTAGCTCAAGTCCCTTCACTGCCGTCAACATGACTCAAGAAATCGTAATGACACGATTGCAAACAAACCATACCCCTGGCCGGGATTGAACCCGCGGTCATAGTCTCAAAACTCCAGCCCTTCGCGTTAGCCACTAGACCAGCTAGCCACAATGAGATTCATCCAACTAGGTATATTTCTACACCATAGGAAGGTTAGCACAGGCACCTCTGGAGTAGAAATATACCTAGTTGGATGAATCTTATTGTGGCAAACCTGTAAGCAAATAGGAGAAGTCCAAAAGTGGGCCATTTCTAGATGGAAGGCTGACACAAAACCTGGTGGTCCTTGGTCAAGGACAGAAAGTTATCCACTTAATAAAATTATTTCACCTCTAAACTGGCAGGATGAAACCATCTCTGCTAGCTGGTAGGAGAAAGCTCACCTCTTTGCCTAATACTGCTACCATGATATAAGTTCCTGATCCAGCAAGGTAACCTTCTTGGCTAGCCACAAGAACTGTTTCAAAGTTGCCAGTGGTGACGACAAGGCAGGGTGTAGATGAAAAGGCTATTAGCCCAGATGAGCCCAAGATTGCTGAGTAGATCTGCAGACCAGCTACCATCACCTCTACCTTGTATCTATCAGTACTGTTTAGCATAGTGTAAAATGACCTTTGGGGAAAGAGGCAAATGTAGTCCTTGTTCACAAAAAGAGCAGAGCGGAAATCAGCATCTACAGACCAGTGCCACTCATATCAATCCCTGGGATTGAGACAATAACCTCACGGCAGATGACAGCGTTTTTCGATTACCAATCTCTTCTTTGTGACCGCCAATATAACTTTAGAAAAGGTCACTCTGCCGCTGATCTTCTGTTAAGCCTTTACACTAAATGGCACCAGGCACTGGATGAATCCAAAGTCAACTACATAGTGGGACTGGACATTGCTGGTGCTTTCGACCGTGTATGACACCAGGGATTCTAGGGAAAACTGCACGCACTGGGGCTATACACTATGCCTCTTCAGTGATTATCCTCAAGGTAGTGTGCTTGAGCCATTGTTATGGACTGTCTACTACAATGACCATCTATTCTCAGAATTCCATGCATATGCAGACAACTGTATTCTGACTTTCACTTATCCAACAGAGGAACTGTCAGCTGCTTTAAGAAACATCAGTCACCAGCTTACAGTTATATTAGCCTGGGGTAAACGATGGCAGGTCACATTTGCTCGTGAGAAAACGGATGACGACGGTCTCTGGGCACTCGATGGTTATGTTGGAGCAGTGGTAAAAATGAATGGGAGATTGTTGGTATCAGGGTGGCGAAGTTCATTTGCTTGTAGTTAAATTTTACTTCAAAATGACTATAAAGAAATCACTTTATAAGTCTTCCAAACAAAGCTGCCAGGAAGCTTACATTACATCCACAAATCTTGCATCTGCTCAACAGTAGAGGTTGTAAGACTCTGTACGAGGTTCAACTGCACGCAGGCCTTGAGTAAGCCCCACTTTATTGGATTGCCTGCCCCCCATCTCATCAAACTTCTTGGCAGAATAGAGAACAGAGTAAGACGGCTCATCTCTCGCCTGGACCCAGCCTGGATAGATCTGCCATTTCAGCAGAGCCTTCAACACCGCGGGGATGTGGGTGGCTTTACTGTTATGTACAAGGCCAATATTGCCAAAGTACCACACTTGGCTCCACTCCGAGGACAGCTTCTACACAAGACGGGCAGCAAGCAGCAACTTCACTCTGTACCCTTCTCCAGAACATCACTTCATTTGAGATAATTTATTCCTAGGATGACTCGAATCTGAAACATGTTCCTTCAGTATAATGACATTAACGAAATAGTCAACTGATCAAATGAAATCGCTGGCCCACAGATGGCTACAACTTCATCCTGTCCCGTGTGCACGTCTCATAATAAAAACGCGTGCAAATGAGCTGATGTAGGTAGCATAGCTTGTAAATAAAGTTTGGAACCCTTCACCTACCCTACTAAAACCCTGTTTAAAGAGAGAGAGAGAGAGAGAGAGAGAGAGAGAGAGAGAGAGAGAGAGAGAGAGAGAGCGAGAGAGAGAGAGAGAGAGAGAGAGAGAGAGGAGGGAGGGGAGGGGGGAGAGAGAGGAATGAGCTAGCCAATGATGCAGATGATTGATATATGAGAAGTCACTGGGTACTAATCACCATACTGTACTGAGCTTAGAATGCTGTGAAGGATTAAATAAATCGTGAATGGACAAAATGTGTGAGTAAGCTGAAGTGAACTGATGCTGCTGCCTCTTGTTTAGGGTAAGAACAAAGAAAACTCTTTATTTAACCACAGATGTAGAGAGAAATAGAATTTCTGGAGCGTGGATAAATATAAGACGAAGGACACAAGAAGACGGTGAAGCAAGCAAAAAAGACAGAAATGAAGCTGCAAGGGTGAGAATGTGAGTGACATCTTGAGACTAAAATATCGGAATAAAAGTCGTTACACAGCAACATTAAACGAAACCCGATAGTGAAGGACCAGGATAAGAAATAGAAGAAATGAGAACTCACTAGAAACGACAAGAAAGTCTGTGAAGAACTGAACAAATAATAAAGTGTTCTCATTTGAAACATCAGCAACAAACACAGTCGACTGGATAGAATGCATCAACTGGTACCGAACATCATACAAATGGCTGTGGAAAAGGTGAGGAAATTTGTAAGTTTAGCCGGGTGCATCAAAGCAACTGATGAAGTATTATAAATTATGCAAGAGGTGCCGAGGTACAATACAAACCACTAGCTAATAACTAGAAAAAGTCAATGGATATGGGCCAGTTGCCAGAGATCTGGATGACAGCAATTGTAGCCCAGAGGAGACAGATGTGAAGCATTAAGCTACAAGCAAGTATGATTGAAATGCAAGGAACGCAACGTAATAGAGAAGATAATCAGGAAAGTGAAGGAGTAACTGAAGAGAAGTGGTTGCATAAACAACCTTTACGGCTTTCCAGATGGCAAATCCTGTCTCACACACCTGCTCAAAATTATGACAAGGCAAGAAAAGTGAGGCAATAGAGTAGGATAGATGGACTGCGTTTTCTTGGACTGCAAAGACTGATAAAAGTTTGAGGAGCTGGAGGGTATAACAAGAAATTTAAATACCACCTTGCTGAAAAGAAACAGATTGTCCGAGTCGAGGCATAAGAATAGACAGTGTAATCTCAATTGTTACGCAAGTCGGATTCCGCAAGGCCAAGTTTTGGGACCAATACTGTTTCTGGTATATGTGAATGAAATTCCAGAATAGATAAACAGAATAGATAGAATCAGATGCATCCCTGTTTGCAGATGAATTGGAATTAATGAAGGATATAAGAACTCATGAACTTGGACCAATTACAGGATTGGTCAGACAACTGACAACAAGAATTCAACCTTAGAAAATGCAAATATTTGAAAATTAGGGAAGGGATGAGTAGACCCGAGACCGAGTATAGGATCAGAGTACAGAGACTTCAAATTTCACTCAAGGAGAGAAACCTAGAGTGAACAAAGTACTGAGCATATTGCTTTAAATACACATCAGAATAATAAAGTCTGCAGTGAATACTTGTTTGGCGAGTCTAAATTAGCTTTCAGAGCTCTCAAGCCATTCACGATACTTTACATGATGTATGTTAGGCCCATCTTTTAGCATTCGTCACAAGAATGGAACACACACCTGATAAAGCATATCAAGAAACTGGAGAAAGATGATAAATGAGACACTTGTGCAACATTTGGGTATCTTTAATCTGGAAACGCTTCGCTAGCCAGTGGCTTCTTCAGTCCAGTACAAAGAACTGTGGAAGATGAGAAGTATGAGGTAGTCAATCCCTCAGTCTGGAGTCAATGTGTTCAGTTCATCAGTCTTGATAAAAGTACAGCATATGCAAACGGATGAGGCGAAGCACGTAGGCAGAGTCGCCAGGAAAAAAAAACTAGCTAGTGGAAGTAGGTCGTGCCTATAGTTCAGGAAAGCTTTGGAGAAATTCCTGCATCCAGATCCTATCATCTGTCATAGTGAGAATCTCCGTTCGTTTGGTATGAACACACTGAAGTCATAGTTATCAACCTTAACCATTAATGCGCTCCAATCCAATTTTAGCCCCAGGGCTTGATGAAGCATTTCACAGTGGTCAGCAGGATGTGTAACAGCAGATGTTCGAAGATCATCGTGGTAAGAGACGGTGATCCAATCCAATCATTCAACTTCACAGAAATTCATAAACTGGTATTGTTTGTTGGATACACTATGACGAAGATCATTGATTTCTGTGTCCACCCTCACACACCAGTCAAGTATGTGAAACTCATGTGTGACACTGTCTTGCTGTGAATTGTTTGTCTAATTGTCCTAGTGGTAGTCAGTTGGCCTTCGCAATGAGTGGGTTTCAAACAATCTTACTTACCACGTATATGTTCAACATCAGAATCATTAGTGTCTGCACTTATGATTGATTTAGAGACATATCTGGAAAAACTCAATAGACTTGCACAACCAAAATAGCATTAAGATAGTTTCACATATGATTTTGACTATGTGCAAAAGCACAGTCATACTAAGAAAATCTTGATGCCTGACCGGCAGTTTGCAGAACTTACAATGAGTGCTGGTATACTGCAATCTATCCGAGGTTACTTTACATTTGTATGGAAACACTTCGTTGCAAATATATAAATTATTGTAATTAACATATAATATCAGAGTGAACTGATGTTTGCTCATTATATGAACTACAGTAAAATCACTTTCTATGGAATAAATTTAACAAATGTGCCATAAATGTCGTATAACATAAATTGGAGCATTTGGTGCACGTGCGATTTTTGTATCATTATAATACCAACATTATGTTTATATATGTTAGTGCACACAACTTGTGGGTGCGGGTGTTCACTCACCACCAACCAGCGTAACTTAGCTGTGATAACTGTCATCCTCTGTGTCCAGTTATCTATATAACTCTCGTGATAAGTTTTCAATGGAGATCATGCTATGGATTTTTGCACAAACATATTACAGTCTTAACGTAAGTTAGAAACTGTAATACGATTAATTTCCAGGATTTTATTATTACTGTTCTTTTTATTTAAATAAATGTAACAATAGTATATCTGACAGTTTAGCTTTTTTGACAATTTGAATTAATATTTGTTACTCATCCCTCTGTTAACGTAGACAACACACTTGAAGCATCATACTTATAAAAAAATTTGTGGTATTGCACACTGACTACTTGCAAATCATACATTGCTCCTTCGAATGAAATCTAGAAGACTTGAACCATGTTATCATTCCTTTCTTCACATATGACCAGTAGATATCATAACATAATGGAAAATAATACCGACAAGTTGAAGAATTAGACACATGAGCAACAACTGGGTATATTTATTGTGTAGACATTTCGCCAACCAGAAACTTCATCAATACAAAACAGAGACAACAACAGAAGTCTGGCCGAGTAGTTAGAACACTCGACTGAAATAGAAGATGAGGTAATCAGTCCCTCAGCCTAGCAGCAGACGAATCCAGATTAAATATTTGCTGGTAGGCTGAGGGACTGATTATACTTCATTTACTTCAGATTCGGTTTTTGACCCTTCAACAAGAAAGTCTTTAAAGAATATCTCGTATTGTCTGTTGGCAGACCTATACTGTTTCACTTTGTCTCAATTCCTTGAAATCTTTGGATCTGGAGATATAAAAAAGTGCTTACCAGATAATTTATAATGTTTCCTGAAATCAAATACGTAATGTCAACTGGAAATGACGGCTTTTTTTCCAGTAGAAGCTTACTACTATATCTTTACCTTGAAGCTTATGTGTTTTTTAGAAATAATAGATAAGCAGATGTGTGAATTTCGAGACACCTTTTAGGACAAAACAGAACATAGTGAATATCACTGGATTTTTTCTGCAAATCTGAGTTACCAGTCATAGCACTGTAATAAATAACTGTCAGAACTCTGTTTCAGGAGTTTTGCAGTGAAAATAACACGAAGCAATATTGGCTGTAACGAAAAAATTTCTGAAAATAAAACAAGATGTAATAACGTTTACACATTATATGTAAAAAGAATATTAGACCTTAAAAAAGAAGGGGTACTGCAGAAGGATAACTGGCCATACTAGGCAGGTTCAACTCACACCCACCCACACACCCTCAAGTACCTGTCTAGCCTATTTTTAAATCTAGCCAAGTTTCTCGCCTCAGTACGCTACTCGGGAGTTTGTTCCATTCATTCATAACTCTATTACCCAACCAGAGCTTTCCTATATCCTTTCTAAATCTAAATTGTTTCCAATTTGAGCTCATTGTTGCGAGTTCTGTCTTGACTGGATATTTTTAGCACGTTATTTATACTCCCTATATTTATTCCTGTCTTCCATTTGCATACTTCAATCATATCTCCCTAATTCTACGCCTTTCCAGATTCATTGCTCTCAGGGTATCCTCGTAGATTTCTGATACAAGGGATCAACAGTTTTCAACCGCATTTATGACCATTCCATTCTGTAATAGGGAGACCAAAAGTGGGCAACATAATCTGAATGAAGCCCTTACAAGGATACATAAAGTTGAGCGTAACCCGAGTACTATACATTATATACTATACACTGACCAACAGTTCACATTTAACAACACGTGCCTCTAAATTTAAGACGCTGAATTCTTATCTAAACCTTTTTTTTCATAATTAACTTCAAGAGTATGAATTTGAGATTCCTTGTTAGCAAGAACCAAATCAAACAAGTTATTTTATTAAATTAGTTCTGACGCAAACTATTTAAAAAAAAATGCAGAACCATATCTAAAAATTCGATAGACTTAAAATTTCCTGTCAAATTGCTGCATTCAGTTTGGCTAAATTTAAAATCTCCGTTTAAAACATTTTCACATAGTATTAATGTTGGTAGAATTACCGACAATATGTTGGGTAAAGGGACACAAGTGCAACTAATGTGACATTCTATTGTGGCAACGTTTCGCTCTCCAGGAGCTTTGTCAAGCCGAAACATTGCCTCAATAAAATGTCACATTAGTTGCACTTTTGTTTTACTCAACATTTTCACATAATTTCGTCCCATAGAGGATTACTGTGTTCCCTATCTTGTTTTGGGAGCCTGTAAATCACACTCAAAATTAGCTTTTCAAGTCCCTCGAGAAACTATAACGAAATAGATTCAGTGCTTATCACTTTCATATATTGTCAAATGCAACAATTTGAATAATCTCCGTCATACATCACACTTCCACTACCGCTCATGTTGACCCTATTTATGTAGAATAATTTACAGCCTCGTATATAACATTCAGAAGGCATTTCTCTATCTTTCAGGTTCCCCTCAAGGAAGGTTCCTTGATGTTGGTGAGGGGCTCTTGATTTAGGGAATTGGATCTGTGCTCCAGTTCCCCGAATTAAGCCTGAATGCCTTCCACATATCCCCCCCCCCCAGGCGCTGTATAATCCTCCGGGTTTAGCGCTTCCCCCTTGATTATAATAATAATAATAATAATAATAATAATAATATCTTCCAGGTTGAACCAGGTCTCTGATACTGCAGTAGTATCAATGCTTTCTGCACATTCATTTAATCGTAACTATGTTATTATTAGTGATTCTGATATTAGTTCGTCACTTGCCGCTCTCTACTGTCAGATAAGATAAGATAAGATAAGATTTCGTTCGGATTTTTAACCCCGGAGGGTTAGCCACCCAGGATAACCCAAGAAAGTCAGTGCGTCATCGAGGACTGTCTAACTTATTTCCATTGGGGTCCTTAATCTTGTCCCCCAGGATGCGACCCACACCAGTCGACTAACACCCAGGTTCCTATTTGCTGCTAGGTGAACAGGACAACAGGTGTAAGGAAACGTGTCGAAATGTTTCCACCCGCCGGGAATCGAACCCGGGCCCTCCGTGTGTGAAGCGGGAGCTTTAGCCACCAGGCCACCGTCACTCTTCGTTTACTGGCTGATTCCTTTGCATTTATTCGTAACTTCAGTAAATGATGAACTATCATATTTTGGGATTTTTTTCTGAGGTATTTGGTCAGTTTTTGCTGTTTTCAGATTTGTTTCCCGCGCACGCACACACACACACACACACACACACACACACACACACACACACACACACACACACACACACGCCCCTGCCTTCTATCAGTTTAAAATCTTAGACATCTTAGTAACATCCCCTTCAGCAGAGTTGGCGAACGCTACCACTGGACAAGCACCTAAAGTTGGTATCTGACCAGCCGGGCTGTGGCTCGTATGTTGGATTGCGTGCAGCCAGAAGTAACAGCCTGGTTGATCAGGCCCTGATCCACCATGAGGCCTGGTCACAGACTGGGCCGCAGGGGCGTTGACCCCTGGAACTCTCTCCAGGTATCCAGGTAACTCCTGCCCCAGAAATGTGGCGATCTCTTGCATACATATGTTTACCTTTAAAATTTCCACACCTGTCAAGGAATAGAATTTCAAGTTCTTTGCAGTAATTATCCGGTCAGCAATTTGCTCCAGTTGCCCTAGACATCCTTCCAATGTTCACTACTCTTCTGGGTAAAATGTGATATATCTGGATTTATCCTTTAGATCTAAATTGATCAACAGCTGTCTTGTACTTAACTATAAGGTCCAATCTCCTGCCCTTCCCAATATCATTTCCTAAGTGCTGAGGCAGACAATAGGCTTATTTTCATTGTTTAATGTGGTATTACCAAACCTGCTGACCAATACCAGATCCTGGGAAACTATCCTTGTTACATAAGACCATAAGAACGAAGGAACACTGCAGCAGGCCTACTGGCCCATGCGAGGCAGGTCCAAGTCTCCTACTAGCTTAAGCCAATGCACCCAAACTAGTCAGGTCAGGTCACCTTGACTGAAGGGAGGAACACGGCAACCGACCTAGTAGCACAAGCTATCAGGTCCAACTCACACCCACCCACATCCACTCATGTATTTATCCAACCTATTTTTAAAGCTACACAACGTTCTGGCCTCTATAACTGTACTTGGGAGTTTGTTCCACTCATCCACAACTCTATTACCAAACCAGTACTTTCCTATATCCTTCCTGAATCTGAATTTTTCCAACTTAAAACCATTGCTGCGAGTCCTGTCTAGGCTAGATATTTTCAGCACACTATTTACATCCCCTTTATTTATTCCTGTCTTCCATTTATACACCTCAATCATATCCCCCCTAATTCTACGTCTTTCTAGAGAGTGCAGATTCAGGGCCCTTAGTCTATCCTCATAGGGAAGGTTTCTGATACATGGGATCAACTTTGTCATCCTCCTCTGTAGATTTTCCAGAACATTTATATCCATTCTGTAATACGGTGACCAAAACTGTGCAGCATAATCTAAATGAGGCCTAACCAAGGATGTAGAGAGTTGAAGAACAACCTGAGGACTCCTATTATTTATGCTTCTTGATATGAAGCCAAGGATTCTATTAGCTTTATTGCGAACACTTATGCACTGTTGTCTTGATTTCAGATTACTGCTAACCAGAACTCCTAAATCTTTTTCGCAATCCGTAATATTAAGATCTACATTATTTAGTTTATATGTGGCATGGTTATTGTCCTGTCCAACATTTAGAACTTTGCATTTGTCTATATTAAACTGCATCTGCCACCTCTCCGACCACTGCATCAGTCTATTCAAATCTTCTTGAAGTGCTCTAATGTCCTCGTCAGAATGAATTCGACGGCCTATTTTGGTGTCATCGGCAAACTTGCTGATGTCGCTCTTTATGCCCTCATCTATGTCGTTTATGTATATTGTGAACAGCAGGGGGCCCAACACTGACCCCTGTGGAACACCGCTCGTGACGCTTCCCCACTCTGATTTCTCCCCATTTATGCAAACTCTCTGCTGCCTATTTGTCAACCATGCCTCTATCCAGGAAAAAATTTCTCCTCCTATTCCATGTGCCTTAATTTTCCTCAATAGTCTCTGATGTGGGACCTTGTCAAAAGCCTTACTGAAATCCATATACACAATATCATATTCATTACCATGATCAACCTCCTCAAATACCTTAGTGAAAAAAGTTAATAAATTCGTAAGGCAGGAACGCCCCTTTGTAAAACCATGCTGAGATTCGTTGATTAATTTATGCTTTTCAAGGTGGCTACGAACTGCCTCGGCAATTATTGATTCCATAAATTTTCCCACTATGGAGGTTAGGCTTATTGGTCTATAGTTCGAAGCTAAGGACCTGTCACCTGCTTTGAAAATAGGTATCACATTTGCCATTTTCCACTTATCTGGCACCATGCCGGTTGTAGTGATATGTTGAAAAGATTAGCCAAAGGTTTGCTAAGCTCCTCTTTACATTCCTTTAGAACCCTTGCATACAGTTCATCAGGGCCTGGGGATTTGTTAGGTTTTAATTTATCTATTTGCCTAAGGACCATGTCACTTGTGACTAATCGTGCACAGTTTATCGTCCTGTTCCACATAATTTATCATTTCTGGAATATCGCTGGTATCCTCCTGTGTAAAAACTGAGAGGAAGTATGTGTTAAAACTTCTACACATTTCCTTATCACTGTCAGTGAGCTGACCCGAGGAACTTTTGAGTGGGCCTATCTTGTCCCTGATCTTACTTCTGTATACCTGAAAGAGTCCTTTTGGGTTAGTCTTCGAATCTCTTGCAACTTTAACCTCATAATCTCTTTTTGCTTTTCTAATTCCTTTTTTTATTTCTCTCTTTAACTGAATATATCGATTTCTTAATTGCCCCTCCCCTCTTTTGATTTGCCTATATATGCCTCTCTTTTGACCAATTAGATATTTTAATCTATTGTTCATCCATTTAGGATCATTTTTGTTTGATCTGATTTCCCTATTTGGAACATAATTTGACTGAGCAGCTAGAACTATGCCCTGGAAAGCGTCATATCGGCAACCATCACCACCTACCTGACCCTTAGTCAGGTCATTCCAGTTCAGCCCACCTAAGTAATTTTTCAGTCCTATGAAATCAGCCAAGTGGAAGTCAGGGACGGAGACTTGATTGCCATTATTAGGGGAATTCCATGATATATTAAAACTGAGTGATTTGTGATCACTTTCCCCAAGCTCATCATTAACCTCAAGTTTATTAATTAGTGTTTCCCTACTGGCAAGAACCAAGTCAAGGAGGTTATTTCCCCTAGTAGGCTCTGTCACAAACTGCTTTAAAAAACAATCCTGGATCGTACCAAGAAAGTCACCTGACTCTAAATTTCCTGTCAAATTGCTCCAGTCAATCTGTCTATAGTTGAAATCTCCCATTAGCACAACATTTTCGTATGTAGATGCCTTACGAATTTCGTCCCATAGAAGTTTACTGCACTCCCTATCAAGATTTGGGGCCCTGTAAATCACACCCAAAATTAGTTTTTCTCGGCCCTCGAGAAGCTGTAACCAAACAGATTCAGTGGCTGACGCTTCTAATTTAATATCTTGTCTAACACAACAATTTAAATTGTCTCTGACATACATCGCTACTCCACCACCTTTCCTGTTGACCCTGTCAGTGTGGAATAATTTATAGCCTTGTATGTGACATTCAGAGGGTATTTCTCTATCTTTCAGATTGAGCCAGGTCTCTGTTATAGCAATAATATCTATGTTTCCTGCACTTGCAATTAATCTTAGCTCATCTATCTTATTTCTTACACTCCTGCTATTAGTATAGTAAACCTTAAGGGAGCTAGTCCCTTGCTGCCCTCTGCTGTCCCCCTTTGTTTGCTGACCTGATCTATTGTTTTTATTTATAACTTCATGCTGAATGCCTTTTATACATTTACTGTTTCCAACCCTAGTGTTGCAACCTGCTTGTTTCCCACACACACCCATACCTCTATCTTCCATCAGTTTAAAATCATAGGCATTTCACCAATGGCCTTCTCAATCGAGTCTGCAAGTGCTACCACCCCAGCCCCAGAGAGATGTACCCCATCCCTTGCATACATATCATGTTTGCCATAAAAGCTGTTCCAGTTGTCAATGAATGGGATTGCAAGTTCCTTACAGTATCTGTCTAGCCAGCAATTTACACCAATTGCCCTAGACAACCATTCATTTCCTACTCCCCTTCTAGGCAAGATGCTACATATGATTGGGATCCCTCCCTTAGACTTAATGAAATCTATAGCTGACCTGTACTTATCTAGCAGCTCTTCTCTCCTACCCTTCCCAATATCATTTCCACCAGCACTGAGACAGATAATGGGCTTGTTCCCATTACCTGACATGATATTATCCAGCCTGTTGACAATGTCCCCAACACCAGCTCCAGGGAAGCACACTATCTCTCATCATCTTATTCCTATTACAAAAAGCACGGTCAATATATCTTACCTGAGAGTCACCAACCACAAGAATGCGCTTACCTCCATTAGCAGGGGCAGTAGTACCCTTACCTTCACTGGCCACTGAAGTACATTCATCCTGAAGAACAGAGAAGCGATTTCCTACCTTCAGATCTTCACTCTTAACTTTCCTTACTCTGATGCGCCTCCCATTACTGTGAACCACTCGCCACTTGTAGCAGGTGCTGGGCTGCACCTCACTGCTGGTAGCCGTTGCTACCTCCCCAACTACAGCCTCCTCACAGCGAGAGACAGACTGTACCTCACTGCTAGAAGCCTCATTCCCCACAACTCCAGCCACCTCACACTCTCTCCCAGACCCATTGAGGTGGACCTTCAGCCTCCTAATCTCCTCATGGAGAAGCAAGACCTCCTCCTTCAACTCTCCAACCTCAATTTTTAAAACACTGCAGAAGCAAGCCATGCTTTGTAACCGTCCACGCTAATCCCCAAAGCAGCTCAGGGTCTGTGACCTCACGTGACGACTGACCACTGACGACTGACCACTGACAGTATCTGTGCGTCGCCGACCGCTACGACATTCTTACCTTGATTACCAAATTAACTGATCGTACCTTTATCCCCATTGACCATTCAAGTATATGTGTCATGGAAACAGAAAAGCTGTTTTCTACCTTAAAATCCGCTCCTTTAACCTTCCTCAATTTGATGTTTCTTTCTTTACTAGAAACCACTTCCTGTTTGTTACGGCTGCCAACCTCTTCCTCACTCCTAGTAATCTGTTTCCTTTTGCTATCGCAGCTACCTAATATTAATTGTTATACTTATCGATGCGAATTCCAGTTCGTTTTTTAACTCCTTGAGAAGTTGAACTTCGTCCTCCAGTATCTTACGGCCTGTCTCTAAAACACCACAAGAGCACTCCATGGTGAATTACTGCACTCCAAAGTAATTCTTAGGACAGGTGACCACTGACCTCAGTGTATGTTAATATATTATAATCGACACCAAGCGCTAAACCCACAAGAGTCACGCAGCGTGGCATGTAAATTTATACTTATGTCATGTCATGTACTGTCATGCATCCTATTTCTCTTTCCCACTGAACTCCATTCAGGAACTCTCTCATACCTGCCTAATTACCTCCCACATCGTCTGGAATATTCTTGAATTTCTCACTTCAGGACATTTATTAATGAAAACTCTCGCTCACTCGGTACTTTATCAGTCCAATAAAGAAAACGAGAGTAAGGCAGTATAAATAGTGGCGGAAGTCTGATATTGATTTTGTGAGAGAAAGGGCTGAGCTAGGGTGATATTTGTGTTTAGCTTGCGATGAATTTATTAGACTGTTTAAAACAGTCTAATATGCTAACTTATGACTAGTTTAGCTTTACAAGTGTCCATTAGGTGTCCGCAGATATTGTTCAAATCGTCCTTCTGACTCGCGTAACAGTTTTCTTTGATACGTTGTGGTTGTATCCACATTTATTTTGCCACCTGTCCACATGGAATGGTTTATACCCCGTCGTTTGTTACCTTGCGATGTTTGTATCGTTTAAATACTAAAGCTTAATAGTGCTGGATGCTCTCTATTCTGGTTTTATTTTTAGAAATAGATTGTGCACATCAACTGTCTAGTAGGAAGAACTTTGAATGTTTCTGGTGTTTATTATTGACTAGCTGAATTGGTGATCCCTTCTGGGTTTTTTTTTCTACACATGATGATGATAAAATGGGCAGGGTAATAGTTTGACCAAAACATAGTGCATATATTTGTATTTCTCCTCTGAAGACAGATGACTAGAGATCCGGAAATTCGTAAATAACTCACGACGATGACTTGGTACATTCTATGTAAACCATACCACTGGCGGGATTTGCACGCGCAGTCAGTCTCAAAACTCCAGACCGTCGCATTAGCCACTGGACCAGCTAGCCACTCACGATTTCGTGAGTCATGTTACATTCTATGCAATATGCTGGTGGTTTCCTGTGCACCTTAAAATCCAACTTCTCGTTTCACAGATGAACACGACCAGGAAGGAGTCCATTATGTTCCTCTTGCATGAAAAACTATTGTAATAAACACATGTCTGTGCTCAATATTAACCCACATGGAGACAAATAAAGGAGATTAATTGATCTGTATATTTCGAGATTAAATTGATCTGTATATTTCTAGAAAGGGGGTCCACATATAAGGATCAATCTTCGTATTTCTGCCTTCTCCTTCATGTAGGTTTCAACAGAGTTGACGTTATTAAAATCCGTCCTGTTAGCAGGTTTCGGCTGGATAATCAAGATGCCATCAATATAGTATGTCATCCATGTTACACCAGCTGGGATGTGTGGTTCCAACACCTCTTCCAGTTGATGCTATTCAAGGTGCAATTTTTTTGCCTTCAAATATAAACTGCTTTTAACAATTGTACAATTAACAACTGTAGTTTTAACAATTGTAGTTTTAACAGTTGTACTTTTAACATTTTTTAACAATTGTGCTTTTAACATTTTAACAGTGGTACTTTTAACAATTGTACATTTAACAATTGTACATGATTTTACCAATTGTACATAATTGTACATTTTTTTTTGCCCTAAAACGTAACATAATCGTAGCATATATTGAGGGCCTATAATATTTACCATTCTATAAACCATTTGTCTGCTAATCCCGGAGAATTAAATTAATGAATATGAGCTTCAATATATCGTAAATGTAGAACACTGCAGCAGTGTCATGTGCCCAGTACACTGGTGTGTATCTTTCTATAATTGTTTGTGTGTGCATGTATGTGTGTGTGTAGGATGGAAAAGGCTTTGTGAATGACTTATTTAAAGTTTTCTTTGTTATTGCCAAGTAGTTGAGAAAATTAATTGGATTTATTTCTAAAGTAATTTCAACATTATTAATTATTAATAGTAACTATTTATAGAATAATAATGACCACTGATCGTATTGTTAGATGTTAGTAATCTGAAAAAAAAATAAGAGTGTAAATAGAAAATGAAACCTGAGAACTTAGTGCTTACTAAGATATCTTCAGAGGAAGACAATCGCTCTTACGACACACGTAACTACGGAGGCACCATACAACTACGAACGTTAATGAGATGTAAAGGTTATCAAGTTGAATCTCAAAATAAAAAAAAATGCATGGATCAGCTTTGCGAGAGAGAAGGAATTTTTATCGTTTTTTATACGGGAAATGTTAAACCCACAGGGATTGCATAGTGCTGAGAAAGGAAAGGCATTCATATTCGATCTCTAAAAGGGAAGGAGAGGTTCAATTTCTTGGAATAAGAGCCTTTCACTGGGGTCAACGTACGTCTCTTCAGAGGTATGAAAGAGTACAAACTGATAAGTAAGACATATAAGCAATTAGGTATATTTGTTTGAAACATTTCGCCTACACAGTAGGCTTCTTCAGTCGGGCGCAGAAGAGTTTAGCCGAAGCAGTAGAGATGTGAAGTCGATGTAATCAGTCCATCACCCTTGAAGACGTAGTTTTGAGGTGGTCAGTCCCTCAGCATGGAGAACAGTTTTGCTCCATAGTCTGTGTAGGCGAAATGTTTCGAATAAAGATATCTAACCGTTGCTAATGTGTCATACTTATCAATATGTCAGTATTTTCTACCATTTTCATATTAGAGTACAAACTGTAAACTGTATGGTGATACCAACAAACTGTGGAAAATAAAACTTGTGATCGGTTCTGGAAGAGGATCCTGATTCATATTTTGATGTATGCGAAAATCAGTACCCGGGATTACTGTAACCGAGGGATAAGTGGGATGCTTTAGTACAAACTGCACCTACAGGGAGAGGACAAGCCACAGCAAAAGCATGAAGTGTAATTTATGAGACTGTCAAAGCCGTGGTGGATGAACGATGACCGAAGCCGACAAGTACTGAAAAACGCATTTATTACGTGTCATCCCTGACTGGATGGATACATGTTTATAAGGTAAACGAGCCGGCTGAGGTCAGCCTCGGAAGAGGTCACAAACGAGGTAAGAAATGAGGTCAGGGGGAAATATATAAAATAAATAATTTAAACAGTATATGTTTTTTTTATGTGCCAATGTGCAGGAGTGGTGTTGGAGGGAGGCACAGAGATGCCTCCACGTATCTCATTCTGCCTCTCTTTTAATTATGTGTTAGGATTAACTCCTCCTTGTTTTATAATGACCTCTGTAGAAACAAATAAGTCATGGAGATGGGATCGTCTTTCAGCACTATGTTGGCCAACCTTTACCACGAACACTCACCATCATGTAACTGAGATATGTCGATGTCTCGGTCAGTGTACTTATAATGACCAATTTAAAGTCCAGTTTCAGGATATTCTCAACTCAGTGTAATCCACTATTTAGGATGACCTGTTACTCTTAATTGACGTCCTCCTGATCAACAAATGAACACACACTACTTCTATAGTAAATCCACAAATAAAGAATATTTGATACACTTTTATTCTCTCCACGAACACCCTCGGGATTTGTAACGAAAATTTTCTAAAGCATGATCAAAAAATGCATTGAGGACACATTAATTACTTTTAAGTTCTAACTGCACTTCATCAGCCTGTAAAAGAAAAAGCTTTACTCATCCACACTACTTCCAGAACAACTAATATTGACTGTCGTCTTGTCCTCGCCACAGGACATGTTGTCTCCAGTATTACTGCAGGAACACTGCAGAAGGCCTACTGCCTCGTATGGGCCAGTAGGCCTTCTGCAGTGTTCCTACATTCTTATGTTCTTATTACCTCTGTCTTATGTAAAACTACCTGACACTTCAAGTTTCTCATACGTGTGGACTGATGAAGCCACTGTGTGGCGAAACGTTTCCTCAATAAAGATACCCAAGAGTTGCACATGTGTCTAATTTATCAACATGTCGGTTCTCTGAACCATTCATCTACAAACCTGACACTACACCATCGCCAGACCTCAAAGACTGAAAAGTACCACTCCTGCAGGTGTTTATAACATTCAGTGTTGACACGGGGAATGACCTTCAGATTTGCTTACAGGAGCCTTGATATGCTTACCTAAAGGAAAAAAATCAGCAATGAATGCATCATTCACCATATTGTACAGTCACATATTATAGAGAACGTAGCAGTACGTCAGGAGGAAGATCCAACCAAATGTATAATTACTGCTTGCACGATTCTGAAACAAGAAATTATACTCTTATCTGATAATAGCGAGAAAAAAGATTGTACATGGTTTATATAACAAAAACATTCCCTAAGGTCCCATCTCCCTCGCTCACTCTACATATTGATACCAAAAATATGTGTGGAGAAATCTTCTCCAGGAGGGTGGGGGGGGGGGTTATCAGCCTCCTTCAGCCCTGAGGGGCCCAGCCTTCTCAGAAGGGGCAAGCATCTTGTTTACTGCTATATCAAGTAACTGATCCCAGATGCAGTACGAACATGTGACATGGTCACGCGGCTCCTTGCAAGAGACCGATGTTGCAAGTTTTTAGTTTAATAAGAGACAGTCCATCTCTTACCTTAACAGGACATTTAAGGAAAATCCTGCTCCAACTTTATTACCATTGTAAAGATAGTGTACATTGTTGTCTATGCTTAAGACAGCAAGAATCAAGCATTCTACATTGCTTCATAGTGGAAGTTTGGCAAGGAGGGGAAAAATGCTATGTGAGCGCTTCTTTATGCTGGGGACAAGCGAGGTGGAGCGAGACGCTGTGACGTCAGATTGCTTTTGACCCTGCTGGGGGCTCCCATTGACGCCGGAATAACCATCAAAGAACACTGATCCACGCGCTAGTGTGTATAAAATTGTCTCACGAAACACAAACATTTACAGAGAAGTATGATCAGTGTCTTTAGTGATAAGATTGTGAATAAATAAACAAATCTTGATGAACAGAGTAACGAGCGTTGCAATCCAACAGTGACGTGCGACATTCTACAAAGAACACTATTCTTCAATCAAGACAACGATACCAGGGAGTAAGGGTCAAATACACAAACCCAGGTAAGTCTGTTTAGCGTGTGATATTGGCTGCACAGTTAAGTACTGTGTAAGCTTAACAGATTACCATCGAAGATTAACCCAAAAGGATTCTTTCAGGTATACAGAAGTAAGATCAGGGACAAGATAGGCCCACTTAAAAGTTCCTCGGGTCAGCTCACTGACAGTGATAAGGAAATGTGTAGAATTTTTAACACATACTTCCTCTCAGTTTTTACACAGGAGGATACCAGCGATATTCCAGTAATGATAAATTATGTAGAACAGGACGAGAATAAACTGTGCACTATTAGGGTCACAAGTGACATGGTCCTTAGGCAAATAGATAAATTAAAACCTAACAAATCCCCAGGCCCTGATGAACTGTATGCAAGGGTTCTAAAGGAATGTAAAGAGGAGCTTAGCACACCTTTGGCTAATCTTTTCAACATATCACTACAAACTGGCATGGTGCCAGATAAATGGAAAATGGCAAATGTGATACCTATTTTCAAAACAGGTGACAGGTCCTTAGCTTCGAATTATAGACCAATAAGCCTAACCTCCATAGTGGGAAAATTTATGGAATCAATAATTGCCGAGGCAGTTCGTAGCCACCTTGAAAAGCATAAATTAATCAACGAATCTCAGCATGGTTTTACAAAGGGGCATTCCTGCCTTACGAATTTATTAACTTTTTTCACTAAGGTATTTGAGGAGGTAGATCATGGTAATGAATATGATATTGTGTATATGGACTTCAGTAAGGCTTTTGACAGGGTCCCACATCAGAGACTATTGAGGAAAATTAAAGCACATGGAATAGGAGGAGAGATTTTTTCCTGGATAGAGGCATGGTTGACAAATAGGCAGCAGAGAGTTTGCATAAATGGGGAGAAATCAGAGTGGGGAAGCGTCACGAGCGGTGTTCCACAGGGGTCAGTGTTGGGCCCCCTGCTGTTCACAATCTACATAAACGACATAGATGAGGGCATAAAGAGCGACATCGGCAAGTTTGCCGATGACACCAAAATAGACCGTCGAATTCATTCTGACGAGGACATTCCAGCACTCCAGGAAGATTTGAATAGACTGATGCAGTGGTCGGAGAAGTGGCAGATGCAGTTTAATATAGACAAATGCAAAGTTCTAAATGTTGGACAGGACAATAACCATGCCACATATAAACTAAATAATGTAGATCTTAATATTACGGATTGCGAAAAAGATTTAGGAGTTCTGGTTAGCAGTAATCTGAAACCAAGACAACAGTGCATAAGTGTTCGCAATAAAGCTAATAGAATCCTTGGCTTCATATCAAGAAGCATAAATAATAGGAGTCCTCAGGTTGTTCTTCAACTCTATACATCCTTGGTTAGGCCTCATTTAGATTATGCTGCACAGTTTTGGTCACCGTATTACAGAATGGATATAAATTCTCTGGAAAATGTACAAAGGAGGATGACAAAGTTGATCCCATGTATCAGAAACCTTCCCTATGAGGATAGACTAAGGGCCCTGAAACTGCACTCTCTAGAAAGACGTAGAATCAGGGGGGGTATGATTGAGGTGTATAAATGGAAGACAGGAATAAATAAAGGGGATGTAAATAGTGTGCTGAAAATATCTAGCCTTGACAGGACTCGCAGCAATGGTTTTAAGTTGGAAAAATTCAGATTCAGGAAGGATATAGGAAAGTACTGGTTTGGTAATAGAGTTGTGGATGAGTGGAACAAACTCCCAAGTACCGTTATAGAGGCCAGAACGTTGTGTAGCTTTAAAAATAGGTTGGATAAATACACGAGTAGATGTGGGTGGGTGTGAGTTAGACCTGATAGCTTGTGCTACCAGGTCGGTTGCCGTGTTCCTCCCTTAAGTCAATGTGACCTGACCTGACTAGGTTGGGTGCATTGGCTTAAGCCGGTAGGAGACTTGGACCTGCCTCGCATGGGCCAGTAGACCTTCTGCAGTGTTCCATCGTTCTTATGTTCTTATAAGAACATAAGAACATAAGAAAGAAGGAACACTGAAGCAGGCCTACTGACCCATGCGGAGCAGGTCCATGTCCCCCCCCCGGATTATACCAATGCCCCACCCGGATAAGCCCAATGACCCACCCAGTCTGATCATCTCCACTCAAGGATGGAGCACTGCACCAGACCCAGCAGCACAAGCTAGTCAGGTCCAACTCACACCCACCCACACCCACTCATGTATTTATATAACCTATTTTTAAAACTACACAACGTTTTAGCCTGAATAACTGTACTCGGGAGTTTGTTCCACTCATCCACAACTCTATTACCAAACCAGTGCTTTCCTATTTTATATCCTTTCTGAATCTGAATTTTTCCAACTTGAAACCACTGCTGCGAGTCCTGTCTTGGCTGGAAATTTTCAGCACGCTGTTTACATCCTCTTTATTCCTGTTTTCCATTTATACACCTCTATCATATCCCCCCTAATTCTACGCCTTTCGAGAGAGTACAGATTCAGGGCCCTCAGTCTATCCTCATAGGGAAGATTTGTGATACATGGAATCATCTTTGTCATCCTCCTCTGTACGTTTTCCAGAGCATTTATATCCAGTCTGTAATACGGTGACCAGAACTGAGCAGCATAGTCTAAATGAGGCCTAACCAAGGACATATAGAGTTGAAGAACAACCTGAGGACTTCTATTATTTATACTTCTAGACATGAAGCCAAGAATTCTGTTAGCTTTATTGCGAACACTAATGCACTGTTGTCTTGGCTTTAGATTACTGCTAACCAGAACTCCTAAATCCTTTTCGCAAGCAGTAGTATTAAGAACTACATTATTTAGTTTATATGTGGCATGGTTATTTACCTGTCCAACATTTAGAACTTTGCGTTTGTCAATATTAAACTGCATCTGCCACTTCTCCGACCATTGCATCAGTCTATTCAAATCATCCTGGAGTGCTCTAGTGTCCTCCTTAGAATGAATTGGACGGCCTATTTTGGTGCCATCAGCAAATTTGCTTATGTCGCTATTTATTCCCTCATCTATGTCGTTTATGTAAATTGTGTACAACAACGGGCCCAACACTGACCCCTGCGGAACACCGCTTGTGACGTGCCCCCATTCTGATTTCTCCCCAATTATGCAAACTCTCTGCTGTCTATTTGTCACCCATGCCTCTACCAAGGAAAAAATTTCTCCTCCTATTCCGTGTGCCTTAAGTTTCTCAATAGCCTCTGGTGTGGAAGTCTATCGAAAGCCTTACTGAAGTCCATATACACAATATGTTCATTACCCTGATCTACCTCCTCAAACACCTTAGTGAAAAAAGTTAGTAAATTCTTAAGACAGGAACGCCCCTTTGTAAAACCGTGTTGAGATTCATTAATCAATCTGTGCCTGTCAAGATGGCTACGAATTGCTTCGGCAATTCGGGCTTTTGAGTCCACAACAGTGTTGTCAGCAATCAGTTTTGAGATATGCTGACGTAACACCCCTAGGGATAATTTATACCCATGTCTGAGGGCAATGTGTGGTGTGAATATAATGCAGAGAATTCGTAGTTTGGAAGTTAGGAGGAGGTGCGGGATTACCAAAACTGTTGTCCAGAGGGCTGAGGAAGGGTTGTTGAGGTGGTTCGGACATGTAGAGAGAATGGAGCGAAACAGAATGACTTCAAGAGTGTATCAGTCTGTAGTGGAAGGAAGGCGGGGTAGGGGTCGGCCTAGGAAAGGTTGGAGGGAGGGTGTAAAGTAGGTTTTCTGTGCGAGGGGCTTGGACTTCCAGCAGGCATGCATGAGCGTGTTTGTTAGGAGTGAATGGAGACAAATGGTTTTTAATACTTTACGTGCTGTTGGAGTGTGAGCAAAGTAACATTTATGAAGGGATTCAGGGAAACCGGCAGGCCGGACTCGAGTCCTGGAGATGGGAAGTACAGTGCCTGCACTCTGAAGGAGGGGTGTTAATGTTGCAGTTTAAAAACTGTAGTGTAAAGCACCCTTCTGGCAAGACAGTGATGGAGTAAATGACGGTGAAAGTTTTTCTTTTTCGGGCCACCGTGCCTTGGTGGGAATCGGCCAGTGTGTTAATTTAAAAAAATAAAAATTTTTATTCCAGCCTGTTGAGAGATGGATACGACAGCTTCTTGAGACATCACCTGCAGGGACGGCTGTGTAGGCGAAAGCTATCAAGCTAAGTTCCCCATATAGTCCACTATTTAATCTTTGACTTAGCTTGTAACACATTTCTCAACAATATGCGCAATATTTGAGTTATCTATCTCCTCTCGATCTCACTGATCAAAGGCTGCCAAAAGACATCCCTGATCACAGCTAATTGCCAGAAGACATCCCTGATCACAGCTAGCTGCCAGAAGACATCCCTGATCACAGCTAGCTTTCCAGAAGACATCCCTGATCACAGCTAGCTTTCCAGAAGACATCCCTGATCACAGCTGGCTGCCAGAAGACATCCCTGATCACAGCTAGCCGTCAGAAGACATCCCTGATCACAGCTAGCCGTCAGAAGATATCCCTGATCACAGCTAGCCGTCAAAAGATATCCCTGATCACAGCTGGCTGCCTGAAGGCATCCCTGATCACAGCTAACTGCCAGAAGGCATCCCTGATCACAACTAGCTCCCAGGAAACATTTCTGATCACAGCTAGCTGCCAGGAGAAACCCCTGATCACAGCTAGCTTTCCAGAAGACATCCCTGATCACAGCTAGCTTTCCAGAAGACATCCTTGATCACAGCTAGCTGCCACAAGACATCCTTGATCACAGCTAGCTGCCACAAGACATCCCTGATCACAGCTAGCTGCCACAAGACATCCCTGATCACAGCTAGCTGCCAGAAGACATCCCTGATCACAGCTAGCTGCCAGAAGACATCCCTAATCACAGCTAATTGCCAGAAGACATCCCTGATCACAGCTAATTGCCAGAAGACATCCCTGATCACAGCTAGCTGCTAGAAGACATCCCTGATCACAGCTAGCTTTCCAGAAGACATCCCTGATCACAGCTAGCTTTCCAGAAGACATCCCTGATCACAGCTAACTGCCAGAAGACATCCCTGATCACAGCTAGCCGTCAGAAGACATCCCTGATCACAGCTAGCCGTCAGAAGATATCCCTGATCACAGCTAGCCGTCAGAAGATATCCCTGATCACAACTGGCTGCCTGAAGGCATTCCTGATCACAGCTAACTGCCAGAAGACATCCCTGATCACAGCTAACTGCCAGAAGGCATCCCTGATCACAGCTAGCTGCCAGGATACATCCCTGATCACAGCTAGCTGCCGGAAGACATCCCTGATCACAGCTAGCTGCCGGAAGACATCCCTGATCACAGCTAGCTGCCGGAAGACATCCCTGATCACAGCTAGCTGCCGGAAGACATCCCTGATCACAGCTAATTGCCAGAAGACATCCCTGATCACAGCTAATTGCCAGAAGACATCCCTGATCACAGCTAGCTGCCAGAAGACATCCCTGATCACAGCTAGCTGCCAGAAGACATCCCTGATCACAGCTAGCTGCCAGAAGACATCCCTGATCACAGCTAGCTGCCAGAAGACATCCCTGATCACAGCTAGCTGCCAGAAGACAACCCTGATTCACAGCTAGCTGCCAGAAGACATCCCTGATCACAGCTAGCTGCCAGAAGACATCCCTGATCACAGCTAGCTGCCAGAAGACATCCCTGATCACAGCTAGCTGCCAGAAGACATCCCTGATCACAGCTAGCTGCCAGAAGACATCCCTGATTCACAGCTAGCTGCCAGAAGACATCCCTGATCACAGCTAGCTGCCAGAAGAGATCCCTGATCACAGCTAGCTTTCCAGAAGACATCCCTGATCACAGCTAGCTTTCCAGAAGACATCCCTGATCACAGCTAGCTTTCCAGAAGACATCCCTGATCACAGCTAGCTTTCCAGAAGACATCCCTGATCACAGCTAGCTTTCCAGAAGACATCCCTGATCACAGCTAGCTTTCCAGAAGACATCCATGATCACAGCTAGCTTTCCAGAAGACATCCCTGATCACAGCTAGCTTTCCAGAAGACATCCCTGATCACAGCTAGCTTTCCAGAAGACATCCCTGATCACAGCTAGCTTTCCAGAAGACATCCCTGATCACAGCTAACTGCCAGAAGGCATCCCTGATCACAGCTAGCTGCCAGGATACATCCCTGATCACAGCTAGCTGCCGGAAGACATCCCTGATCACAGCTAGCTGCCGGAAGACATCCCTGATCACAGCTAGCTGCCGGAAGACATCCCTGATCACAGCTAGCTGCCGGAAGACATCCCTGATCACAGCTAACTGCCAGAAGGCATCCCTGATCACAGCTAACTGCCAGAAGGCATCCCTGATCACAGCTAACTGCCAGAAGGCATCCCTGATCACAGCTAGCTGCCAGGATACATCCCTGATCACAGCTAGCTGCCGGAAGACATCCCTGATCACAGCTAGCTGCCGGAAGACATCCCTGATCACAGCTAACTGCCAGAAGGCATCCCTGATCACAGCTAGCTGCCAGGATACATCCCTGATCACAGCTAGCTGCCGGAAGACATCCCTGATCACAGCTAGCTGCCTGAAGAAATCCCTATCACAGCTAGCTGCCGGAAGACATCCCTGATCACAGCTAGCTGCCGGAAGACATCCCTGATCACAGCTAGCTGCCAGAAGACATCCCTGATCACAGCTAATTGCCAGAAGACATCCCTGATCACAGTTAGCTGCCAGAAGACATCCCTGATCACAGCTAGCTGCCAGAAGACATCCCTGATCACAGCTAGCTGCCAGAAGACATCCCTGATCACAGCTAGCTGCCAGAAGACATCCCTGATCACAGCTAGCTGCCAGAAGACATCCCTGATTCACAGCTAGCTGCCAGAAGACATCCCTGATCACAGCTAGCTGCCAGAAGACATCCCTGATCACAGCTAGCTGCCAGAAGACATCCCTGATCACAGCTAGCTGCCAGAAGACATCCCTGATTCACAGCTAGCTGCCAGAAGACATCCCTGATCACATCTAGCTTTCCAGAAGACATCCCTGATCACAGCTAGCTTTCCAGAAGACATCCCTGATCACAGCTAGCTTTCCAGAAGACATCCCTGATCACAGCTAGCTTTCCAGAAGACATCCCTGATCACAGCTAGCTTTCCAGAAGACATCCCTGATCACAGCTAGCTTTCCAGAAGACATCCCTGATCACAGCTAGCTTTCCAGAAGACATCCCTGATCACAGCTAGCTTTCCAGAAGACATCCCTGATCACAGCTAGCTTTCCAGAAGACATCCCTGATCACAGCTAGCTTTCCAGAAGACATCCCTGATCACAGCTAACTGCCAGAAGACATCCCTGATCACAGCTAACTGCCAGAAGACATCCCTGATAACAGCTCATTGCCAGAAGACATCCCTGATCACAGCTAATTGCCAGAAGACATCCCTGATCACAGCTAATTGCCAGAAGACATCCCTGATCACAGGTAGCTGCCAGAAGGCATCTCTTATCACAGCTAGCTGCCAGAAGACATACCTGATCACAGCTAGCTGTCAGAAGACATCCCTGATCACAGCTAACTGCCAGAAGACATCCCTGATCACAGCTAGCTGCCAGAAGACATCCCTGATCACAGCTAGCTGCCAGAAGACATCCCTGATCACAGCTAGCTGCCAGAAGACATCCCTGATCACAGCTAGCTGCCAGAAGACATCCCTGATTCACAGCTAGCTGCCAGAAGACATCCCTGATTCACAGCTAGCTGCCAGAAGACATCCCTGATTCACAGCTAGCTGCCAGAAGACGTCCCTGATTCACAGCTAGCTGCCAGAAGACATCCCTGATCACAGCTAGCTGCCAGAAGACATCCCTGATTCACAGCTAGCTGCCAGAAGACATCCCTGATCACAGCTAGCTTTCCAGAAGACATCCCTGATCACAGCTAGCTTTCCAGAAGACATCCCTGATCACAGCTAGCTTTCCAGAAGACATCCCTGATCACAGCTAGCTTTCCAGAAGACATCCCTGATCACAGCTAGCTTTCCAGAAGACATCCCTGATCACAGCTAGCTTTCCAGAAGACATCCCTGATCACAGCTAGCTTTCCAGAAGACATCCCTGATCACAGCTAGCTTTCCAGAAGACATCCATGATCACAGCTAGCTTTCCAGAAGACATCCCTGATCACAGCTAGCTTTAAAGAAGACATCCCTGATCACAGCTAGCTTTCCAGAAGACATCCCTGATCATAGCTAGCTTTCCAGAAGACATCCATGATCACAGCTAGCTTTCCAGAAGACATCCCTGATCACAGCTAGCTTTCCAGAAGACATCCCTGATCACAGCTAGCTTTCCAGAAGACATCCCTGATCACAGCTAGCTTTCCAGAAGACATCCCTGATCACAGCTAGCTTTCCAGAAGACATCCCTGATCACAGCTAGCTTTCCAGAAGACATCCCTGATCACAGCTAACTGCCAGAAGACATCCCTGATCACAGCTAACTGCCAGAAGACATCCCTGATCACAGCTAGCTTTCCAGAAGACATCCCTGATCACAGCTAATTGCCAGAAGACATCCCTGATCACAGCTAATTGCCAGAAGACATCCCTGATCACAGCTAATTGCCAGAAGACATCCCTGATCACAGGTAGCTGCCAGAAGGCATCTCTTATCACAGCTAGCTGCCAGAAGACATCCCTGATCACAGCTAGCTGTGAGAAGACATCCCTGATCACAGCTAGCTGTCAGAAGACATCCCTGATCACAGCTAGCTGTCAGAAGGCATCTCTTATCACAGCTAGCTGCCAGAAGACATCCCTGATCACAGCTAGCTGTGAGAAGACATCCCTGATCACAGCTAATTGCCAGAAGACATCCCTGATCACAGGTAGCTGCCAGAAGGCATCTCTTATCACAGCTAGCTGCCAGAAGACATCCCTGATCACAGCTAGCTGTGAGAAGACATCCCTGATCACAGCTAGCTGTCAGAAGACATCCCTGATCACAGCTAGCTGTCAGAAGGCATCTCTTATCACAGCTAGCTGCCAGAAGACATCCCTGATCACAGCTAATTGCCAGAAGACATCCCTGATCACAGCTAATTGCCAGAAGACATCCCTGATCACAGGTAGCTGCCAGAAGGCATCTCTTATCACAGCTAGCTGCCAGAAGACATCCCTGATCACAGCTAGCTGTGAGAAGACATCCCTGATCACAGCTAGCTGTCAGAAGACATCCCTGATCACAGCTAGCTGCCAGAAGGCATCCCTGATCACAGCTAGCTGTCAGAAGACATCCCTGATCACAGCTAGCTGCCAGAAGGCATCCCTGATCATAGCTAGCTGTCAGAAGACATCCCTGATCACAGCTAGCTGCCAGAAAACATCCCACAGGTTGTAACTTACGCCTGGGTAGAAATATCTTGATTATGCCAAGACTAATACTATTACAAATGTTGACGGAAATTAGTGATTATGACAATATGTTACAAGCGGTGATAATGAGGATTTTCATAACAGTATATACTCTGTCCTGTGAACACATGAATACAGAGAAGCGTACGAACTAATCTCGAAACCTCACACCAGGTTACTGTTAAGAGCATATTATTATTAGCATTATTATTATTATAATTAATATTAGGGTATTGTTGTGAAATATTAAATTATATATTAGAGGTTAGTGCACAGGATATAGAGTCCACTCTATAATCTGAATTGCTATTTTATTTCCACAGGATAAAATGGTGATATGGTGATATTCATGTGATCTCGTGTGATGTTATGTGATTATTGGTTTTGCGACGTGGGTATGTGGCATGACAAAGTTATCCGTGACAGTGGCCGAGTTTAAAAACTAATGACGTTGATGTTTTCTTACTCTCTTTTCTACTAAGTTCTGGAGTTCTCTCCTCTAACGCGGTTCAGCTGGACACACACAGATTATAGGCCTGGTTATAATTCTGTAAGGTTGTGCTGAGGTCTCTAATTGATTTAGTTTTCATTTGTGCTTTCTGTTTCACCAGCTGTCTTCTAGACGATTCAACATGGCTGTTTGTGGCTGTCGGCTGTCCACCTGTCCTTGACTTGAGTGACGTATTTCCTGTGTTACATCATTGGTCTGTAGGTTAGAAACTGTGTGTCTCGTGTGTTGTGAAACTCACTATTCTGGATGTGGTTTTGTGTAGAAACCTGAGCAGCTAAAATTGTTCTGGATTTTATAGTGTGAATTAATGGTGGAGTCATCGTTGTTAGTTATTACCTAGCTCTGTTTATTAAATTTATTTTTATAACTTCCTCTTGGAGTTTATATACGTATTTATGCACTACTTGTTAAAATTTCCTAACTGCTTATTACTGAGATATAATGTATTTATCCTGGTTTAAGCAACAATAAATATATTTTTTTTTGTAATAATATACTTTTTTAAATATCTTCTTGGATCTAATGAACTGCGATTCTTGGTGTCTATTCTTTTACAACGGCTAACATACAGGCAACGAGAGGAGAAACTAGCCCCAATCAATGAGCCTGTTAGTATTAGCATGTGATATGCTCACAGGCATGCAAACCTATCTGGCTGACCGTCCCAATACCAAAGTGACAGACGTTGGAATGTTGGATAAAACATATAAAGTAACTCGTGACCCGGCCAAGTCTAAACTCAAATCAGCTCGTCTAAAGCTCCACTCTGGTCAAAGGGATTTGGTAGCCACAACCTCCACCGTCACACTTAGCACCTCCTGTTAAGTGTGACGGTTAAATATAAGTTTCTCACTCCTGTTAACTCGATAAATACCGTACGTTGTACTTTTTATAAGAAGGAAGGTCATGTCTGAATGTCTTCGTCTCAGATGATTGTAGTTATGATCCAAGGAATAGATCAACGAGTTAGAATTCTTCAGTGCCGCAAGGCTAGCGTGTTGGGGAGATTTGTAGCAAAGAAAGTTAGTGATATTAAAGGCTTAATAACTGAATTCGTATGTCTTTTACATGTATGTTATTTGTTTTCATAAAAGCCAACTTCCAGTCCTTAGGCATCTCCATATATTTTAGTACCTGAATCAAGCAGTCGTAGGTCTAATTTGTGATTGTAGATAAATGGTTCAGAGAACCGACAAGTTGATAAATTAGACACATGTGCAACTCTTGGGTATCTTTAATGAGGAAACGTTTTGGCATCCAGTGACTTCCTCATTTCATTACAGAGAAGAATAGTTGAGGATCAGGAGAACTGTGAGGTAATAAATCACTCAGCCTGGAGGTGATGTGATTAGTCCATCAATCTTAAGAACACGGCACATGTGCGAAGAAGGTCATGCCTATAGGTTAAGCAAGCTAAGAATTCCATGTATCAGTATCGGAAGATGTTGAGGTGTCTGACAGGAATGTAGACACATGGTTCAGATCACCGACACAGCAACATCTTGATACAGTGAATTCTGCGCTTGCGTAACATATTGGATTTTTTTTATGGTGACACCGCATACGACTGTTTCACTTCACTTGTCTGCGATATATAAGCTCCCTTCTCCACTCATTCTGTGTTCATATCAGGATTGATTTACTGATAACATCGACTCCAGGCTGAGTCACTGAGGAAGTCACTGGATGACGAAACGTTTCCAAAATAAAGATACCCAAGCGTTGCACATGTGTCTAATTTATCAACTTATTTGTCAACAGTCAAGACAGAGATGTGCCAGTTATCAGCCCATGTGTTGTCTGAACGTTAAGTAGAATCCAACTTTAGTGTGAATCTGGCCAAGAGTGACTCGGGATACATTATTGGACAAGGACATTTAGAACCTATGAAAATCAAAACAACAGCTATTACTAATGTTGCTATTCCCACAGAGAGGGAAGCAGTTCCTAGGCATAAATGGATATTACCACAGGTTCTGTTTTATTCTCTCATTTGTTACACCCACATACTGAAATCACCAGTTCAAATGTAAAGTTTATGCTCAATGGTTTTGTATTACTTGGTTTTCAATAGACTGAAAAGGTTGCTAACTTCTGCTCATATTTCAGAGTCAAAACTTGATCAAACCATTTGCGTTGCACGTCAATACAAGCTGAGAGAGCAATGATACAACAACCATCACTAGACCACACTTGACCATGTTCAAATGTCATCAGAAAAACTATGCTACCACAGAAAATTAGCCACTTGTATTAGTGATGTCATTATATCTCTTACAACTGTCTAGGTCCTAGGGGTGGGCAACCCTTAGCACGCGTGCCAAACCTGGCACGCTATCGACTTCTTGCCGGCACGCTAGCCTTTGGACTCGTCTCAAAAAACAAAACAAAAAATTGCTGCATTTATCACGTATCCGTTCCAAGAAAAACGGGGAAATAGTTCCCATATGTTCCCTTAGATTTTGTATCAAAGATATGACCGACTTTGGCACGCACACTTAAAAAGATTGCCCACCCCTGGTCCAGGAACTTCGTCGTACTCTATTAAATGATTGACATGATCATAAAGGTTATTATTAAAATTATTACTCATGAGGGAGAAATAAACCCTTAAGGGTTAAAAAGAGTATGGGGAAATGCGATGTATTTAGGTTCAACCGTAGGAAAGAAAGAATAGGTCCATTTCCTTGAATAAAAAGCTCCTCACCGGCCTGGAGGAATTATGCCACTCAGGCCGGTGAGAAGGGCTTTTGATCCAAGTAAATAGACTAATTCTTTCTTTCCTAGGGCTGAACCTGAATGCTTTCTTTCTCTCTCTCTCTCTATAATATATATATATATATATATATATATATATATATATATATATATATATATATATATATATATATATATATATATATATATATATATATTTGTTTTTTTTTATTTTTTATTATCACACTGGCCGATTCCCACCAAGGCAGGGTGGCCCGAAAAAGAAAAACTTTCACCATCATTCACTCCATCATTGTCTTGCCAGAAGGGTGCTTTACACTACAGTTTTTAAACTGCAACATTAACACCCCTCCTTCAGAGTGCAGGCACTGTACTTCCCATCTCCAGGACTCAAGTCCGGCCTGCCGGTTTCCCTGAACCCCTTCATAAATGTTACTTTGCTCACACTCCAACAGCACGTCAAGTATTAAAAACCATTTGTCTCCATTCACTCCTATCAAACACGCTCACGCATGCCTGCTGGAAGTCCAAGCCCCTCGCACACAAAACCTCCTTTACCCCCTCCCTCCAACCTTTCCTAGTCCGACCCCTACCCCGCCTTCCTTCCACTACAGACTGATACACTCTTGAAGTTATTCTGTTTCGCTCCATTCTCTCCACATGTCCGAACCACCTCAACAACCCTTCCTCAGCCCTCTGGACAACAGTTTTGGTAATCCCGCACCTCCTCCTAACTTCCAAACTACGAATTCTCTGCATTATATTCACACCACACATTGCTCTCAGACATGACATCTCCACTGCCTCCAGCCTTCTCCTCGCTGCAACATTCATCACCCATGCTTCACACCCATATAAGAGTGTTGGTAAAACTATACTCTCATACATTCCCCTCTTTGCCTCCAAGGACAAAGTTCTTTGTATCCACAGACTCGTAAGTGCACCACTCACCCTTTTCCCCTCATCAATTCTTTGATTCACCTCATCTTTCATAGACCCATCCGCTGACATGTCCACTCCCAAATATCTGAATACATTCACCTCCTCCATACTCTCTCCCTCCAATCTAATATCCAATCTTTCATCACCTAATCTTTTTGTTATCCTCATAACCTTACTCTTTCCTGTATTCACTTTCAATTTTCTTCTTTTGCACACCCTACCAAATTCATCCACCAATCTCTGCAACTTCTCTTCAGAATCTCCCAAGAGCACAGTGTCATCAGCAAAGAGCAACTGTGACAACTCCCACTTTATGTGTGATTCTTTATCTTTTAACTCCACGCCTCTTGCCAAGACCCTCGCATTTACTTCTCTTACAACCCCATCTATAAATATATTAAACAACCACGGTGACATCACACATCCTTGTCTAAGGCCTACTTTTACTGGGAAATAATTTCCCTCTTTCCTACATACTCTAACTTGAGCCTCACTATCCTCGTAAAAACTCTTCACTGCTTTCAGTAACCTACCTCCTACACCATACACCTGCAACATCTGCCACATTGCCCCCCTATCCACCCTGTCATACGCCTTTTACAAATCCATAAATGCCACAAAGACCTCTTTAGCCTTATCTAAATACTGTTCACTTATATGTTTCACTGTAAACACCTGGTCCACACACCCCCTACCTTTCCTAAAGCCTCCTTGTTCATCTGCTATCCTATTCTCCGTCTTACTCTTAATTCTTTCAATAATAACTCTACCATACACTTTGCCAGGTATACTCAACAGACTTATCCCCCTATAATTTTTGCACTCTCTTTTGTCCCCTTTGCCTTTATACAAAGGAACTATGCATGCTCCCTGCCAATCCCTAGGTACCTTACCCTCTTCCATACATTTATTAAATAATTGCACCAACCACTCCAAAACTATATATATATATATATATATATATATATATATATATATATATATATATATATATATATATATATATATATATGTATATATAATACGTATATAATCTCGCCGAATCGGTGGGTTCGGCTTAAAACAAGAGTAACAAGTCAAACTTACATTAGTAGCACGAAGACCCGTATTGACAGCATTAGAAGATGGGCTTTTTGTTGCAATTCAGGTGAACCGCTAGACCCGTGTGAGTCATTCAGAGCAAGAAGTGGCGGAGGTTTGATCCCCCGTCTCTTTAGCGGGAAACAAATACGGCATCGTTAGGAATGCACTTTGCCCTGCGATGAAGTCTCAGAATTCAGCCCATATTGAAGGTTCACTTAACGTTATTGCAAATGCACTTTCTGGAGTCTGATTCCCAGTCACATTTGATAAATTCGGAAGATTTCATTGAAAAACTTAGAAACATCAATCTGCAGAATAAAAGGATGTTAAGTCTGGATGTGGAATTATTGTTCACTAGAGTACTAGTTGATGTTGTCCTGAATTTCCTCGCCACCAAGTTGCTTCCACATCAAAAGGAAATCTCACTTTCCATCCAGAAAATCTTAGCCCTCACTAAATTATGTGTTAGTACAAATATTTTCTGTCAAAAATGAATTTAAACTCAAATTTGGTTGCAGTATGGAAAGTCCGCTCTCTCCCGTACTCGCTTATCTATATACACATGGAATGCTACGAAACTAGCATCCTTCCCAACATCAAACAACCAGACTTGATCTGGTGGAGGTACACTGATGATGCTTTTACCATATGGGACGACAGTTGGGGCAGCTTTGACCCATTCTTTAAGAATCTTAACCATCTTTTTTTTTCCTCTATACATTTCGAAGTTGAATAGGAAATAAGGAACCAACTGCCATTCCTTGGAAATAACGATCAAGTTGAATTTTTAGTTTACAGGAAGCTCAGCCATCTATGTTCATTTCTACCCTCACCACTCAACGCAAATTGTAAGAAGTATCATTTCAAGCCTATTTGTTAGTTAAGAGCATTCGGGAGCATTCGGCAAATCTGAACTCATAAGCACTTTCTGCCTTAAACTGCGTAATGTCTCTTCCCAGAAACACAAGCATTCAGTTACAAAAGATGCATTAGGAGTCTTCCAGATACTATGCAAAGGTTGCAACCAAGAATACATCTGGCAAACAGATCGAATGCTCAGAGGATCATTGAATACGAGAGCGCATTACGTTATGGACAGTAGGATTTAGGCATTTTTCAACATGTTAGCAACAACAGTCATAATATTCAATGGGAGCTGCCACTATCAAACAAATCACACTGCAGCTACAAACGCAAAATCGTAGAATATCTGCTCTCATAGCTACAGCGCCTAATTTTAATATCTCACATTGGCAATGAAAACCAGACGTTATTCCAAAATTCGCTCTTAAGTACACACCAGCACCCAACCTAATACAGTACGCCAGCACATCAGGAATTACATAGTACAGAGGAAATACTTGCCCAAATTTAAGTATGGTTCCACTCACCTTCAAGACATGTAATCACACTCACTCCCGGATCTGACTCTCCATGCTCACCTGCTAAAGTCAGTTGGGTTACAGTTGGTGCCTCTGATTGATTATTATTATTATAACCAAAAAGAAGCGCTAAACCAGCCTCTGACTGAAAACATCTACAGAAGTAGTTTCCGATGCTTCTCTATTATAAATCCCTTAGATAACAAGACCGATTAGTTTTGGGATCATGGTAAGTGTGTGGTGTGTGTGTGTACTCACCTAATTGTACTCACCTAATTGTGGTTGCAGGGGTCGAGACTCAGCTCCTGGCCCCGCCTCTTCACTGATCGCTACTGGATCCTCTCTCTCTCTGCTTCCTGAGCTTTGTCATACCTCTTCTTAAAACTATGTATGGTTCCTGCCTCCACTACTTCACTTGCTAGGCTATTGTGTGTGTGTGTGTGTGTGTGTTTGTTTGTTTGTGTGTGTGTAATGTAATTTAAGAGTCTTAAATATGTCTTCATAAGGGAGATTTCTAATGCTATGTATTAATTTAGTCATTCTACGCTGAATGTTTTCTAACGAATTTATGTCCATTTTGTAATACGGAGACCAGAACTGAGCTGCATAATCTAGGTGAGGCCTTACTAATGATGTATAAAGCTGCAGTATGACCTCTAGACTTCTGTTGCTTACACTTCTTGATATAAATCTCAGTAATCTATTTGCCTTATAGCGTACACTTAGGCATTGCTGTCTTGGTTTAAGGTTCCTGCTCACCATAAGCCCCAAGTCCTTTTCGCAATCTGTATGGCTAAGTTCTACATTATTTAACTTTTAAGTGCTAGGGTTATGGACACTCCCGAGCTTCAGAACCTTGCATTTATCTACATTGATCTGCATCTGCCACTTTTCTGACCAAGAATAGAGTTTGTCTAAATCCTTCTGAAGATCCCTAACATCTACGTTTGAATCAATAATCCTACCTATCTTTGTGTCATCGGCGAATTTGCTCATATCACTAGTAATTCCCTCATCAAGATCATTGATATATATTATAAACAACAACGGGCCCAAGACTGATCCCTGTGGAACGCCACTTGTTACAGATCCCCACTCGGATTTAACCCCATTTATGGACACACTGCTTCTTGTCTGTGAGCCATGACTATCCACGAGAGCACTTTACCCCCCAATGCCATGAGCTGCCACTTTCTTTAACAGTCTTTGGTGCGGAACTCTATCAAAAGCCTTACTAAAATCTAAGTAAATAATATCAAATTCTTTATGGTGGTCAACAGCCTCAAAAGCTTTATTGAAGAAAGTTAATAAATTAGACAAGACCGGCCTCTTGTGAATCCATGCTGAGTATCATTTATCAAGCTATGCTTATCGAGATGGCTTCTTATAATCTCAGCTATAATTAACTCTAGTAATTTGCCTATAATTGAGGTCAGGCTTATTGGGCGGTAATTTGACGGTAACGACTTGTCCCCTGCTTTAAAAATAGGAATTAAATTAGCCATCTTCCACATATCAGACACTACACCTGTTTGAAGAGATAAATTAAAAATATTAGTTAATGGTTCAGTTTGCATTCCTTAAGGACCCTTGACAAAAGCTCATCAGGACCCGGCGACTTATTTTGCTTCAGTTGGCCTATCTGCTTCACAATCATTTCACTAGTGACTGTAATATTACATAATTTATCTTCTTCAGGCCCACTATAAAAATTAATTACTGGAATATTGTTAGTGTCTTCCTGTGTAAAAACCGAGAGAAAATAATTATTTAAACTCTAGCACATTTCATTCTATTTGATAAATTAGACATGTGCAACTCTTGGGTATCTTTATTGAGGAAACGTTTCGCCACAGTGGCTTCATCAGTCCATACATAGGAGAAACTTGAAGAATAGGAGGAGAATGAGGCAATCAGTCCCTCAACCTTGAGTCGATGTGGTCAGTCCATCAATCTTGAATAGAATACGGCATATGGGCGGAGAAGCAGCTTATAAACCGTAGGCAGGAGAGGTGCAGCAGATGTAGGTGGTGTCACATTTGTTCAATGTGGAAGTAGGTCGTGCCCAAGGGTTAGGTAAGCGAAGAATTCCCAAGTATTAAGATCCCAAGAAGTTACAGTGTCTGACAGGATTGTAGATGAATGGTTCAGAGAACCGACACGTTGATAAATTAGACATGTGCATTTCTTGCGTATCTTTATTGAGGAAACGCTCATTCTCTTTGTCAGTAAGATGCCCATAGTTATTTTTAAGGGGACCTATCTTATCTCTAACTTTTGTTCAATACACCTGGAAAAAACTTTTTTGGGTTAGTTTTCGAATCCTTAGCAACTTTAATTTCATAGTCCCTTTTAGCTTTTCTTGTCCCCTTTTTGATGTCCCTCTTGATGTCAATATACTGATTCATAAGATGACCCTCACCTCTTTTGATACGCCTATAAATTCCCTTATGCCCTAGTAGATATTTCAGCCTATTATTCATCCATTTTGGGTCATTTCTATTTCATCTAATTTCTTTATACGGGATAAACGTTCATTGAGCAGCATGTGTAGTGTTCAGAAAACTGTCATATTGATAGCTCTCTTCGTTACCCCAGTCAACAGATAAGTGTTCTCTAAGCCCATCGTAATCTGCTAAGCGAAAATCTGGGACTGTTACTGAGTTATCGCTACTATCATACTTCCATTCAATGCTAAATGTAATTGATTTGTGGTCGCTAGCACCCAGTTCCTCTGAAATTTCTAAATTATTAACAAGGGATTCATTGTTTGCCAGAACTAAGTCAAGCAGGATATTTCCCCTTGTAGGTTCTGTCACAAACTGCTTCAAAAAACAATCCTGAACTACTTCTAAGAAGTCGTATGATTCTAAATTCCCAGTCAAGAAATTCCAATCAATATGACTAAAGTTAAAGTCTCCTAGAATTACTACATTATCGTGCCTTGTGGCCTTAATTTCCTCCCATAGTAGTCTCCCTTCGTCCCTATCTAAGTTTGGGGGAGGGTATATCACACCTAAAATCAATTTTTCATGCCCGTCTGAAAATTCTATCCAGACTCTGTATGAGTTACTTCAGACTTAATACCCGTTTTTATGCAATGGTTCAAGCGATCTCGGACATACAATGCCACCCCACCCCCCTTCCCGATACTTCTATCTACTTGGAACAATTTAAAACCTTGAATGTGACATTCCGCAGGCATGTCCCGATTTTTCATATTGAACCACGTCTCAGTTAAGGCAAATACATCAATGTTACCTGCACTAGCAACTAGTCTCAACTCGTCCATCTTATTCCTAGCACTACGACTATTTGTGTAATATATATTTAAGGACCCTCCTTTCTCTTTACCCTTCCTGCTCCTTTCTGATATTCCACTAAACCTATTACTGTCCTTGTCAATTAGTGCCACTGGCTTTCCAATATCCACCTCATTTTGCCTATTACTAGTTCTCCTAGTACTCATATTACTACACTGCGACTTCACTGTTTTCCCGCCAAAACCCATATCACTAACTATTCCTAGTTTAAAGACCTAACAGCTCCCTCCACTGCAGTTGCCAGTGCTCCCACCCCAAACCTAGATAAGTGAACCCTATCCCTGGCATACATGTCATTTCTGCCATAGAAGAGGTCAATGAATGTTACCGCATTTTCCTTATCGTATTTGTCCAGCCAGCAATTGACACCAATTGCTCTGGACAACCATTCATTTCCAACTCCTCTCCTTGGCAAAATACCACATATGACATGGTTCCCACCCTTCCTCCTATTATCTCTATTGCTGACCTATACCTGCTAATCAGGTCCTCACTCCTACGTCTGCCAACATCGTTGCCTCCAGCACTGAGACAGGATTGCTCCCATTACCTCTCATGATGTCATCCTGACGGCTAACAATATCCTTCATCCCACCCCCAGGAAAACACACACTCTGCCTTCTACTCCTATCCTTCAAGCAGAATGCCCTATCCATGTACCTAATCTGGCTATCCCCAACAACGTTTTCACCTTCCTTGGCGACATCCGTCGTGATGTTCCCAGTAGTCGACTCACATTCGTTAGGTAGCACTACATCTTCACTTGTGGAATTCGTCAAGACGTTCTCGATGGTTTTCGTTGGGGTTTTTAGGGATGTCTCACTCACGTCAGCCAATGCTTCCTTGGTGCTCGTTGTGGCATTCCCAGTAGAACACCAACATTCGTCAGGTAGCACCGAAAATGGGTTGGAAGTTTCCACAGTAGTCTTCTGGGTCCTCGTTGTTTCTGCCTCTCCAACAGTCTTCTTGATCCTCAGCTTGGTTCCATGTTGCCCGGCCACTGACCAAGCTCCCCTCTCAACCTAGGGACTCACAACAGGATTACTTCGAATCCTCTTGTTCTCCTCCGTTAATCTCCGTATCTTCTGCTTAGCAACCCTAAGCTCTTCTTTCAGCTGCTGGTAAAGTTGCTCAAGAGAGGGAATCCTGGTTCAGATTCACAGAGAGCACACAAACAGGTTTTCACAGAGCTAAGTACACGTCACCACTAGAGATTCTGAGTCTCCACTTCGATTATGTCACCCCTCATTCTTCGTCTAAGAAGTGAATGTAATTTAAGAGTCTTCAATCTTTCTTCATAAGGAAGATTTCCAATGCTATGTATTAATTTAGTCATTCTACGCTGAATGTTTTCTAACGAATTTATGTCCATTCTGTAATATGGAGACCAGAACTTACCTACATAATCTAGGTGAGGCCTTACTAATGATGTATAAAGCTGCAGTATAACCTTTGGACTTCTGTTGCTTACACTTCTTGATATAAATCCCAATAATCTATTTGCCCTATTACGTACGCTTAGGTACTGCTGTCTTGGTTGAAGGTTACTGCTCACCATAACCCCCAAGTCCTTTTCACACTCTGTATGGCTAAGTTCTACGTTATTTAACTTATAAGTGCTAGGGTTATGGACACTCCCGAGCTTACGAACCTTGCATTTATCTACATTGAACTGCATCTGCCACTTCGCTGACCAGGTATTGAGTTTGTCTAAATCCTCCTGAAGTTCCCTGATATCTACGTTTGAATCAGTTATCCTACCTATCTTTGTGTCATCGGCGAATTTGCTCATTTCACTAGTAATTCCCTCATCAAGATCATTGATATATATTATAAACAACAACGGGCCCAAGACTGATCCCTGTGGAACGCCACTTGTCACAGATCCCCACTCGGATTTAACCCCAATTATGGACACACTGCTTCCTGTCTGTGAGCCATGACTCGATCCACGAGAGCACTTTTCCCCCAATGCCATGAGCTGCCACTTTCTTTAACAGCCTTTGGTGCGGAACTCTATCAAAAGCCTTAATAAAATCTAAGTAAATAATATCAAATTCTTTATCGTTATCAACAGCCTCAAAAGCTTTACTGAAGAAAGTTAATAAATTAGCTAGACAAGAACGGCCTCACGTGAATCCATGCTGAGTATCATTAATCAAGCTATGCTTATCAAGATGGCTTCTTATAATCTCAGCTATAATTGACTAGTAATTTGCCTACAATTGAGGTCAGGCTTATTGGGCGGTAATTTGACGGTAACGACTTGTCCCCTGCTTTAAAGCTAGGAATTACATTAGCCATCTTCCACATATCAGACACTCCACCTGTTTGAAGAGATAAATTAAAAGTATTAGTTAATGGTTCAGAGAGTTCCATTTTGCATTCCTTAAGATCCCTTGAAAAAAGCTCATCAGGACCCGGCGACTTATTTTGCTTCAGTCTATCTGCTTCACAACCATTTCACTAGTGACTGTAATGTTACATAATTTATCTTCTTCAGGCCCACTATAAAAATTAATTACTGGAATATTGTTAGTGTCTTCCTGTGTAAAAACCGAGAGAAAATAATTATTTAAACTTCTCCATGAGTTTGCATACTGTACATGTCAGTGACACTGGTCTGTAGTTTAATGCTGCCTCTGTTTCCTTTCTTAAAAACTAGGACTACATTTGCTGTGCTTCACACCTTAGGTGTGGAAATGTGTTGAAGATTGTTATTAGTGACACAACCAGCACCTCTGCTCCCTCTCTCAGGATTCAAGGAGAGATGTTGTCCGGTCATACTGCCTTTGAGCTATCTCGTTCACTTAGTAACCTCTTTCCCTCTTCCTCCTCGGTTGTGTGTACTGTGTCCGACACTTGTTGGTGTATCCCCACCATTCTGGCTTTCTGGAGTCCTTTCTGTCTCCACAGAAAATACCTCCTTAAATTTCTTGAGCTCTTCACATACTTCATCGTTTCTTGTGATCTCCCCTCCTTCTTACATCATTCTGATTACCTGGTCCTTGACTGTTGTTTTCCTCCTGATGTGGCTGCATAACAGCTTCGGAAGAGATTTGGCTTTCGATGCTATGTCAATTCTCGTACTACCGCTGGACCTCTCCTTATCTGTGCATATTAGTCTCTGGTTCTTCGACTAATCTCCTTATTTTCCTAAGTCTTTTCAATTCTCTAGTGCACTTAGTTTTGGCCTCTCTACACCTTTGGGTGAACCAGGGGCTCGTTCTCGTCTTCCCATTACATCTGTTGCCCTTGGATACGAACCTCTCCTCTGTCTCTTTCCATTTTGTTGTCACGTATGCCATCATTTTATTTACTGATTTTACCACCAGTTCTCTTTCCCACTGAACTTCATGCAGGAAATTTCTCATGCTTTTGTTGTCCCCTCTTTTGTAGATTGGCTTCTTCCATCCTACTTGTCCTGCTTCCCTCCCCACTTGTAACTATGTATTCTAAGCTCGGGATCACGTGATCACTAACTCTGAGGGGCCTTTCATATGTGATGTCCTGTACATATGTGCGCGTATGTGTGCTTGTATGTCTATTTATGTGCGCGTGAGCATGTCTGTGTATATGTGTATGTTTGTGTACGCGTGTGTGTCTGTGTACCTAATAAGTAGAACTAGCCAGATAGGTCAGATGTCATTAAAAATTAGGCTTTTAAAATTTCGAGAAAAATTATGCAAGTTCAGGTTAGGTTTCTAAGTTAAATTTAGTCAAAAAATATAACATTACACAACATTTTCAAAGAAAAAATACACCTGAATGTGAAAATGTTGTGTAATTTCATATTTTCTGACGAAACCTAACCTAAACTTACATAATTTTTTCTCGAAATTCTACTAAATATATCATAGATCAGTTTAAATTTATATAATATTACTTAAGATTAATATTATATATCTTTTAGTTATGGTCAGACTGATTTTCGCAGACTTAAGACACACGCATTAACCCCTCCCCCCCCCCCCCACACACACAGGAATCGACAAGGTGGACAGAGACCGGATGTTCCAGAGATGGGGCACAGCAACAAGGGGTCACAGTTGCATGTTGAAGACTCAGATGAAGTATTTCTTCAGTCACAGAGTTGTCAGGAAGTGGAATAGTCTAGGAAGTGATGTAGTGGAGGCAGGATCCATACATAGCTTTAAGAAGAGGTATGATAAAGCTCATGGAGCAGGAAGAGTGACGTAGTAGTGATCAGTGAATATTACAACTCACGAACAAAAAGGACCTGTTATCCTGGGTGTAAAGGAGAGCAAGGAGCAGGGTAAACACCGCTGAATGACTGAATTATATTTTCCTTCACCAAGTGCGATTATAAGTATATACAAGTATGTACACTATATACAGTTGGAACTGTGTGTACAACACGGTAACTCAAGAGGCAAAGACAGCCTGGAGACAGAATGGGCAACCGTGTTCAACCAGCTTTAGAATGGAAATGACAAGGGTGGAAAAGTGAGTGGTGACCACGCCACCTCCAGACCCACCTTCTCATTGGCTGAACCTAGATACTGAACTGACGATGGGGCCCCATCGTCCGACCCTTAGCACCCAGTTCGCTGGCTGGGGAGAACTTTTTAATGAGGGTATGTACATGCGCCCAAAAAGGTTACATATTCTTTGCATGCCACAGTGAAGAAGCTGGGCCAGGAGCTGTGACTCGACCCCTGCAACCACAACTAGTTGAGTACAACTAGGAGAGTATACACACGCTCACACAGAGTCCACCAAGCAAGGCCGAGGAATGAAGGGGAAGAGCTCTTGAGAGCATGGATAGCAGTAAGTGAGGGGGAAGAAGGTAGAGAAGGTGACAGGAGTCCATGCAGAGGCACGATCATGCCACCAAGAGTTATAGGAAAAAAGTAAGGGAGACAATGGCCATGTATGAACAGGACCCAAAGACACAGAGGGAAAGGCAATAGGAAGAGGAGGTGGAGAAGTCAGTGTTCATTCATGGGATTAAGGAGAGCAAAGGGAGGACACAATGAAAGATGGTAGAAAGAAAAACAGGAGACTGAAAACATCACAGAAATAGGCGAGGACTGAGATAATAAATTTTCAGAGAATACGGGGATACCTGAAGGGGAGAAATCTGCTGGTCAAACTGATTTTCAAGACAGAATCGGTGTAGAACAGGATCCTGCAAGATAAACCACAGTTGAAGGAATCATCAACATACAAGAGAGTGCTCCTAAACAATGGCAGAACAAGAGTGGAACCACAGCAGCTGAGGCAGAGGACACAGAAACGAAAGGGGCTAGGAAGAGACAAGGACATAGTCAGTACAGGACAACCAAAGTAGGGCAGACAAACAAGCAAAACTCACAGAACCCACAGAACCCCACAGCCAAACATGCTATCCCAACAACCCATAATCCACACATACAGCCCCTACCCCACAATATGCTGTAGAATATCACAGCACACTGTCAGGTCCCCCACCCCCACAGACCCCCCAGAACACAGTGTTGGAGAGGAAACTGAAGGTATGGTACACGACATCTGATGGAATAGCGAATAAGTGGGAGGAGTGACAAAAAATCAAAGAGGCCTCACCGGATATCATAGCTTTCACAGAAACCAAACTCACAGGAATGATATGAGATACTATCTTTCCAATGGGATATCATATCCTGAGGAAAGACAGGGAGAGCAGAGGGGGTGGAGGAGTGGTTCTGCTCATCGAAAACCAATGAGATTTTGATGAGCCAAAGAGAGGAGAGAAACTACATAATAGGAACACTTCAGTCTGAAGGTCTCCAGGTGGTAACTGCAGTGAAGTATAACCCACCACAGAACAGCATGAGGCTAAGGCAAGAGTTTGATGAGATTAACAGAGCAATGGTTGACACTGGCTGAAGTGGCCAGAAGAGCTCGTGTGAGCAGGGTAAAGATGCTGATTGTGGGGGACTTCAATCACAGTGAAATTGACTGAGAACCTGGAGCCACATGGGGGCCCAGAAACTTGGAGGGCTAAGATGGAGGTGGTACTGGAAAACTTCATGTACCAACACTTAAGGAACACTACCAGAGAGATAGGAGAGAATGAACCAGCGATATTGGACCTAGTATTCACCTTGAGGATTGCAGATATTGAGGACATCACATATGAAAGACCCCGTGAGGCCAGTGACAATGTGGTTATGAGCATCGAATACATAGTAGAGTTACAAGTGGAGAGGGAAGCAGGAATGGGAGGACAAATGAAGGCAAACTACAAGACTGGGGACTACAAAGGCATGAAGAATTTCCTGCACAAGGTTCAGTCGACAGAGAACTGGCAGGGAAGTCAAACAATGAGAGGATGGAATATGTGAACTATATGCAGGGAAACTGAGGAAAGGTTTATACCCAGGGGTAACAGAAGTAACGAGAGAGCCAGGATGAACTCTTGGTTTAACCAAAGGTGTAGAGGCCAAAACCAAGTGTGCTAGAGACTGGAAGAAGTATAGAAGACAAAGGACTCAGGAGAATAAGCAGAGCAGTCGTAGAGCCGGAAATGAATATGCACAGGTAAGAAGAGAGGCCCAACGACAATACGAAAATGACAAAGCAGTGAAAGCCAAATCTGACCCGATGCTGTTGTCCAGCCACATCAGGAGGAAAACACCAGTCAAGGACCAGGTAATCAAGCAGAGGAAGGAGAGGAGACCACAAGAAACGACAGTGAAGTGAGAAGCTCAACATGAGTTTCAAAGAAGTGTTTACAGAGGGGACAGAAAGGACTCCAGAAAGACGGGGAGGTGGGGTACACTATCAAATGTTTGACAATACATACAACCAAGGAAGAAGTGAAGAGGCTGCTAAGCGAGCTAGATACCTTAAAGGCGATGAGGCCGGATAACATCTCTCCATTGGTCCTGAGAGAGTAGAGGCACTATGTGTACCACTAGCAACAATCTTCAACACATCGAAACAGGGAGACTACCTGAGGTATGGAAGACAGCAAATGTAGTCACAATTTTTAAAAATGAGACAGACACAAAGTATTAAACTACAGACCAGTGTCACTGACGTGTATAGAATGCAAAGTCATGGAGAAGATTATCAGAAGAATAGTGGTGGAGCACCTAGAAAAGAATGAGCTTATTAACTACAACCAGCATCGTTTCAGAGATGGGAAATCCTGTGTCACAAACCTACTGCAATTCTAGGACAGGGTGACAGCAGTATGACAAGAGAGGGATGGGTAGATTGCGTTTTCGTGGACTGTAAGAAGGCGTTTAGCGCGGTTCCATCCAAGAAGCCTGTGCTAAAGCTGGAGGACCAGGCAGGGATAACAGGCAAGATACTGCAATGGATCAGGGAATACCTGTCGGGAAGATAACAGCAAGTCAAGGTACGTGACGAGGTGTCGGAGTGGGCGCCTGTGACGAGCGGGGTTCCAGTGGTCAGTCCTAGGACTGGTGCTGTTTCTGGTATATGTGAAAGACATGACTGAAGGAATAGACTCAGATGTGTCCCTGTTTGCAGATGATATGAAGTTGATGAGAAGAATTCAATCGGACGAGGCACAGGCAGAACTACAAAGAGATCTGGAGAGGCTGCAGGCCTGGTCCAGAAACTGCCTCCTAGAGTTTATCTCCAAGTGCAAAGTCATGAAGACTGGGGAAGGGCAAAGAAGACCTCAGATGGAGTACAGTCTAGGGGGGCCAGAGACTACAAACCTCACTCACAGGAAAGGATCTAGGGGCGAGTATAGCACCGGGCACATCTCCTGCGGCGCACATCAACCAAATAACTGCTGCAGCATACGGGAATCTAGCAAACCTAGGAATAGCATTCCGACATTTCAATAAGGAATCGTTCATGTCCCTGTACACCGTGGTAAGGGAAATCGACCTGACGACACTGGAGGAGAGGAGAGATAGGGGGGATATGATAACGACATATAAAATACTGTGAGGAATCGACAAGATGGACAGAGACAGGATGTTCCAGAGATGGAACATAGTTACAAGGGGTAACAATTGGAAGTGACGTAGTGGAGGCAGGATCCATACATAGCTTTAAGAAGAGGTATGATAAAGTTCATGGAGCAGGAAGAGTGACCTAGTAGCGACCAGTGAAGAGGCGGGGCCAGGAGCTGTGGCTTGACCCCTGCAACCACAGCTAGGCTAGTACGACTAGGTGAGTAGCGGAAGCAGGATCCATTCATAGCTTTAAGAAGACGTATGAAGCTCGCGCAGGGAGAGGGTAATCTAGTAGCGATCAGGGAAAAGGAGGAGGCAATAGCTATGAATCGATCCCTGCAACTACAATTAACTGAGTAGATGAGTATACAACACACACACACACAAAATTATATATATATATATAGGGGTGTTAATGTTGCAGTTTAAAAACTGTAGTGTAAAGCACCCTTCTGGCAAGACAGTGATGGAGTGAATGATGGTGAAAGTTTTTCTTTTTCGGGCCACCCTGCCTTGGTGGGAATCTGAATATAATTTTTTTTTTAATTTTGCACCAATAGAATCTTAGAAAACTTACCTAACCTTATTATAACAAGAACATTTATTTTAGCCTAACCCAACTAAATATATTTTAAATACGTTTACAATAATTTAATACTAAAACACAATCAAATATATTTTTTTCGTTAGGTTCAGAATGATTTTGACGAAATTATTGCATATACAAATTTTCACTTGTCCTATATGGCAAGATGAGCGTTGCTATTTAAGCCAAGATCGCAAGTTCTGCCTATTCGGCACGACATATATTATATATATATATATATATATATATATATATATATATATATATATATATATATATATATATATATATATATATATATATATATATATATATATATATATATATAAGGCGCCAGGCTGACCATTTGCTCAAGGCAGATCAGTCCCAAATGCCAGAAAGATGAAAGCAGAGTATCAAAGCAGTAAAAGATAGCCAGCCCACAAACACTGACTATGTAGTAGTGACCTGACGAATATAACATTACTGACATGTCAGTTTTCAAAAATTCGGCCAGACTTCGATACAATATAAAAGACTAAGTTCTGAATATAGATATATCTGGCATAATTCCTTAATACTAAGAGAACGGGTCTACAGTTATCTCGTTTAAAACAAAAATGAGACTTCTATAGTTTATCCAAGGGAATAAAAGTCAATAGTTTGTCGAGGGAGACATCAATAGTTTATCTGTCCAACCCAATTCTTGAGCAGACGCCGGTCTAACACAAGAAAGTAGGAAAAAAGGCCTAATTTCTCGATAAGGAGCCATGACACTTAAGATAATCCAAAGGACTCGCATAGGAATCCAGCTTCAGCTTATACACAATAGCCTCAGTTATAAGTGACCAGAGTTTTGAATAATCCAAAAATTATATAATGAACGTTTATGTCTTATAATTACCGGTTCAAAATTATTTCTTTCCAGCCATGAGGTACAACTAGGACTCTGGCTTCCAGCCAGTTAACAGGATTGTTGCAAACTCAGGTGTGGTTGAATATCACATTTGATTCCTGAGCTGTTCATATCGAATATCGGTGTTGTGTTTACCTAACAATCTAGAGGTTTGCCAGTCTATCCAAAAGCCCATCTGCATATGTATCTATATTATATATGTGAATACATAAATATAAATATCATACATGCACAAATTGCTATACAAAAACTGTATAGTAGGGAAGTGCACAGTGCACACAGGTATATAAATTCATATGCACAAACATTCATTCATTTAAACATTTATTTTTAAATTTTGCTGGACTAGAGTTTTATGACCACCATCGAATATTCATTCTGCATGCACCGAGATAGAGTAAGCTGAGATTATAGACTATGGGGGACGCCTTTCTCGGATCGCGAAGCGACCGAAATATATCTAGTTAAAATCAAATTATAAATTCAGAATCTTTTTTTAACTTCAACTAATCTCTGATAATTGATTATAAATACTGTTGCTTTATTCTGAAATATAAATAATTTTATGATTTTTACAGTTTATTGCAGTTGCTAGCAACATGTTACTGTTATCGTAGCAGTGGCTACTATTATAATACCTGGGGAATGTAACAAGCTGCCTCCTTATCAGTTCACTTTCACACATTGCAGATCTCCCTTATGAATTTGTAAATTACAAAAAAAAATCATGTTTAGGCCTTTGAACCATTTAAATATTTATCTTTGCAGCGAATCTACAACAGAAAAAAATACGTATCTCTGTTTAGGCTTCCTTAAGAGTTCGGCAAATTCTACAAAATTTTCAACGCTGCCACTGAACACATCTTGTCTCCGGAACTCCTAATTATCATATAATAAATGGGAAAAACTAGAAGTTGGACTAATACAATTGTAGGTTTCATCTTCTGACTACTGGACTAATAACTATTATCTCACATAAAGATAACATCAGCAGCACAGACAGACGTCAGAAACATGCGAGTGCCATTCATGATCTTAGGTTAAAAAAATCATTAAAAATACACTTTTCCTCAAACTTATGCAACATACGGGAATCTTTATTGAAGAAACGTTTCGCAACACAGTGGCTTCATCAGTCCAATACCAAGCAGGAAGGTATAAGGAGAAGGAAGAGTTTGAGGTAATCAGTCCCTCAGCCTGCAATTCCAGGCTGAGGGACTGATTACAAATGGGAAATTTCACACACACACACACACACACATACCTTCTCCCTTCCCCCCCCCACATATATATATATATATATATATATATATATATATATATATATATATATATATATATGTCGTGCCGAATATGTAAAACTGGTCAATTAGCAAGAACTCATTTAAAATTAAGTCCTTTGTAAAATTTTCTCTTATACGTTTAAAGATATATTTTTTTCAGTAATGTTGATGTAAAAATTTATAATTTTGCACCAAAAGGAACTTAGAAAACTTACCTAACCTTATTATAACAAGCGCGATTTATTTTAGCCTAACCCAACTAAATATATTTTAGATTTGTTTACAGTAATTTAATACTAAACAAACACAGTGAAATATATTTTTTTAGTTAGGTTCAGAATGATTTTGGCGAAATTATTGCAAACACAAATTTTCACTTGTCCTATATGGCAAGATGAGCGTTGATATTTAAGCCAAGATCGCAAGTTCTGCCTATTCGGCACGACATATATATATATATATATATATATATATATTTTATATAACCGGACTCGAGTCCTGGAAATGGGAATTACAATGCCTGCGCTCTAAAGGAGGGGTTTGGGATATTGGCAGTTTGGAGGTATATATTGTGTATTTTTATACGTATATACGTCTAAACTGTTGTATTCTGGGCACCTCTGCAAAAACAGTGATTATGTGTAAGTGAGGTGAAAGTGTTGAATGATGAAGGTATTTTCTTTTTGGGGATTTTCTTTCTTTTTGGATCACCCTGCCTCGGTGGAAGACGGCCGACTTGTTGAAAAAATAAATTTTATATATATATATAATCTCGTGCCAAATAGGTATTTGGCTTAAATAGCAACGCTCTTCTTGCTGAATAAGGCAAGCAAAAATTTGTGTATGCAATAATTTCGCAAAAATCATTCTGAACCTAACGTAAAAAATATATCTCATTGTGTTTATTATAAAAATTACCTAAAATACATTTAGTTCGATTAAGCTAAATTAAATTGCGCTTGTTGTAAGGTTAGGTAAGTTTTCTAAGGTTCTTTTCGTACAAAATTATTAATTTTTAATTAACGAAAATGAAAAAAATATACATCTTTAAATTTATAGGAGAAAATTTTAGAATATACTTAATTTTAAATTAGTTCTTGCTAATTGAACAATTTTACCTATTCGGCACGACATTTTTTTTCAACAAGTCGGCCGTCTCCCACCGAGGCAGGGTGACCCAGAAAGAAAGAAAATCCCCAAAAAGAAAATACTTTCATTATTCAACACTCACCTCACACATAATCACTGTTTTAGCAGAGGTGCCCAGAATACAACAGTTCAGAAGTATATACTTATAAAGATACACAACATATCCCTCCAAACTGCCAATATCCCAAACCCCTCCTTTAGAGTGCAGGCATTGTACTTCCCATTTCTAGTATTCAAGTCCGGCTGTATAAAAATAACCAGTTTCCCTGAATACATTCACTAAATATTACCCTGCTCACTCTCCAACAACAGCTCGTCAGGTCCCTATGTTGACTTTCAACTTTCTACCTTTACACACCCTCCCAGACTCGTCAACTAACCTTTGCAACTTTTCTTTAGAATCTCCCATAAGCACAGCATCATCAGCAAAAAGCAACTGTCAACTCCCATTTTGTATTTGATTCCCCATAATTTAATCCCATCCCTCTCCCCAATACCCTAGCATTTACTTCTTTTACAACCCCATCTATAAATATACTGAACAACCATGGTGACATTACATATCCCTGTCTAAGACCTATGTTACCAGGAAGTAATCTCCCTCTCATCTACACACCCTTTCCAGCATTTAGTAACTTACCACCTATTCCATATACTTGCAACATCTGCCACATTGCTCCCCTATCCACTATCGTATGCCTTTTCTAAATCCATAAATGCAATGAAAACTTCCCTACCTTTATCTAAATACTGTTCACATATGTGCTTCAATGTAAACACTTGATCTACACATACCCTACCCACTCTGAAACCTCCCTGCTCATCTGCAATCCTACTCTCTGTCTTATCTCTAATTATTTCAATAATAACTACCACACACTTTTCCTGGTACACTCAGTAAACTTACTCCACTATAATTTTTACAATCTCTTTTGTCCCCCTTCCCTTTATATAGAGAAACTTTACAAGCTCTGCCAATCCCTAGGTACCTTCCCCTCTTTCATACATTTATTAAACAAAAATATCAATCACTCCAACACTATATTCCCCCTTGCTTTTAACATTTCTGTCATGATCCCATCAGTTCCAGCTGCTTTACCCCTTTTCATTCTATGTAATGCCTCACACACCTCCCTTACACTCACATCCTGCTCTTCTTCACTCCTAAAAGATGTTATACCTCCCTGATCAGTGCAGTGCATGAAACTACCGCTTCCCTTACTATGACATTTAAAAGTTCCTCAAAATATTCTAGCCATCTACGAAATTCCTCCAGTTACCCATCTACTAACTCCCCTACTCTGTTTTTAACTGACAAATCCATTCGTTCCCTAGGTTTTCTTAACTTGTTTAACTCACTCCAATTTTTTTTTTTATTTTCATCAAAATTTCTTGACAGTGCCTCTCTCACTATTAACTGCTCTGCTTTTGCACTCTCTCACCACTCTCTTCACCTTTCTTTTCCTCTTCATATACTCTGCTCTTCTTATAATGCTTCTGCTTTGTAAAAACCTCTCATAGGCTACCTTTTTCTCTCATCGCACCCTTTACTTCATCATTCCACCAATAGCTCCTCCTCCCTCCTGCACCCACCCTCCTATAGTCACAAACTTCTGCCCCACATTCTAATACTGCATTTTTAAAACTATTCCAACCCTCTTAACCCCACCCTCCCATCACTGCTCATACTTGCACCAGCCTAACTTTCTGCCAATAGTTGCTTATATCTCACCCTAACTTCCTCCTCCCTTAGTTTATACACTTTCACCCCTTACTTCTTGTTTCCATTTTCCTCTTGTCCGATCTACCTCTTACTCCGACTGTAGCTACAGCTAAATAATGATCTGATATATCAGTTGCCCCTCTATTAACATGTACATCCTGAAGCCTACCCATCAACCTTTTATCCACCAATACATAATCTAAAACTATTTTCATTACGTGCTATATCATACCTTGTGTACTTATCTTTTTCAGTAAATATGTATTACTTATTGCCAAACCTCTTTCTACACATAGCTCAATTAAAGGCTCCCCATTTTCATTTACCCCTGGCATCCCAAATTTACCTATTACTCCCTCCACAACATTTTTACCCACTTTAACATTGAAATCCCCAACCACAAGTACTCTCACACTTGTTCAAAACTCCCCATGCACTCAACATTTCCAGGTGCATAAATGCTTACTATAACCCACTTTTCACATTCAACCCTTATTTCACTCCACATAATCCTTGAATTTATACATTTACATTCCCTCTTTTCCTCCCATAACTTATCCTTAAACATTATTGCTACTCCTTTACACACACAGTACACTATACTCCTTTAGCTCTAACTACCTGAAACCCCTGACCTAATTCCATTTATTTTTCCCAATGAAACTCTCCCACCCCCTTCAGCTTTGTTTCACTAAAAGCCAGGACATCCAGCTTCTTCGCATTCAAAACATCCACAATCATCTCTTTTATCATTCGCACAACATCCACGCACATTCAAACATCCCACTTCGACGGTTTTCTGCTTTCTTTTTAGTAGGCTATACAGGAAAAGGGGTTACTAGCCCACTGTTCCCGGCATTTTAGTTGACTTGTACAACACGCATGGCTTACGGAGGAAAGATTCTTATTCCACTTCCCCATGGATATAAAAAAAAAAAACTCAGTGTATATACATAAATATGTACATGTATGTGTAGTGTGACCTAAGTGTAAGTAGAAGTAGCAAGACGTACCTGAAATCTTGCATGTTTATGAGACAGAAAAAAAGACACCAACAATCCTACCATCATGTAAAACAATTACAGGCTTTCGTTGTACACTCGCTTGGCAGGACGGTAGTACCTCCCTGGGCGGTTGCTGTCCACCAACCTACTTACATTATATATATATATATATATATATATATATATATATATATATATATATATTATATATATATATATTATATATATTATATATATATATATATATATATATATATATATATATATAATATATATAATATATATATATATATATATATATATATATTATATATAATATATATAATATATATATATATATATATATATATATATATATATATATATATATATATATATATATATATATATATATATATATATAATATTATTATTCAACAAACCGGCTATTTCCCTCCTACGCAGGCTAACCCAGAGAAAAAAGAAACTTTCACCTTCACTCACTCCACTGACAGATGGGCACCGATACTGCAGTTCAAAACTGCAAATATCTCCATCCCTCCTTCAGTGTGCAGGTTCTTCTTCACCGCCAAGACTAAAGTCTGACTAACCGGTTTCCCTGAATTCCTTCATGAATGTTGCCTTGCCCACACTCCAATAGCACGTCAATTCATTAAAGCCACTTACCTTCATTCACCCCTAACACACTCACAGGCTTGCTGGATATCTATGCCTTTCGCACACAAACTCATTTACCCCCTTCCTCCAACTTATCTCCTGGCAACTCCTACCTCCCCTACATATTTGTTCGTCTTCCAAGACATCGTATTTTGCTCCATACCCTCTGAATTCCCGAAAACCTCTATAACCCCTTTTTAGTTCTCTGGATATTAATTTTAGCAATCCCGCACCATACATTGTCTTCTTGCTGCAACATTCACAGCCCATGCTTCACACCCATATAAGAGCGTTTGTACCACTATACTCCATGGATAACGTTCTTAGTCTCCACAGATGCGCCAAATGCATCACTCGCCTTTTTTCCTTTGTCAAATCTATGGTTCACCCCGTTTTTAAACCCATCTACTGCTAAGACCACTCCCAAATATCTGAACACATTCACTTTGTCCATGTTTCCTCCCTCCCATATTACACATAATTTCATTTTTTTTTTCTGGTAAAAAGGCAAGGCAGCCTTTGACATGATGAATACTAAGAGGCAAGAAAGATATTTATACTAGACAAGAGAAGGTAAACAAAATACTGAAAGCCCATCATGGCTCCAACAGATCTATAAGGAGGCCAAAGTAGGTGCCAAGAGAATGTGTAGGAATTATATATGAGAGTTAAGCAAAGAAAACAACAAGACAACAATCAGAAAATGCACGAATACGATGGATATGATTAACAGATGAGAATTTGAAAACGCCACAGCAGTGAAGGCTAAAACAGAGTCAAAACTGCATCATAGCTACGACTACAATCAAGTGATCTGACTGAAGAAGGAAGGACAACTAGGGGAGGATGAGAGAATGGTTTACCAAGGCGAAACAGTTCAGAGGGGAATTCATTCAGAAACATGAAATAATGCCAGATAACAAGAGTAACGACAAATCAGTTCACATTAGAAAGAATATGCTCAATAAAGAAAGAGGGTACCTGAAAACATATCCATGAATATTATGGGAAGGAGTAAAATAGCTTTGTGAGCTTATGGTAATGATCTTCATCAAGTCGCAAGATACAGGACAATTATCAGAGCTGTATGTTGGTTAGTGTAATTCCAATGTTTGAGAAAGGGGCCACACAGAAGGCACTGACGTGCATCCTTCACAGACAAATGGAGATTGTCAGTTGGGTGACACTGGATCACCTCGAGAAGAAGAGCTTTGACTAAGAAAACGAACATGGATTCAGAGGTGACAGACCTTGTTTGATCAGTCTGCTGAAGTTTTATGATGAGTTTTAGAGATAAAGTAAGAAAGACTATGATGATCGGATATTTTCTTCCTGGATATCAAGAGACAGTTCGAGATTATTTTCCACAAAAGGCTGATCCATTATCTAGAACAGCAAACAGGGATACAAGGAGTAAGCCTAGAGTGAATCAAAGAGTCCCTGAAAGACAAAAAATAAATAGTGACAGTATGGGAGTGAAAGTCAAGTCGAATTAAGGTAAAAAGTGACGTCTCTCAAGCCAGTACTTTTTTGAAATGAGTAAATGAAAGTCAAGACGGGATGACTGGTATGCATCTTTCTTTCTAAATGTTAATATGCTGAGAAGTATGGGTTTCCACTTAAATTTAGAGTTATTAAAAGTGGTTTGAGGTGTTAAATTAAACAGACGGAAGTTCACGGAACTTGGTTAAAGAAGAGAAGATCAGAGATTGAACAAAGATTGGGAAGTATAAAACTACAAGTAGAGACGAAGGAAACATGATGTAGGAGTAAACTGTCATACGAACCTATGCCCAGAAAAGCCTATGGGAGGCTTGCAAATCACAAATTGTCTTCAGGAATATCAATAATCACAAAGTACGTCAGTAGCGATTTTACAAAATGCAGCATTTGTTAGTATTCCCTACATAATTAACCCGTAAACGGTCCAAACGTATATATACGTTTTTTCAACATTTGAAAGTATGTAAAAACAGTAAGTTTTTTTTTTTTACATTTGAAAATGTGTAAAAAAAACGTAGATCTGTTTTTGGAGCACTACACAAGTGAACGTAGATCTGCTTTTGGAGCACTACACAAGTGAACGTAGATCTGTTTTTGGAGCACTACACAAGTGAACGTAGATCTGCTTTTGGAGCACTACACAAGTGAACGTAGATCTGCTTTTGGAGCACTACACAAGTGAACGTAGATCTGCTTTTGGAGCACTACACAAGTGAACGTAGATCTGCTTTTGGAGCACTACACAAGTGAACGTAGATCTGCTTTTGGAGCACTACACAAGTGAACGTAGATCTGCTTTTGGAGCACTACACAAGTGAACGTAGATCTGCTTTTGGAGCACTACCCGTAATCTGTGAGCACGTGAGAGATCTGCTTTTGGAGCACTACCCAAGTGAACGTAGATCTGCTTTTGGAGCACTACACAAGTGAACGTAGATCTGCTTTTGGAGCACTACACAAGTGAACGTAGATCTGCTTTTGGAGCACTACACAAGTGAACGTAGATCTGCTTTTGGAGCACTACACAAGTGAACGTAGATCTGCTTTTGGAGCACTACACAAGTGAACGTAGATCTGCTTGGACCGTTTACGGGATAAGCATGCTAAGTATCTTGAAAAAGACTTCCAAGTAAATTAGCTCTATAGCTAAATAGGGAATTCCTTTAGTCTCACCTCACTTGGAGGTGAAACTAAAGAAAGTGAGCCTGACGCCTCGGGAAGAGACGATGACCTGAAAAAGAGAAGACGAATAACCAGGAAAAATTCATCTCTCTTTGGTAGATAAAAGGACAAGTACAACTAATGTCACATTTTATTGTGGCAACCTATCGCTCTACAGGAGCTTTATCAAGCCGTTGCCACAATAAAATGTCACATTAGCTGCACTTGTGTCCTTTTACCTAATATATTGTCGGTAATTCTACCAACATTAATACAATATCTGTTTCTGTATGAGAGGAAAAGTGACTGTTCTCTCTTCCTTAATCTGACAGTCACATCTTTATCGTTGGTGTACCACGTACAAGGCGACCTTATTACCATGTACACCAGTGGATTTAATTAATTACTATGTCCAGTAGGAATTTTTATTAACGCCAACACCACGAGACCTTATTAACTCAACACGTACGCGATAAAACTGTCAACATGTACACCAAGAGACGTACTGACACGGACTAGAGAAGACCTGATTATCTAAACTCATACACCACCTGAATAATACGTACGTCGGGAGACCTGAACAACACGCACATCAGAAGACCTGAAAACTGCGTGCACAAGGAGACCTAAACAATACATAGAACAAGAGATGTGAATAACACAAGGCGACGGCTGTACGTGCAACACTTGGGCGTCTTTATTTTGAAGAAGGTTGGAAAACAAGTGGCATCGTACAGGTCAGTGGTAGAGACAGTAGAAGATGAGGTAATCATTCCCAGAGCTGTGAAGGTGTTCGCCACGTTGGTCACCATATTCATCAAAAATAAGGTACTGAACACTTTCAGGGCTGAATCACTGATTGCTTCATCAATTACTGTCTAATTTCATCACCGTCAAGGAGGAGAAAATTATTTTCTCATCTTCTACCGTGTCCTGTTAGCTACCTCTATTTAATTGGGGGGAAAAAAACACTAGTTGGAGAAACTTCAGTATCAAGATACCCAGGTACTGCACCTATGTTTAATTCATTAACTTGTCGGTATTGTATACATTATTGTTCTGACACCAGCAGACAGCAACACACAGCAGAAGACGACAGTAGCAACACACACCAGAAGACGACAGTAGCAACACACACCAGAAGACGACAGTAGCAACACACACCAGAAGACGACAGTAGCAACACACACCAGAAGACGACAGTAGCAACACACACCAGAAGACGACAGTAGCAACACACACCAGAAGACGACAGTAGCAACACACACCAGAAGACGACAGTAGCAACACACACCAGAAGACGACAGTAGCAACACACACCAGGAGACGACAGCAACAACACACACCAGGAAACGACAGCTACAACACACACACACACACACCAGGAGACGACAGCAACAACACACACACACACACACCAGGAGACGACAGCAACAACACACGCACACACACACCAGGAGACGACATCAACAACACACACACACACACAGATACACACACACACACACACCAGGAGACGACAGCAACAACACACACACCAGGAGACGACAGCAACAACACACACACACCAGGAGACGACAGCAACAACACACACACACACACACACACACCAGGAGACGACAGCAACAACACACACACACACACACACCAGGAGACGACAGCAACAACACACACACCAGGAGACGACAGCAACAACACACACACACCAGGAGACGACAGCAACAACACACACACACACACACCAGGAGACGACAGCAACAACACACACACACACACACACACACCAGGAGACAACAGCAACAACACACACACACACCAGGAGACGACAGCAACAACACACACACACACCAGGAGACGACAGCAACAACACACACACACACCAGGAGACGACAGCAACAACACACACACACACCAGGAGACGACAGCAACAACACACACACACACCAGGAGACGACAGCAACAACACACACACACACCATGAGACGACAGCAACAACACACACACACACCAGGAGACGACAGCAACAACACACACACACACCATGAGACGACAGCAACAACACAAACACACACCAGGAGACGACAGCAACAACACACACACACACCAGGAGACGACAGCAACAACACACACACACACCAGGAGACGACAGCAACAACACACACACACACCAGGAGACGACAGCAACAACACACACACACACCAGGAGACGACAGCAACAACACACACACACACCAGGAGACGACAGCAACAACACACACACACCAGGAGACGACAGCAACAACACACACACCAGGAGACGACAGCAACAACACACACACACACCAGGAGACGACAGCAACAACACACACACACACCAGGAGACGACAGCAACAACACACACACACACACCAGGAGACGACAGCAACAACACACACACACACACACACACCAGGAGACGACAGCAACAACACACACACACACCAGGAGACGACAGCAACAACACACACACACACCAGGAGACGACAGCAACAACACACACACACACCAGGAGACGACAGCAACAACACACACACACACCAGGAGACGACAGCAACAACACACACACACACCAGGAGACGACAGCAACAACACACACACACACCAGGAGACGACAGCAACAACACACACACACACCACGAGACGACAGCAACAACACACACACACCAGGAGACGACAGCAACAACAAACACACACACATACACACACACACACACACCAGGAGACGACAGCAACAACACACACACCAGGAGACGACAGCAACAACACACACACACACACCAGGAGACGACAGCAACAACACACACACACACCAGGAGACGACAGCAACAACACACACACACACCAGGAGACGACAGCAACAACACACACACACACCAGGAGACGACAGCAACAACACACACACACACCAGGAGACGACAGCAACAACACACACACACCAGGAGACGACAGCAACAACACACACACACACACACATACACACACACACACACACCAGGAGACGACAGCAACAACACACACACACCAGGAGACGACAGCAACAACACACACACACACACACCAGGAGACGACAGCAACAACACACACACACACACACCAGGAGACGACAGCAACAACACACACACACACACACACACACCAGGAGACGACAGCAACAACACACACACACACACACACACACCAGGAGACGACAGCAACAACACACACACACACCAGGAGACGACAGCAACAACACACACACACACCAGGAGACGACAGCAACAACACACACACACCAGGAGACGACAGTAACAACACACACACACCAGGAGACGACAGTAACAACACACACCAGGAGACGACAGTAACAACACACACCAGGAGACGACAGTAACAACACACACCAGGAGACGACAGTAATAACACACACCAGGAGACGACAGTAACAACACACACCAGGAGACGACAGTAACAACACACACCAGGAGACGACAGTAACAACACACACCAGGAGACGACAGTAACAACACACACACCAGGAGACGACAGTAACAACACACACACCAGGAGACGACAGTAACAACACACACACCAGGAGACGACAGTAACAACACACACACCAGGAGACGACAGTAACAACACACACCAGGAGACGACAGTAACAACACACACCAGGAGACGACAGTAACAACACACACCAGAAGACAGTAGCAACACACACCAGAAGACAGTAGCAACACACACCAGAAGGCAGTAGCAACACACCAGAAGGCAGTAGCAACACCAGATGACCCGAACAACACTTACGCAAAGAGACCTGATCATTACTTACAAAAGAGACCTAAACATCAGGAAAGGAGACCTGAATAAGACCTACACTTGGAGACTTGAACAACACATGCATAAGTATACCTGATCTTCAAATACATCAGAAGACCTGGATAACGTGTCAGGAGACCTAAACATCACGTACACCAAGAGACCTGAAAAAAGCATGTACATAAGGAGACTTGAACATCATTTACACGAGGACACCTGATCATAACACATTCCAGGTGATTAAGCAACACGCACACCAGACCTGAGCCACATGTACACGTGAACGACATCTACACGAGATGTAACCAACATTTACACCATGAGATCTGAACCTTACGTACATAAGTAAAGCTAGACAACACTAACACCAGGGGACTCGAACAACATGTATACCAAACCTGAATATTACGTACAGCAGGAGACCTGATCAACACGTGCACATCACTGCCTTATTAAGTAATCTCACGAGACCTTATTTACACCCCCCTCCCCCAGAATATCACATTTATTTAATAAGACTGTACTACGGACTGCCATATTACGTACTAATGAAGGCTTCAGTTAATGTACGAACTAAAGTACTTTTAAATGTAGACAGTGTATGTATAATTAACTCAAAGACAGAAGATTAAGGTAAAGTGACATTGTAACCATTAGCAACACTCAAAAGAGAGAGACGTCTTGCTTATATAACAGTGACTCTTCGCAAGCATAACAAACGGGTACGATCCCCGGTACGGGTGGAAACGTTGGGCATATTTCCTTACACTTGCTGCCCCTGTTCACCTAGTAGTATGTACCTGGGTGTTAGCCTACTGGCGTGGGTGGCATCCTGGGGGGTGGTAGTATACCTTACATAGGGCTGGACTTTGAAATAAGCTGAATTATGATAACATTTCTTAGCCTGTAAAACTGATGTGTAAAGGAAAAAAAAAAAAGGCGCCTCGCCATTTGAGGAGAGTCCACACTCATTCTAACATGAATGAATAACAAGATGACAACAAAAGCGCATCATAATTCAGCATTAGGAAGCCAAATCTTCACAATTCAGCAATAAAGTGATATTCGAAATGTTCGCACTTTAACACTTTATGGTGGCCCGGTGGCTAAAGCTCCTGCTTCACACACGGAGGGCCCGGGTTCGATTCCCGGCGGGTGGAAACATTTCAACACGTTTCCTTACACCTATTGTCCTGTTCACCTAGCAGCAAATAGGTACCTGGGTGTTAGTCGACTGGTGTGGGTCGCATCCTGGGGGACAAGATTAAGGACCCCAATGGAAATAAGTTAGACAGTCCTCGATGACGCACTGACTTTCTTGGGTTATCCTGGGTGGCTAACCCTCCGGGGTTAAAAATCCGAACGAAATCTTATCTTATCTTAACAGCAACTACTTTATTTAATCCATGAAGTGTACCTCGGTGCTGATGAAGCGTTCTTATTCAAGTGAAATGCAATCGCTTTCCCTTGGGTTAAATTTTATTGCCTTTCTTTCCGCGGGTATTGTGTGGCATTTATCATATTACTCTTTATTATTTACCGTAGAATCTGTGGGTTTATTATAGTTATGACAAGTGGCGGTGTTTGTTATTGTATACCTGAATGGACAGCAACAACACACACACACCAGGAGACGACAGCAACAACACACACACACCAGGAGACGACAGCAACAACACACACACCAGGAGACGACAGCAACAACACACACACACCAGGAGACGACAGCAACAACACACACACACCAGGAGACGACAGCAACAACACACACACACACACACCAGGAGACGACAGCAACAACACACACACACCAGGAGACGACAGCAACAACACACACACACACACACCAGGAGACGACAGCAACAACACACACACACACACCAGGAGACGACAGCAACAACACACACACACACACACCAGGAGACGACAGCAACAACACACACACACACACCAGGAGACGACAGCAACAACACACACACACACACACCAGGACACGACAGCAACAACACACACACACACACCAGGAGACGACAGCAACAACACACACACACACACCAGGAGACGACAGCAACAACACACACACACACACACCAGGAGACGACAGCAACAACACACACACACACACCAGGAGACGACAGCAACAACACACACACACACACCAGGAGACGACAGCAACAACACACACACACACACCAGGAGACGACAGGAACAACACACGCAATTCACTGCGTTTTCCATCGTTTACGCAGGACTTACCTTGAGAGGAAAAGTGAAGGAAGGATTCTTAATTCTTTCATGAGATGAATAGTTTCTACATTAGTATTCAAAGTTAATCTGTGTTCATATGTTGGTCGAGTAAAGACGTTCAATTTATGACTGACTTAGTAACAAGGGTAGAGACAGTGTTCAGAACATGTTTTATTCTGACATCACTCTAAGCTGTACTGTCTCAAGTTAGGAAACTCAACACGGGGAGAAACGTTGTCAGAAAAAAACTATCCATACTGGGTCTCAATACCATACTTCTCGGTACCAGTTACGTATCAAACCACCTGATAACTATTTGTAAACGAGGGAAAAGTTGGGTATTTACCTTTCGCTGTGGTTGAGTTTATGTGCTGGAGACGAGCAGTGTTGAGAGCTGGAGACAGCGGAGATGCTGGAGCAGTTAGCAGTATCACAGGTTGGGTCGCGTGTGAGGAGAAGGAGAAGGAGAAACTAAGCGCACGGGGTAGTAGTCTCACTGTGTGGAGAGCGGGTGAAGGTGTGTGTGTGATGGCTAGCAGGGGCGGTGCTCCACTCAGAGACACACTCTACCTGGCCCACCACACCGCCCCGCGCCTGCTGCACCCTGCCTTCCCGCCCCCTGACGTCACTCACTCTCCACCAATCCTCGCCCACCTTACCACGGGGATGGGGCAACCCTGGACCTATCACGTGGCCCCATGATGAACCACTTACAGCAGGTGACCCATAACTTAGTTACATGATAAACCACTTACAGTAGGTGACCATAACTTAGTTACATAATGAACCACTTACAGCAGGTGACCCATAACTTAGTTATATAATGAACCACTTACAGCAGGTGGCCCATAACTTAGTTACATAATGAACCACTATAGCGGGTGATCAATCGCATGTTAGCATAATAAAACTGATCCAGCAGGTGACCAATCACATGTTAGCATAAAACTGATCCAGCAGGTGACCAATCACATGTTAGCATAAAACTGATCCAGCAGGTGACCAATCACATGTTAGCATAAAACTGATCCAGCAGGTGACCAATCACATATCAACATAATAAAACTGATCCAGCAGGTGACCAATCACATGCTAGCGTAATAAAACTGACCCAGCAGGTGACCAATCACATGCTAGCGTAATAAAACTGATCCAGTAGGTGACCAATCGCATATCAACATAATAAAACTGATCCAGCAGGTGACCAATCACATGCTAGCGTAATAAAACACGTCGATCAGGTGACCAATCAGATTCTGTGTGGGCAGTGACTGTCATCCATTTGTGATGAAGGAAAACTAAAACCCAAATATTCACTTATGAGATTAACAACTCAGATACCAACTAAAAAGTGCGGTTCATTTCGCTGAAATGAGATCTTGATCAAAGGAACTGCAGCTGTTCTCCCCTTCCTTGGATCAAACATGATTACCGCTCACTCCGCTTTTTTGTTTTGAAATGACTATATTGAGTTATCCAAGAAAGGTATCAACGTATTGAATGGCCAGTCTAAAGGAATAGTGCAGAGTGCGACAGAATATACAAATTCGGTTGAATATTAGCACTGAAGATATGAAGCAAATCAGAATCAAATGGAAACTATAATTCTGACATTTTCAATTAAAATGAGAGATTGGGATAAATACTGCACAAAACTAACTCCCACTATCCACTAAGAAACACCAACTCTGAAGCTAAGCTGAAGAGGCATTGTCTCGTTATCTCAGAGAGATCAAGATCCTAAAACACTTCAGCTCTAAGTTTGAAGCCGCTCGAAAGTTGCATTATCACGTTATCAGCGTGATGAGTTGAATTAATATTAAGAACATATCCAAGCAGTCAACCCCTAAGGGTTGAGTGCTTGGTTACAATAATTAATCAACCATCACGATGATAACGTGATTATGCAACTTTCGAGCGGCTTCAAACTTAGGATCTTGATCTCTCTGAGATAACAAGGACAGTCGGATGAGACACTCGCATATTATCACATGAAAACCAGTTTTTCCATTTTCCCATGAAAATGGGGACCTGCACCGACAAAAATTAAAGAAAACGTTTCCCTAGTATAGACCATTGTTTAAGATTTAAATATATAAATAAAGTATTGTAAATAAGTAAGCAATCAAATTTTATTTAGGCTCTGGTTACATTACATACAGTTTTTTTTACAGTGGTCATGGACACACAGATGTTATGGACATATGAAGGTGCATTATGCAGATTTAACCCAGAATAAGTCAATAAAGTCAAACACTGATTTATTTGTGATCAAAAAAGACTTTCTCTAGTTATTTTATTTGATGAAGTAGACACATCCTTTGGAGAAAACACATCAGAACTAAAATTTGAATCGATCACATGATGCATTCTTTAGTTTTTACAAGAAAATTTGAACGTACACAGAGAAAACCCAAATAAAGTTCCATTTATTTCATGAAATACGTAACCCGTTAAAGATTGATGCCGTTCAGAATGGTTTTAAATAAGAAAGAAGCACTAAACTCGTAGGGTGTCATGTAGCACCTGGGGAACGGTAGGTATTAAAAAACACAGGTGTAACTTGTGGTCTGCACACCTGGTTGTATCACGATTACCAAGGTTGAAATGAGGAACTAGCAAAAATCAGCAGTAAGTAAATACTTACATCTACATTTCCTTCACCAAAACAGCATGCAAGTATATATATATATATATATATATATATATATATATATATATATATATATATATATATATATATATATATATATATATATATATGACACATCGGCCGTTTCCCACCAAGCCAGGGTAGCCCGAAAAAGGAAAACTTTCACCATCATTCACTCCATCACCGTCTTGCCAGAGGCGTGCTTGCACTACAATTATAAAACTGAAATATTAACACCCCTCCCCCAGCGTGCAGACACCGTAATTACCACCTACGGGACTCCAGTCTAGCCTGCCAGTTTCCCTAAATCCCTTCATAAATGCTTCCTTGCTCACACTCGAACAGTACGTCAAGTCCTAAAAAATATTTGCCTGCATTCGTTCCTATCTAACACGCTCACGCATCCTTGCTGGAAGTACAAGCCGTTCGCACACAAAACCTCCTTCATCCCCTCCCTCCAACCTATCCTAGCCCGACCTCTACCACGCCTTCCCTCCATTGCATTTATACACTCTCGAAATCATTCTGTTTTGTTCCATTCTGGCTGACTGGCTGGCTGCCTTGGATTAACGTCTAGCGCAAGCTGGACGCCAATGTATTGGTTCAATGTGGTGAGAATGGTAAAGCACTGCATACCTTGTTCCAAGGTTCGTAGGTTCGAGTCTCCTTCGGCCAGAGATCAGTGTTTATATATATATATATATATATATATATATATATATATATATACATATATATATATATATATATATATATATATATATATATATAACAAGTTTTGCAAGCAAAATACACGGTGAGAACTATGGGCGACCAGACTTGACGTAAGTCTGACAATGTTGATTCTCAACTCTCTAACATCGCTTCACAACTCGGGTGATCTTCCAGGTGACTGACTGGTGGAACCAAGGTGGTAGTTTAACAAGGCTGTCCTGCTTGTTATGGCAACTGATTTGCTGGTTGGGATGGCATGCCTGTATGGGTGTGTGACATACACAAAATAAAAGTTAACATACTCTTACCATGCCGCAGGAGGCATTCAGATTCTATAGAAGAAAAGGAAGGGTAAATCCAGTTCCTGGATTAAAAGCTTCTCACCATTTCGAGATTAAACATGGCAAAGTGGCACGTATATTATCTGTTAACAATAATATCCTTCTTCTAAGTAGGAAAAACAAGTACTGAAATTCTGAAGCCAGTCAGAAGTTTTCTAAAGCAACTCATGGAAATCAGTTTTTGGGAATGGTTTATATATATTGTAATGACCAAGAGGCATCTGTATTTTCCAGTTGTTCCACGAACCTTACTCTAGTTATAGTTCACCTGTAATGATAATTTGAACACAGCTGGACAAGGAGTCTCGAAGTTATTAAATAAATCCTGGTTCTAAAATAAAATAGAACGAAAATGTAATGTTTATGGGCTCACTAAACTCGTTAAATTTCAAAGCGCTAAAGAACATCAATGTTTTCATAATTCCTCAGCAATATTTTCTTATTTGTAATCTAATTGTAAATCTCTACAATTATACAAGAAAAAATTTTATTTTTTGTAAGACAGTCTAATCCCATATACTTTTGGCATTAAACATAATAAACTGGCTTCTACTCCAGCAGAAGTAAATACAAAATTTTCCACAATAACATAAGCCCGAGCTTCTGACCCCGTTTATGGGAACCAATTTGTTGAGTAATAATGAAAAATTAAAATTTTCATTATTACTCAGGGTTTAGAGTTTACGAGAAAGATAATCTCCAGAAATTGCTCTGAATTCAACAATTCAGTCTTTATAAACACTTTCAGTAAGATTTTCAAATTTGTATCTACACAGACTAAACTTATGGGGAATCATTCTTCAACGTTAATATTTTGAAGCCGATCAGAAGAAGCATTGTTCCGTTATTGAACGGGCATTAATATCACAATTTATTTAATAAAGCAACAAAAAAATGACACCAATGCAGCCTACTAACGACACAAATCTAGTGGTCAACAAAACACACTGTAGGCATAATTTTCAAGCTGGTCAGCTACTGCTGATATTGCAACGATTACAGTTTGTCAAATATTTCAGCACACCGACAAGTCTGTACCTACATAAAAGAAACATTAAGTGGTATCCTGTGTGTAAGATACATCAACTATTAAACAGCGAAATCCTTAATTTTTAAAGGAAAATAAAACATTTGACGGAAAAAAACATTTAATTTATAAACAAAATTGGCAAAATATTACCAACAATATCCGATGAGAATTAAAACCCACTACTAGAAACACATTTTTTTAACGTCTGAAGCTCGTCAGAATGGATTTTTTTTTTTTCGCCGGTATTCTCCCGGCCGGGTCTTTTCCAAGTAGTGGTGACCCGGCCTTGGCTCCCTATCTGGGGAGTGTCTCGAGACCTAAGTCTCCCATGGGAGGAGGTACAAGTATCCCCTCAACTGTGGGACCAACTGTCCCCAGGCCTAGCCACAGTCCCCGCCCTCACGGGGGTCGTAGGGAGAAGCTAGGCCTCGGGTCTGCCATCTGCCCCGCCCCAAAGGGGCTCGTGGGGATGGCAGTCTTATGAGGTGCAGATGGTAGCAAGCTCAGGCCTCTAAGTCAGAATAGATATTTTTAAGGTTCAACTCGTGAACGAAATTTCAGGACTGGACTACATTACGTTGGGCATCAGGCACTCGCACCCGGATGTAGTTTGCTAGTACCCGTACCACGGTACACGAAATCAGTGTTTAAAAAATAGTTGAAGTTCATCTGATAAGGCGTTTTTAAATTATAAACGAGAGTTGGGAGGAAGAAAAAATGAAAGTTGCGATTTTGGATTAAATAGCAACGCTCTTCTTGCCGAATAAGGCAAGTGAAAATTTGTGTATGCAACAATTTCGCAAAAATCATTCTGAATCTAACGAAAAAAATATATTTCGTTGTGTTTGTTTATTAAATTATTGTAAACTTATCTATAATATATTTAGTTAGATCAGGCTAAATTATATTACGCTTGTTATAATAGGGTTAGGTAAGTTTTCTAAGGTTCATTTGGTACAAAATTATTATTATTATTAGTAGTAGAAGTAGTAGTAGAAGTAGTAGTAGTAGTAGTAGTAGAAGTAGTAGTAGTAGTAGTAGTAGTAGTAGAAGTAGTAGTAGTAGTAGTAGTAGTAGTAGTAGAAGTAGTAGAAGTAGTAGTAGAAGTAGTAGAAGTAGTAGTAGAAGTAGTAGTAGTAGTAGAAGTAGTAGAAGTAGTAGTAGAAGTAGTAGTAGTAGTAGTAGTAGTAGTAGTAGTAGTAGTAGTAGTAGAAGTAGTAGAAGTAGTAGAAGTAGTAGTAGTAGTAGTAGTAGTAGTAGTAGTAGTAGTAGTAGTAGTAGTAGTAGTAGTAGCAGTAGTAGTAGTAGTAGTAGTAGTAGTAGAAGTAGTAGTAGTAGATGTAGAAGTAATAGTAGTAGTAGTAGTAGTAGATGTAGAAGTAATAGTAGTAGTAGTAGTAGTAGTAGTAGTAGTAGTAGTAGTAGTAGTAGTAGTAGTAGCAGTAGTAGTAGCAGTAGTAGTAGTAGTAGTAGCAGTAGTAGTAGCAGTAGTAGTAGTAGCAGTAGTAGTAGTAGTAGTAGTAGTAGTAGTAGTAGTAGCAGTAGTAGTAGCAGTAGTAGTAGTAGCAGAAGTAGTAGTAGTAGTAGCAGTAGATGTAGCAGTAGTAGTAGTAGTAGCAGTAGTAGTAACAGTAGCAGAAGCATTAGTAGCAGTATTAGTAGTAGTAGTAGCAGAAGTAGTAGCAGTAGTACTAGTAGAAGTAGTAGTACCAGTAGTAGTAGTATTAGTAGAAGTAGAAGTAGTAGTAGTAGTAGTAACGAACATTAACCTGGTGTAAGGAATTTGGTTCTAAAATTGCTTTTTCTTCACTTATTTTGTTGATAACAGTTTCAAATAATATAAGAATGATGTAAAAAATATATTGTTAAACACAAATAACAAATAGATGCACAATTATACAGAGAAAAATACAAGGATCTATCATGAGATATAATGAATGTGACATTATAGGTATTATATCATAAATGTATTTCCATTTATGAAAATTTTCACTATACATGCATTTAGTGGATGTTAGCGTATGCCATGCAGTTTCAAAATACGTATGTTGCTGCTGTCCTTGCATGGACTGAAAATCCTTGAGGTCCCGTAAACTTTCTTAAATTATTGAGATACTAGGTTAGGTTAGGTAAGGTTCGTCGACATTACTAGATCAGTTGTTGGAGTGACCTTGGTAATAGCTTGGCTGAGTGACTGCTGAAGAAATTAAATGACAAACATATTTTACCATAACTAAGCACCAAACATCAAAGATGTGTCAGCGGGAACTCGCACACAATTTGATGTATCTAAATGATTAGATTTCATTTCATTATATCGACTACTAAAATGCTGTGCTACAGATTATTCCCCTTTCAAAATTTGCCAACTAAGTAACTGAGTTGCTGTTGCCTGCCAGTGCTTTGACTTTCTTTTGTTTCATATTGCATCGCAACATAGATACCTTTGGGTGCAGAGTACAGTTGCACATTATACAAAATGCAGTCTATTGTGTAGGATCTTTTTTTTTTTTTGTCCCTGGCAAGCCAACGTTTCATTTCGACATCAGCCAGCCACTCTGTGCTGTTTTTGTTTTTGTTTTACTTCCACTACTTTCCCCAAACGATACATTTTCATTATTATTGTCATGTCTATCGCTTCTTTCCCCAGAAATAATAATTTCAAACGCTTGTGAATATGACGTGGAAGCAGAGTATTGTGTAAATTATTATCACTGAGGATGAGGAGCTACTGGGAGGCTGGTTGGACTGCTGACAGATGCACTGGAACACGAAGAGGTGGTCTGAAGACTGAGGAGAAGCCTGGTGGAGTGAGGACATGTTCAGGACGGGTCCCGAGACTTATAGTGAACAGTAGCGGGCTAGTGGCTCGTATTTGTAATTTTCTTTGAAACGGTTTTATTTCTGCTATTTCTTCAAATTATGTGAAATTATTCCAGATTTGTGCTAAATATATCAAAATAATGCTAGTGGTATGCTTAAACGTGATATATGCTAATATTATGCATGCCTCAAAAAATCTGTTCAGATAAAACAAAAAGGCATAAAATTATGCTAAATCTGGGAACACTGTCTCCACTCTTTTGTACATATATACAGTTGGCAACGCTATCATAAACACATTTACTACACAATCTTCCTGTTTTTTCTTGACTTCTCGGGACCGTGTCGAGGCCAGTTGAAGATATTCTCATCTTCTGGGGTTTTCCGTTTTCACAATATAACAGGACTTTATTTTATGACAGAAAGTATCTATTATTAAATTGAAGGTATCTGATTATCACTTCAGTTTTCTGCCTCCCTGGGTACTGAAATATTGTAAGTGAATATTTGATCTGATTTCTGTGTGCCTTTATAGACAATCATAAGTATTTACAAATGAGTAGCTTTTAATTACTGTTATAGCAGTACGTGAACTGTGGAGAGAAAAGACCTTAGAGTTTAAAAATTTAAAAAATAAAAAGGCACAATACCGTGACTGGAACAATACGCAAATAACCCGTACATAGGAAAAAGAAACTTAAGACGATGTTTCGGACCATTAACGAGTTAATGGTCCAGGTCGGACCGAACTGTCATAAGTTTCTGGCTCCTATGTGCGGGTTATTTGTGCATTCAAAAGTGTACTTGAGTCATAGTCTCGTGTCACTGTTATTGTCCAGTGATTTATATCGCCATTCAGATAACGTTGCTTACTGGCTGGACATGAAATTACTGAAGGTAGTAATAACTTGCCCTAGACTCTCAATACATACTTGTGCTTTTTATTAACTATCATTTCGTCCTTGTTTTGATGAATAAAAGGGATTTACTAAAATAACCCCAAATTTTGTTAACAAATGAAATTAAGCTGAAATAATCTTTATTACTATAGACCTACAGAAAGAGTGAGGACGGAGGTGCTGGAACGATCCTGGAATCATTAAGGCTGAACCGCATAGACAGTATAAAGGGGAAATAAATTGCTTGTACTGTGCATATTTATGCTAGAGTGAATGTGTGAATGAATGTGGTGTAGGTCATTTCCTTGTGTATTCACGTGTTTGCAGAGTTATGCTTTTCAGCACCTCCTGACTGGTCCTCCAAGAATTACCATAGCGGCTGTTAGGCTTCGTGGAAGCTAGGGAACTGGAGAAGATCACTAATGTGTGAGATTATACTAATGTGTGAGATTCTATTGTTTTTATTGTAAATTCTGTTTTGTTTCCCATTCAGCTTTTAAGTTACAGTTTGAGTCACCTGTTCACAAATGTGGTCGTGGAGCTACGAGTGCGTCGGCGGCACGTCTCAGTGCCGCCGTGTTTTGCTGTCAACATAACACTGGAGTTCGTCTATCAGACTGCTATTAACTTCTGTGTATTTCTTACCTTTTTTGTGTCCTGATGATTTTTTTGTGAGTGTTTGTGCTTGTTTACGCAGAACAGACGAGAACAGGTTATGGATGGAGGCGAGAATCCAGAGGGGTGTCACTGGAACTGCCTGGATTCTTTTATCCTGGTTTAAGTTCAATAAAGTTTAGTTAGAGAAGAGAATGAGAAATCAATGGCGAAAGAAAAACCCAACTAGAGGAGAAGCAAAGAAGAAGAAGATTCGAAATAGAAGGTAAGGAAAAGCATGAAAAATTTCAGCAAGGGGGAGAGAGCTAGAGCTAGAGAAGAGGTCAGAATACGTGAAGTATTTGTGTTTTATCAAAAGAAGCTAAAAGATCAAGCTGAAAAAAGACTTTTAGTATTAACTCAAAGATCAAGCTGAACCAAGTACTTTGGAATTAAATAAGCTGTGTTAAAGAAAAGGACACTTGATTTTTTTATACAGAAAGAAGATGCCAGTGTGCTGGAAGCTTATCAACTTATCCTCACCGGAGACCACATGATGGAGAAGACATAACCTCGTCATCATACACTCTTACTACCGTTGTATGAGCGGGTCACTGACTCTAACAGGAAGGACTTTCATTTTACCACTCTCAAGCTGGATCAGAATTTCATCCAGTTTCAAACAATTTTCGACTTTACGACTTCTGGATGGATAGCGCAGGAACTGTCGTTTAGAGATTTCATTTTGGTAGATCAGTTCCTTGCTGGTATATCACACCAGACTCGGGCGCTTGTCAGGGAGAGTACAGTGCAGTCTGTCTCTGAGGTGACTGAAGCTGCTGACATGTTTGCCAAGGCTCACATTTCTTATCCTCGAGACCCTAAATGATCAAACAACTCATAGATAAACGTAAATATAAAGAATACGGCTCAGTTTACACTAAAATGTCATAACTAATTAAAAAAAAATACTAAAAAATCTCAATTGTCCTTTAGGGAAGTTCATAATGTTGACAGATGCATTTCAGAAAGTAATTTCTTACGTCTGTTTAATACTAGAACATATAATGGGAGGCAAGACTCGGCTATATACGTCTTACTCGATGGTCATGCATCGTTGTCTCACCTAAACTATTCTTTAGCCTTAAGTGTTCACTTACCCTTTTTAATTCTTTATCTTCTTCTGCCAAGAGCATTTTCTATATCCAGAACTCCTCATTCAAATGAGATTGAGGATGTTAAAATTCCTTCGATCAGTTCTTCAGAAGTTGTAGCTACTCCTTTAATTCCTGCGTAAGTATTCGGTTCGAGTATGACCTCTGGTACCTAGAAAATTTTAAAAACATGGTGAGTTAAATGTTAAGTCTGTTCACTCTTTAATATTCCCAGAGTTGGTTAATCTGACTGGGTTAATCTCCCTCATAAAGGTCCTTTAAACGAATATCTTTGGATCTTACTTCAAATGTTGACGTAATTAGTGTAAGCACGAGGGGCACGTGGGGCACGTGAGGCACGTGGGGCACGTCACTTCCCCTGTTCTCTAATAATATGTTATTTTTCCCCTATAATCTACCTTGTCCATAATTATTATCGCATTTGCTTTGTCTGCTTTAGTAAGGTGAAGTCTAGGATGTTTCCTTAATTCATGGTATAACTTAAAAATCTTTTATGACAGTAAAATACTCTGTAACTGTCTGAATGGGATTTCCTAAGTACTAAAAGAGTTTAACTGAGATGGAATACTTGAAGACTGTCAACAGTGAGTGGGAAAAGAGACCAACATATAAAGGTAATGATGTTTCTTTTCAAATATGACGTTTCTTCATCCTTAAACTACTGTTGAAGATTATTAGCTGAGCACTGCTGAGCGCTGACTGCTGTTCATCAATATTTGTATTATATAATGAGCCATGGATGATATCCCGATCATAAATTTGAGAGCTTTGGGAACAGAGTGTTGATATTCAAACGTGAAGCCATGTTTCTCCATATAAAATGCATTATCATCATCATTATCATATCATGGCGGCATGTAATTGCAGTTCCAGAGTCTTGTAATCTTTGACATAATTTCCAACAATGGATGGTTCGCGGGTTAGTTGGTCACAAACACAGCTTCCCTTCCGAATTCAGGTTACTCTTGAAGAATAGATTACCTTTCAAACACAACCTTCTTCAAGTCAGTTCGGTCAGTCCCACCACTGTTTCCATGGAAATGTTTCCAGCTGCGGGCTTTTTCAAGGAGGTCTTTTAAAGAGAAGTATGTTCTTCCAGTTGAAATGTCTTCGTTATTCATAGTTAATACTTCTTCAAAGGCACGGTGTTGGGCAGTGTCTTGAATTATTCAATTTTCCTTCACCATCGCATCTTATCTGTCTTCATTCATTGTCAGTTCCTTCTGATTTACCTCATCAATAAGACTAACTTGAAATTCATGGAGGTTTCAATTCAAGGCGCCCTCTTTGTTGCAAAACTTGAATTCTAAAGCAGATGATACTGCTCCCTGTCCTTTCGAAAATCCTCCGGCAATTAATATGTCATCTTGCTTTCTGCTGAGGGCTTAAACAGAGCACAAATCAGACGTCAATCTCTGTACAACTCCACAGCAGATCAGATTTATTGTAAGTCAATGAGAAAGGTTTCACAAGCTTTGATGTCCTCCGTATTCTCACTGAATGCTGGACATTTAAGGTCACCTTTAGATGATTCCTTACACATCAGGTATCAATACCAATCCATTGCGGTAATCCTTTATAAAGACCCTATAAAAGAATCACATTTAATACTTGAAGTTTTAGTGGTATAACAGTACTAGCACACAGCCTTCAGAATAGGAATTATGAACCAACATAACTTGACATAATTGTAGGTAACATAATTGTAGGTAAAAGGTTCAGAGAACAGACAGGATGATGATTTAGACGCTTGTGCAACACTTGGGAATCTTTATTGTGGAAACTTTTCGCGATACGGGGAATTTTACGCATGCCTAAATTTCAGGTACGACCTGTTTCTACCTGTGGATTTGTCCAAGGTAACACTGCCTACAACTGCTTCACCTCACCTGTCTGCAGTACATAAGCTCCTCCGTATATATGATGTACACTTATCAAGACTAATAGACTGAACACAGACTCCAGGCTGAGGGACTGATTACCTCAAATTCCTTCTGATCTTCAACCATCCTGTTCGGCATCATACTGAGGAAGCTACTCGTTGTCGAAACATTGTATAACTGTTTCATAAGTGTCTAATTCATCATACAATAATTGTCACAATCTTCACCTGCTCCAACTAAACTATACCCTACATACCAAAACTACTAAAGGCAAACAAGTCATACCAAATCAAAGTAAACCTAACGGTGCATTACCAAACCAAACAAAATCAAATCTAATTCTTTCCATTGTACAAGAATGGTATACAATACCGACAAGATGAAATTAAGACACATGTGCAACATCTTGGTATCTTTTTTGTAGACGTTTCGCCATCCAGTGGCTTTATCAATACAAATTCCAGGACATAACTTGAAGATAGTAGAACTATGTACAAAAGATGAGGTAATCAGTCCCTCAACCTAGGAGTAGGTGCGAAGAGCACCGTAGAATCCCCACGACTACGGTGCTCTTCGCACCTATTCCAAGGTTGACGGACTGATTACCTCATCTTCTGTACATAGTTCTAATATCTTCAAGTTATGTCCTTGAATTTGTATTGATAAAGCCACTGGATGGCGAAACGTCTACAATAAAGATACCCAGATGTTGCACATGTGTCTTAATTTCAACTCATTCCATTATTAATGTAGTGGGCGTGGATGCGTCAAGTGAATCTATGCATTTCTATACCCGACGCTCTGCTGTCTCGCCCACTCAAAAGTTCCTCGGGTCAGCTCACTGACAGTGATAAGGAAATGTGTAGAATTTTTAACACATACTTCCTCTCAGTTTTTACACAGGAGGATACCAGTGATATTCCAGTAATGATAAATTATGTAGAACAGGACGATAATAAACTGTGCACTATTAGGGTCACAAGTGACATGGTCCTTAGGCAAATAGATAAATTAAAACCTAACAAATCCCCAGGCCCTGATGAACTGTATGCAAGGGTTCTAAAGGAATGTAAAGAGGAGCTTAGCACACCTTTGGCTAATCTTTTCAACATATCACTACAAATTGGCATGGTGCCAGATAAGTGGAAAATGGCAAATGTGATACCTATTTTCAAAACAGGTGACAGGTCCTTAGCTTCGAACTATAGACCAATAAGCCTAACCTCCATAGTGGGAAAATTTATGGAATCAATAATTGCCGAGGCAGTTCGTAGCCACCTTGAAAAGCATAAATTAATCAACGAATCTCAGCATGGTTTTACAAAGGGACGTTCCTGCCTTACGAATTTATTAACTTTTTTCACTAAGGTATTTGAGGAGGTAGATCATGGTAACGAATATGATATTGTGTATATGGACTTCAGTAAGGCTTTTGACAGGGTCCCACATCAGAGACTATTGAGGAAAATTAAAGCACATGGAATAGGAGGAGAAATTTTTTCCTGGATAGAGGCATGGTTGACAAATAGGCAGCAGAGAGTTTGCATAAATGGGGAGAAATCAGAGTGGGGAAGCGTCACGAGCGGTGTTCCACAGGGGTCAGTGTTGGGCCCCCTGCTGTTCACAATCTACATAAACGACATAGATGAGGGCATAAAGAGCGACATCGGCAAGTTTGCCGATGACACCAAAATAGGCCGTCGAATTCATTCTGACGAGGACATTCGAGCACTCCAGGAAGATTTGAATAGACTGATGCTGTGGTCGGAGAAGTGGCAGATGCAGTTTAATATAGACAAATGCAAAGTTCTAAATGTTGGACAGGACAATAACCATGCCACATATAAACTAAATAATGTAGATCTTAATATTACGGATTGCGAAAAAGATTTAGGAGTTCTGGTTAGCAGTAATCTGAAACCAAGACAACAGTGCATAAGTGTTCGCAATAAAGCTAATAGAATCCTTGGCTTCATATCAAGAAGCATAAATAATAGGAGTCCTCAGGTTGTTCTTCAACTCTATACATCCTTGGTTAGGCCTCATTTAGATTATGCTGCACAGTTTTGGTCACCGTATTACAGAATGGATATAAATTCTCTGGAAAATGTACAAAGGAGGATGACAAAGATGATCCCATGTATCAGAAACCTTCCCTATGAGGATAGACTAAGGGCCCTGAAACTGCACTCTCTAGAAAGACGTAGAATTAGGGGGGATATGATTGAGGTTTATAAGTGGAAGACAGGAATAAATAAAGGGGATGTAAATAGTGTGCTGATAATATCTAGCCTAGACAGGACTCGCAGCAATGGTTTTAAGTTGGAAAAATTCAGATTCAGGAGGGATATAGGAAAGTACTGGTTTGGTAATAGAGTTGTGGATGAGTGGAACAAACTCCCAAGTACCGTTATAGAGGCCAGAACGTTGTGTAGCTTTAAAAATAGGTTGGATAAATACATGAGTAGATGTGGGTGGGTGTGAGTTAGACCTGATAGCTTGTGCTAACGGGTCGGTTGCCGTGTTCCTCCCTTGAGTCAATGTGACCTGACCTGACTAGGTTGGGTGCATTGGCTTAAGCCGGTAGGGACTTGGACCTGCCTCGCATGGGCCAGTAGGCCTTCTGCAGTGTTCCTTCGTTCTTATGTTCTTATGTTCTTAATACTTACTGTATTATATTCCATCAGAGGCACCAACTGTAATCCAACTGAACTCCTTCCTAGAGCACAAGAGCTTTAGCAGTAGATTTATTATTTCTCCACTCGATGCTATATTGTCTATGAACTCAAATTAAGCTATAATAAACAATTGTCAATGAATTAACAGAAAGATAGACGAGGGTTTGATCCCCACTTCTATATTTCTGTTTATTCATTAGCAGTTGTTTATTACAAATTGATATGAGTTTATTACTACCATATTTATTCTTGAGACAGATCATAAACTAGTAATTTACCTGTAAACTTTTAAGAGTTGAGATAATAGCCTCGTAAGAATTACTTTAGCGATTTAATCTTCCAAGTTGCATCATAAATATATTAATGGGATATCAAATTACTTCTCTGACTAAGTCGTAACTGTCAGTAAGAATTCTGGGTCAGTATATGACTGTATTGTCTGTCGATTTTTTGTCTGACTGGTCCTACTTATATTCACTGATTATAAGTCGTGGTACTTGGAAAAATGAGGAGATAAATTTGCTTGTGCATATTCCAGTTTTAATAGAATATAATGAAAAAATTAGTGTTTGTGACAGCTATTTTGAATAATGAAAGTGAAAAGAAAATCTCACACAAGATATTAAGAACTGATTAAGTGATCTGGAGGGTCGAACCTACCACACTCTACAGTAAAATATTGTGTACTACACTTTCTGCTTAAGCCCAAATAAACTAGTTTCTCTACATCAATATTATTACCTGTCCAGTGCGGAGGAGGAAAGGCTGCCTGACTATAGGTATTGCCATGAATACTTTTTACCTGTAATATGCTTTTTCTTTTGTCTCCTTCTTTCAACGTCTGCTGGTTATCTCAATGTTGGTGAAATCTTGCCTGCCTACAGTAATCTACCACAAGTACTGGCCATCACAAAATCTGCACTTTTCCTATCTGAGTATAACTCAGCCTGTTTCTGTTTTTACCTTCACCACTTTCCAGTTGCCTTCGTTCCCTTCACGCTCAGGTCAAGGTCTGTCTGAAACAGTTGTCGAAGCCATCTGTCGCTTAAGCTTCTAATGCTAATTCATCCTGTTTTCACTGCTAGGATCCACTGAGAGCAAGAGGGTTGTTACTCTCGCTAGATTCCACACTTCTGCTACATTATTATCTGGTGATCATCGCCGTCTCCCGAGGAGCATGACTCCTTGTCCATCACTAATTCATGTGTTTCCGAAAAAAGCTTTTGGCTACATTTAGGTTTATTTCCAACATTTTTTACTATTTGCTTCTGTTAAAATTATCTTTCATGTTTGTGTTTCTAAACAAATGTAGTGTAATAAAACTTTTGGTATTTTATATCTCCATGTAATGTTTTACCCCGTTTAATTATTGTTTGTATTCTTCCATCTCGTATTATTCCTAAAGGAGATAAACTTGCATCTTCCCTGAAGGTTCGAGGTCATATTCCTTCACAGGAACCATTAAGACCGAGCTGCAGGGAAGATGATCACTTTAATTATTAAAACTGCGCTACGAGGGGAAAATAATCTCCAGTCATGAATAATATGCTGTACGGGCAATGATTACCAGAACTGTTAAGACCGAACCACATGGACAATGATCCCCACTATCTTTAAGTTCGAGCTACAGTGGCTATTTTCACTGTAGCCATATAGACTGGGGCGTTGGGTTATATGATCCCTGTAGGTCTTACGACCAGAGAGTAAGAGGCGATGATCCCAGAACATTTAAGGCCGAGCTACTGTAGTAATGTTCCCCGGGATCACTAAGCCAGGTCCGTGGAGGCGATCATCCACGAATCTATTAAGAGCCTACAGAACACTAGTGTTATAACATGAACGTAACCCACCACACCATAATTTAATTCGCACCATGTCTCACTGCCTCACCTTGCCTCGCCCTGCCTCACACTGCCTCACACTACCTCACCCTGCCTCACACTACCTCACCCTGCCTCACTTTGCCTCACGCTACCTCAAACTACCTCACCCTGAGTCACCTTGCCTCACACTACCTCACCCTGCCTCACACTATTTCACACTGCCTCACACTACCTCACACAACTTTGTACTACCTCACACAATCTTTTACTACCTCACACAACCTTATACTACCTCACACAACCTTATACTACCTCACACAATCTTATACTACCTCACACAATCTTATACTACCTCACACAACCTTATAATACCTCACACAACCTTATACTACCTCACACTACCCCACACTACCACACACTATCTCACACAACTTTACACTACTTTACACAACCTTACATTCCCTCACACTACCTCACACAACCTTACGTTACCTCACACTGCTTCACACATCCTCACACTACCTTACAGTACCCCACACTACCTCACACAACCTCACACTGCTTTACACCGTCTCATGTCACCACTACATAGGACCTCACTCACCATTTTACATCCGTTCACACCATGCACCGCATAACACTACCTGCCACCACATCACACCATATCACCCCACCCCACACTTCTTCACACCGCTTCACACCACTTCATACCTCCTCACATCACCTTCCACCATCTCTCACCACTCACACCACCTCACATCACCTCTCACGACTTCACACCGCATTACACCATCTATTACCTCACTCCATTTTACACCACCAATCGCCACTGACATCACTTTTCCCCCACCTCACACTTCTTCTCACCACCTCACACACCCATACATCACCTATCACTACTTGACATCAGCTATCACACCCTAACAGCACCTCAACCCTCCTATCACCACCTCACACCAGCAGCCTCCACCCTTGTATACACAAGCTGGAAAATTCATTTGGTCGTCGATCATTTCTGAATTCCGTGTCTCATTGTCATATTGATTTGGGCAGCAGGTGAAGAAAAGAGGCTATTTAGATGAGGCAGGTGATGACACGTAGGTGACGCAGGGGCGACCAGGTGACACCTACCAGGTATATTTTAGTCTGCTGTCGTTACTAGTCGCCGTAATGAGATGCCAACCTCGTTGTGTGTACCTGCCATAGTGCAAGTCAGTGCTCGCTCGCCACAGATACAATCTCACTTCAACAACGTTTGAAATGACGTCCTTCTTGATGGTTCTCTGAAAATATAAATATAACTTATTTATCAATACCAACACTGACTAGGCAAGGACTCGAACCAATGTTGTTTTGGGTTCGAGTCCTTGGCTAGTTGCAGTTTTGTTATTGATCAATACCACTCGTTCGTGGTTACAATAACATAACTTACTTATCTTGAAAAAATAAGTATTTGGATACGTTAAATAAAATATAAGAAATCTCCCTAAACTATTTAATAAAAGATTAATTTAATAAAGAGATCACTTAGCAACGCTTCGTAAATCCTGTAGTAAACAACCTGCCATAACGGAGAACTTTACAGATGAAATAACTGATACACTAGTGGCGATATTATCATCCTTGATTACTTCATTATTCATGTATCAATACCTTTATAATTAGGGTATCTCTACCTGCAATTATCACTATCTTTCCAAATAACCGTTGCATAATAGTAACAAATTTTGGATAATTTAAAAAATACTTAGAACTTTGATACAATGTGTTGAAACTGTTCTTAATGTCTGTAATGTTAAGATTGTTTGTTGTGTTATAATCTGCCGCATTCTAAGATATAGTGAAGGAGAGTGTTGATTTTCTTGACACACTTCCATTGTCTTTACTGTCATGGAGTTACTATACCAACCAGAGAAATATACAGGTAACCTGAACGAATATTAGACACCATTCTCCCTACTATTCTTTTTCTGCCTTTCTTTCTATACATAATTTTTTTTTATATAATACATTTGGAATGGTGTACAGATTTACTGTTTACTAAGGTACTTCGTCGAACTCATCCTTGAGATATTTAATTTATAATTGGCCTTATCCGCAGCAGCTTTTCTCCAAACCTGTAGTATTAGTTTTCTTGTGAGGCGGGATTCAGCTGGACAGCTGTCGGATTGGTGTGGGTGTAGCTTGAAGCGACGCTAGAAAGCTTGACCGTGCCTGTTCCTACGTTGGTGTTGGCAGGCATATTTTGCCTGTGGTACGGCGCCGCGACCAGCTGCCGGGGACGTCGAAAGCCCAGATGGACTGGTATCTAACCTTCAACCGGCCTTCGCGACAGGCGAGATAGGTGAAATTGCCAGTGATCCTGGCTGCTCTGCGACGGTCGTAGAGACGAGCCTTACCAGTTCGAGGGCTGGCTCTCACGGCCTGCAAAAAAAACTGAAGATTCAAGGATGGACCAAGGTGTCTAACACGTGTGCGAGCCAATGGGCGCACTAAATTCAAAGGAGAAATGAAAGTAGCAAATCCTGTGAGTAAAAATACCTCTATAAAAAGAAAATGAGAGCCCATGAGACACAATTAGCGATATCAGCTCCCTCCCTGGATATTTCTGTATACAGGCATCACTGCCTTTTCAAATAATTATATATTTAATTGCAACAAATCTGTTTCACACACCTTCATCGCCTATACTCTCATGGAGTTGAATAATTAGACACGACCAGTCGGGATCGAACCCAAGACATTTAGCCAGCCTCCTGGGAACCTAGCTAACCTTCCGATGCCCTAGTCCACTGCACCACTGTGGCATGCAAAAAGTATGTTACAATTTATTCGGAGTATGTCACACTCCCACATAGACTGCCTCCCTACCAGAGAGCCGGGTGCTAAGGGTTTAATGATCAATAAGGTACCCATCATTAAATCAGTACCATGGCTCACAGACCAATCACAGGCAAACCAACCAAAGCTGAAGCAACGTGGTTTACTTGCGGTAAGCACTGGCAGGCTTGCCTACATGCTGGTTGAGCACGGTGCACTCTCTCTGGCTTCTGCTTTGCCACCTGTCACCGTGGTATACACTTACTATTCTATCTGTATATATTGTATATAGTGTACATACCTTCATACAGTGGGTGAAGGCAAAATATTCATTATATTCTACTGCTGAGTTTGTTTGCTCTATATTCCCATTACGACCAGGTCTCGCAGGCCATTCATTACTTGTGTTCGTAGTAACCACCATGCTACAAACGTTAGGTGCCCAGCAAGTTCCTGTGCCAATTCACGGCCACGAATATGATCGCGTTGGGAAGTAGCATAGCCAGTGTATTTACTGAGCACGTAATGTTTTGTGTTATAGTGATGCAGCGAACCACGGTTGATTCAGCTTCAAATTGCTCCAGACTATGGAGCAGAAATTATCTCCAGGCTGAGGGACTGACCACCTCAAAACTACGTCTTCAAGGGTGACTGGTTATTTCGTCTCCACATCTCTACTGCTACTCCCTTCAAGGATGGTTCCTTGACGCTGGTGAGGGGCTCTTGATCTAGGGAACTGGATCTGTGTTCCAGTTCCCTGAATTGAGCCTGAATACCTTCCATTCCCCCCAAGTGCGCTGTATATTCCTACGGATTTAGTGCTGTCCCGTGATTATAATAATAATCCACTGCTTCTGCTACTCCTCTGTACACTACTGAAGAAGCCTACTGTGTAGGCGAAACGTTTCGGAATAAAGATACCTGACTGTTGAACATGTGTCTTGTCGGTAAGTACACCATTATTATGTTGAGGCTCTCAGACACTTAAACACAACGGTATTTTGGTATAGAGAACATCAAAAATGTTATTGCCTGACCACTAGTTACTTGCCATTGTGTAGCAGCTAGAACAACTGCCATTGTGTAGCAGCTACAACAACTGCCATTGTGTAGTAGTTACAACAACTGCCATTGTGTAGTAGTTACAACAACTGCCATTGTGTAGTAGTTACAACAACTGCCATTGTGTAGTAGTTACAACAACTGCCATTGTGTAGTAGTTACAACAACTGCCATTGTATAGCAGTTACAACAACTGCCATAGTGTAGCAGCTACAACAACTGCCATTGTGTAGAAGCTACAGCAACTGCCATTGTGTAGCAGCTGCTACAACTGCCATTGTGTAGCAGCTGCTACAACTGCCATAGTGTAGCAGCTACAACTGCCATTGTGTAGCAGCTACAACAACTGCCATTGTGTAGCAGCTACAACAACTGCCATTGTGTAGCAGCTACAACAACTGCCATTGTGTAGCAGCTACAACAACTGCCATTGTGTAGCAGCAACAACAACTGCCATTGTGTAGCAGCTACAACAACTGCCATTGTGTAGCAGCTACAACAACTGCCATAGTGTAGCAGCTACAACAACTGCCATAGTGTAGCAGCTACAACAACTGCCATTGTGTAGCAGCTACAACAACTGCCATTGTGTAGCAGCTACAACAACTGCCACTGTGTAGCAGCTACAACAACTGCCATTGTGTAGCAGCTACAACAACTGCCATTGTGTAGCAGCTACAACAACTGCCACTGTGTAGCAGCTACAACAACTGCCATTGTGTTATAGCAACAACAACTGCCATTGTGTAGCAGCTACAACAACTGCCATTGTGTAGCAGCTACAACAACTGCCACTGTGTAGCAACAACAACAACAACAGGTGTAGATGCCTCAACATCTGCCAAAAAGCAGCTGCAACAACGCCTGAAAAATAGCAGAAGACGCAACACCCATCCGAGTGCAGTAGCAATAACACCAACAGTAGCATCATCATCTGCCAGAGTGCAGCAGCCAAAAGACCTGCCAGAGTGCAGCAGCCAAAAGACCTGCCAGAGTGCAGCAGCCAAAAGACCTGACAGAGTGAAGCAGCCAAAAGAGTGTGGAAGCAAAAAGATATGTCAGAGTGCTGTAGCCAAAAGATTTGCCAGAGTATAGTAGCCACAGCACCTGCCAGAGTGCAATAGCCACAGCATCTGCCAGAGTGCAATAGCCACAGCATCTGCCAGAGTGCAATAGCCACATCACCTGCCAAAGTGCAATAGCCACAACACCTGCCAGAGTGCAATAGCCACAACACCTGCCAGAGTGCAATAGCCACAACACCTGCCAGAGTGCAATAGCCACAGCACCTGCCAGAGTGCAATAGCCACAGTACCTGCCAGAGTGCAATAGAAACAACACTTGCCAGAGTGCAATAGCCACAGCACCTGCCAGAGTGCAATAGCCACAGCACCTGCAAGAGTGCAATAGCCACAGCACCTGCCAGAGTGCAATAGCCACAGCACCTGCAAGACTGCGAGAAGGCAAAGGAATTTCCAGAGTTGAGCTGCCACAAGACCTGTCAGACTGCAGCTACTACAAGACCTGCCAGACTGCAGCTACTACAAGACCTGCCAGACTGCAGCTACTACAATACCTGCCAGACTGCAGCTACTACAATACCTGCCAGACTGCAGCTGCTACAAGACCTGCCAAACTGCAGCTACTACAAGACCTGCCAAACTGCAGCTGCTACAAAACCTGCCAGACTGCAGCTGCCACAAGACCTGCCAGACTGCAGCTGCCACAAGACCTGCCAGACTGCAACTGCCACAAGACCTGCCAGACTGCAACTGCCACAAGACCTGCCAGACTGCAGCTGCCACAAGACCTGCCAGACTGCAGCTGCCACAAGACCTGCCAGACTGCAGCTGCCACAAGACCTGCCAGACTGCAGCTGCCACAAGACCTGCCAGACTGCAGCTGCCACAAGACCTGCCAGACTGCAGCTGCCACAAGACCTACCAGACTGCAGCTGCCACAAGACCTACCAGACTGCAGCTGCCACAAGACCTGCCAGACTGCAGCTGCCACAAGACCTGCCAGACTGCAGCTGCCACAAGACCTGCCAGACTGCAGCTGCCACAAGACCTGCCAGACTGCAGCTGCCACAAGACCTACCAGACTGCAGCTGCCACAAGACCTGCCAGACTGCAGCTGCCACAAGACCTGCCTGCCTGCATGCTGCCACAGTATCTGCCAGAGTGCAGAAGAAACAACACCTGTCAGAATGCAGCTGCCACAATACCTGCCTGCCTGCTTGCTGCCACATTCCCTGCAATATATAGTTGCGAAAAGTATTACCAAAGTACAACTGTCACAACATCTGACAGTGTACAGTTACAATACCTGCAAGTGTTTAACAACACCTGCAAGCAAGCAGCTGCAACAACATCTGCAACACCTGCCACTATGTGCCATTTCCAGCAGTACAAGCGAGCTGCATTATTTAAATATAAAAAATATAAATTATGTTCCATATATTATATACAATTACAGTCAGTAGTAATTAATTACAAATGAAGGAAAACTTCAGCATTTTTTCTCTTTTATTCAACCAAATGACCTAAGGCATTTTTGTCAACCTCACACCCATATATTGCAACCTCACACCCACATATTGCAACCTCACACCCACATATTGCAACCTCACACCCACATATTGCAACCTCACACCCATATATTGCAACCTCACACCCACATATTGCAACATCACACCCATATATTACAACCTCACACCCACATATTGCAACCTCACACCCATATATTGCAACCTCACACCCACATATTGCAACATCACACCCATATATTACCTCACACCCACATATTGCAACCTCACACCCATATATTGCAACCTCACACCCACATATCGCAACCTCACACCCACATATTGCAACCTCACACCCACATATTGCAACCTCACACCCACATATTGCAACCTCACACCCACATATTGCAACCTCACACCCACATATTGCAACCTCACACCCACATATTGAAACCTCACACCCACATATTGCAACCTCACACCCACATATTGCAACCTCACACCCACATATTGCAACCTCACACCCACATATTGCAACCTCACACCCATATACTGCAACCTCACACCCACATATTGCAACATCACACCCGCATATTGCAACCTCACACCCACATATTGCAACATCACACCCACATATTGCAACATCACACCCACATATTGCAACCTCACACACACATATTGCAACCTCACACCCACACATTGCAACCTCACACCCACACATTGCAACCTCACACCCACATATTGCAACCTCACACCCACATATTGCAACCTCACACCCACATATTGCAAACTCACACACATATTGCAACATCACACCCATATATTGCAACCTTACACCCACATATTGCAACCACACCTATATATTGCAACCTCACACCCACATATTGCAACCTCACACCCACATATTGCAACCTCACACCCACATATTGCAACCTCACACCCATATATTGCAACCTCACACCCACATATTGCAACCTCACACCCACATATTGCAACCTCACACCCACATATTGCAACCTCACACCCATATATTGCAACCTCACACCCACATATTGCAACCTCACACCCACATATTGCAACATCACACCCACATATTGCAACCTCACACCCACATATTGCAACCTCACACCCACATATTGCAACCTCACACCCATATACTGCAACCTCACACCCACATATTGCAACCTCACACCCACATATTGCAACCTCACACCCGCATATTGCAACATCACACCCACATATTGCAACATCACACCCACATATTGCAGCATCACACCCACATATTGCAACATCACACCCACATATTGCAACATCACACCCATATATTGCAACCTCATACCCACATATTGCAACCTCACACCTATATATTGCAACCTTACACCCACATATTGCAACCTCACACCAACATATTGCAACCTCACACCCACATATTGCAAACTCACTCCCATATATTGCAACCTCACACCCACATATTGCAACCTCACACCCACATATTGCAACCTCACACCCATATATTGCAACCTCACACCCACATATTGCAACCTCACATCCACATATTGCAACCTCACACCCATATATTGCAACCTCACACCCACATATTGCAACCTCACACCCACATATTGCAACCTCACACCCACATATTGCAACCTCGCACCCATATATTGCAACATAACACCCACATATTGCAACATAACACCCACATATTGCAACCTCACACCCACATATTGCAACCTCACACCTACATATTGCAACCTCACAGCCATATACTGCAACCTCACACCCATATACTGCAACCTCACACCCACATACTGCAACATCACAGCCATATACTGCAACCTCACACCCATATACTGCAACCTCACACCCACATACTGCAACCTCACACCCATATACTGCAACCTCACACCCATATACTGCAACCTCACACCCATATACTGCAACCTCACAGCCATATACTGCAATATCACAGCCATATACTGCAACCTCACACCCATATACTGCAACGTCACACCAATATACTGCAACCTCACACCCATATACTGCAACCTCACACCAATATACTGCAACCTCACACCCACATACTGCAACCTCACACCCATATACTGCAACATCACACCAATATACTGCAACCTCACACCCACATACTGCAACCTCACACCCATGTACTGAAACATCACACCAATATACTGCAACCTCACACCCATATACTGCAACCTCACACCAATATACTGCAACCTCACACCCATATACTGCAACCTCACACGCATATACTGCATCACAGCCATATACTGCAACCTCACACCCATATACTGCAACCTCACACCCATATACTGCAACCTCACACCCATATACTGCAACCTCACACCCATATACTGCAACCTCACACCCATATATTGCAACCTCATACCCATACACTGCAACCTCACACCCATATATTGCAACCTCACACCCATATACTGCAACCTCACACCCATATACTGCAACATCACACCAATATATTGCATCACACCAATATATTGCAACCTCACACCCATATACTGCAGCCTCACACCCATATACTGCAACCTCACACCCATATACTGCAACCTCACACCCATATACTGCAACCTCACACCCATATACTGCAACCTCACACCCATATACTGCAACCTCACACCCACATATTGCAACCTCACACCCATATACTGCAACCTCACACCCATGTATTGCAACATCACACCCATATACTGCAACCTCACACCCATATACTGCAACCTCACACCCATATACTGCAACCTCACATCAATATATTGCATCACACCAATATATTGCAACCTCACACCCATATACTGCAACATCACAGTCATATACTGCAACCTCGCACCCATATACTGCAATCTCACACCCATATACTTTAACCTCACACCCATATACTGCAGCCTCACACCCATATACTGCAACCTCACACCCATATATTGCAACCTCACACCCATATACTGCAACCTCACACCCATATATTGCAACATCACACCCATATATTGCAACCTCACACCCATATACTGCATCACACCAATATATTGCAACATCACACCCATATACTGCAACATCACACCCATATACTGCAGCATCACACACTTATACTGCAACATCACACCCATATACTGCAACATCACACCCATATACTGCAACCTCACACCCATATACTGCAACATCACACCCATATACTGCAACATCACACCCTTAAACTGCAACACAAACATATATTGCAACCTCACACCTATATACTGCAACATCACACCCATATATTGCATCACACCCATATATTGCAACTTCACACCAATATACTGCAACCTCCCACCCATATATTGCAACATCACACCCATATACTGCAACATCACACCCATATGTAGCAACATCACACCCATATACTGCAACCTCACACCCATATATTGCAACCTCACACCCATATATTGCAACCTCACACACACATATTGCAACATCACACCCATATACTGCAACATCATACCCATATATTGCAACATCACACCCATATACTGCAACATCACACCCATATATTGCAACATCACACCCATACACTGCAACATCACACCCATATATTGCAACATCACACCCATATATTGCAACCTCACACCCATATATTGCAACCTCACATCCACATATTGCAACCTCACACCCATATATTGCAACCTCATATATATATTGCAACCTCACATCAACATATTGCATCCTCACTCCCATATATTGCAACCTCACACCCACATATTGCAACCTCACACCCATATATTGCAACCTCACAACCACATATTGCAACCTCACACCCATATATTGCAACCGCACACCCATATTGCAACCTCAAACCAATATATTGCAACCTCACACCCATATATTGCAACCTCACCCACATATTGGAACATAACACCCATATACTGCAACCTCACACCCACATATTGCAACCTCACACCCACATATTGCAACATCACACCCATATACTGCAACCTCACACCCACATATTGCATCACATACTGCAACATCACACACATATAATGCAACCTCACACCCACATACTGCAACCTCACACCCAGATATTGCAACATCACATCCATATATTGCAACCTCACACCCATATATTGCAACTTCACACCCATATATTGCAACCTCACACCCATATACTGCAACCTCACACCCACATATTGCAACATCACACCCACATATTGCAACATCACACCCACATATTGCAACCTCACACCCATATATTGCAACCTCACACCCATATATTGCAATCTCACACCCACATACTGCAACATCACAGCCATATACTGCAACCTCACACCCATATACTGCAACATCACAGCCATATACTGCAACCTCACACCCATATTCTGCAACCTCACACCCATATACTGCAACCTCACACCCATATACTGCAACATCACAGCCATATACTGCAACCTCACAGCCATATACTGCAACCTCACACCCACATACTGCAATCTCACACCCATATACTGCAACCTCACAGCCATATACTGCAACAACACACCCATATACTGCAACCTCACACCCATATACTGCAACATCACAGCCATATACTGCAACCTCACACCCATATACTACAACCTCACACTCATATACTGCAACCTCACACCCACATACTGCAACCTCACACCCATATACTGCAACCTCACACCCATATACTGCAACATCACACCAATATACTGCAACCTCACACCCACATATTGCAACCTCACACTCATATACTGCAACCTCACACCCATATATTGCAACATCACACCCATATACTGCATCCTCACACCCATATACTGCAACCTCACACCCATATACTGCAACCTCACACCCATATACTGCATCACACCAATATATTGCAACCTCACACCCATATACTGCAACCTCACAGCCATGTACTGCAACCTCGCACCCATATACTGCAATCTCACACCCATATACTTTAACCTCACACCCATATACTGCAGCCTCACACCCATATACTGCAACCTCACACCCATATACTGCAGCCTCACGTTCGTATACTGCAACCTCACACCCATATATTGCAACATCACACCCATATACTACATCACACCAATATATTGCAACATCACACCCATATACTGCAACCTCACTCCCATATACTGCAACCTCACACCCATATACTGCATCACACCCATATACTGCAACATCACACCTATATACTGCATCACACCCATATACTGCAACACCACACCCATATATTGCAACCTCCCACCCATATATTGTAACATCAAACCCATATACTGCAACATCACACCCATATATTGCATCACACCCATATACTGCAACCTCACACCCATATATTGCAACCTCACACCCATATATTACAACCTCACCCCCATATACTGCATCACACCCATATACTGCAACACCACACCCATATATTGCAACCTCCCACCCATATATTGTAACATCAAACCCATATACTGCAACATCACACCCATATATTGCATCACACCCATACACTGCAACATCACACCCATATATTGCAACCTCACACCCATATATTGCAACCTCACACCCATATATTGCAACCTTACACATATATTTTGCAACCTCAAACTAACATTGCAACATCACACATATATATTGCAACCTCATACATACTGCAACCTCACACCCATATATTGCAATCTCACACCCATATATTACAACCTCACGCCAATATATTGCAACCTCACTCCCATATATTGCAACTTCACACCCAAATATTGCACTCTCGCACCCATATATTGCAACCTCACACCTATATATTGCAACCTCACACCCATATATTGCAGTCTCTCTCATATATATATATATATATATATATATATATATATATATATATATATATATATATATATATACATACATACATATATACACATACATTGTAACCTCACGCATACATTGTAGCCTCACAAACATTGTAACCTCACATAAACATTGTAACCTCTCACATACATTGTAACCTTACTCACACAAATTGTAACCTTTCATATACATTGTAGCCTCATATATAGTAACGTCTCACATACATTGTAGCCTCAGATAAACATTGCAACCTCACATCAATAAATTGTATCTTACAATAATGTACTATAACCTTGCACCCGTATAATGTGAGCAATCACTCATATTGAGGCCTGCCACTTATATATTGTAACCTGCCACTCATATATTGTAACCTGCCACTCATATATTGTAACCTGCCACTCATATATTGTAACGTGCCACTCATATATTGTAACCAGCCACTAATATATTGACGCCTGCCACTCATATATTGTAACCTGCCACTCATATACTGTAACCTGCCACTCATATACTGTAACCTGCCACTCATATACTGTAACCTGCCACTCATATATTGTAAGGTGCCAATCATATATTGTAACCAGCCACTAATATATTGACGCCTGCCACTCATATATTGTAACCTGCCACTCATATATTGTAACCTGCCACTCATATAGTGTAACCTGCCACTCATATAGTGTAACCTGCTACTCACATATTGTAACCTGCCACTTATATATTGTAACATGCCACTCATATATTGTAACCTGCCACTCATATATTGTAACCTGCCACTCATATATTGTAACCTGCCACTCATATATTGTAACCTGCCACTCATATATTGTAACCTGCAACTCATATATTGACGCCTGCCACTCATATATTGTAGCCTGCCATTCATTTATTGTAACCTGCCACTCATTTATTGTAACCTGCCACTCATATATTGTAACCTGCCACTCATATATTGTAACCTGCCACTCATATATTGTAACCTGCCACTCATATACTGTAACTTGCCACTCATATATTGTAACCTGCCACTCATATATTGTAACATGCCACTAATATATTGTAACCTACCACTCGCATATTGAGGCCAGCCACTCACATATTGAGGCTTGCCACTCATATATTGTAACCTGTCACTCATTTATTGTAACCTGCCACTCATTTATTGTAACCTGCCACTCATATATTGTAACCTGCCACTCATATATTGTAACCTGCCACTCATATATTGTAACCTGCCACTCAAATATTGCAACCTGCCACTCATATATTGTAACCTGCCACTAATATATTGACGCCTGCCACTAATATATTGTAACCTGCAACTCATATATTGTAACCTGCCACTCATATAGTGTAACCTGCCACTCACACATTGCAACCTGCCACTCATATATTGTAACCTGCCACTCATATATTGTAACCTGACACTCATATTGTAACCTGCCACTCATATATTGTAACCTGCCACTCATATATTGTAACCTGCAACTCATATATTGACGCCTGCCACTCATATATTGTAGCCTGCCATTCATATATTGTAACCTGCCACTCATATATTGTAGCCTGCCACTCATATATTGTAACCTGCCTCTCATATATTGTAACCTGCCACTCATATACTGTAACTTGCCACTCATATATTGAGGCCTGCAGCTCATATATATTGTAACCTGCCACTCATATATTGTAACATGCCACTAATATATTGTAACCTACCACTCACATATTGAGGCCAGCCACTCACATATTGAGGCTTGCCACTCATATATTGTAACCTGTTACTCATTTATTGTAACCTGCCACTCATTTATTGTAACCTGCCACTCATATATTGAGTCCTGCCACTCATATATTGTAACCTGCCACTCATATATTGTAACCTGCCACTCATATATTGTAACCTGCCACTCATATATTGTAACCTGCCACTCATATATTGTAACCTGCCACTCATATATTGTAACCTGCCACTCATATATTGTAACCTGCCACTCATATATTGTAACCTGCCACTCATATATTGTAACCTGCCACTCATATATTGTAACCTGCCACTCATATATTGTAACCTGCCACTCATATATTGTAACCTGCCACTCATATATTGTAACCTGCCACTCATATATTGTAACCTGCCACTCATATATTGTAACATGCCACTCATATATTGTAACATGCCACTCATATATTGTAACATGCCACTCATATACTGTAACATGCCACTCATATTTTGGTACATGCCGTGCATATATTATTACCTGCCACTCATATATTGTAACTTGCCACTCATATATTGTAACCTGCAACTTATATATTGTAACCTGCCACTCATGTATTGTAACCTGCAACTCATATATTGTAGCCTGCCATTTGTAAATTGTAACCTGCCACTCATATATTGTAACCTGCCACTCATATATTGTAACCTGCCACTCATATATTGTAACCTGCCACTCATATATTGTAGCCTGCCACTCATATATTGTAACATGCCACTCATATATTGTAACCTGCCACTCATATATTGTAACCTGCCACTCATATATTGTAACCTGCCACTCATATATTGTAACCTGCCACTCATATATTGTAACCTACCACTCACATATTGAGGCCTGCCACTCACATATTATAACCTGTCACTCATTTATTGTAACCTTCCACTCATATATTGTAACCTGCCACTCATATATTGTATCCTGTCACTCATTTATTGTAACCTGCCACTCATTTATTGTAACCTGCCACTCATATATTGAGTCGTGCCACTAATATATTGTAACATGCCACTCATATATTGTAACATTCCACTCATATATTGTTACATGCCACGCATTTATTATTACCTGCCACTCGTATATTGCTATCTGCCACTAATATAATGTTACCTGCCACTCATATATTGTTACCTGCCGCTCTTGTATTGCTACCTGCCACTCATATATTACCTGCCACTCGTATATTGGTAACTGCCACTCATATATTGATAACTGCCACTCATATATTGTTACCTACAACTCATATATTGTAACCTGTCACTCATGTAATGTTAACTGCCACGCATATATTGTAACCTGCGACTCATATATTGTAACCTGCCACTCATATATTGTTACCTGCCACTCATATATTGTTACCTGCCACTCATATATTGTTACCTACCACCCATATATTGTAACCTGCAACTCAGATATTGTAACCTGTCACTCATGTAATGTTAACTGCCACGCATATATTGTAACCTGCGACTCATATATTGTAACCTGCCACTCATGTATTGTAACCTGCCACTCATGTATTGTTACCTGCCACTCATATATTAACTGCAACTCGTATATTGCTACCTACCACTCATATATTGGTACCTGCTACTAATACATTGTTACCTACCACTTAAATATTGTAACCTGCCACTCATATAGTTACCAGCTACTCATATATTGCTACATGCCACTCATATATTGTTAAATGCCACTCAAATATTGTTACCTTCCACTCATATATTGTTACATGCCGCTCATATATTGTTACCTACCACTCATATATTGTAAACTGCCATTCATATATTGTTACATGCCACTCATATATTGTAACCTGCCACTCATGTGTTATTACCTGTCACTCGTATATTGCTACCTGCTACTCATATATTGGCACCTGCCACTCACATATTGTTACCTACCACTCATATATTGTAACCTGCCACTCATATATTGTTACCTACCACTCATATATTGTAACCTGCCACTCATATATTATTACCTGTCACTCGTATATTGCTACTTGCCACTCATGTATTGGTACCTGCCACTCATATATTGTTGCCTACCACTCATATATTGTAACGTGCCACTCAAATATTGTTACATGCCACTCATATATTGTTACCTACCACTCATATATTGTTACATGCCACTCATGTATTGTTACCTACCACTCAAATATTGTTACATGCCACTCATGTATTGTTACCTACCACTCATATATTGTTACATGCCACTCATATATTGTTACATGCCACTCATATATTGTTACATGCCACTCATATATTGTTACATGCAACTCATATATTGTTACTTACCACTCATATATTGTAACCTGCCACTCATGTATTGTTACCTACCACTCATATATTGTTACATGCCACTCATATATTGTTACCTGCCACTCATATATTGTTACCTACCACTCATATATTGTTACATGCCACTCATATATTGTTACCTACCACTCATATATTGTAACCTGCCACTCATATATTGTTACCTACCACTCATGTATTGTTACATGCCACTCATATATTGTTACCTACCACTCATATATTGTTACCTGCCACTCATATATTGTTACCTACCACTCATATATTGTTACCTGTCCTCACTACATCATATTGTTACATGCCACTCACCACTCATATATTGTTACACTGCCACTCATGTATTGTTACCTATTGTTACCTACCACTCATATATTGTTACTCATGCCACTCATATACATGCCACTGTTACATGCCACTCATATATTGTTACTCATATATTGTTACTCATATATTGTCCACTCATATATTGTTACCCACTGCCACTCATATATTGTTACATGCCACTCATATATTGTTACATGCCACTCATATATTGTTACATGCACTCATATATTGTTACCACTGCCACTCATATATTGTACCTATTGTTACACTCATATATTGTTACCTACCACTCATATATTGTTACCTGCCACTCATATATTGTTACCTATGCCACTCATATATTGTTACATGCCACTCATATATTGTTACCTACCACTCATATATTGTCACCTGCCACTCATACATTGTAACCTGCCACTCATTTATTGTTACATGCCACTCATATATTGTTACATGCCACTCATATATTGTTACCTACCACTCATATATTGTCACCTGCCACTCATATATTGTCATCTGCCACTCATACATTGTAACCTGCCACTCATTTATTGTTACATGCCACTCATATATTGTTACATGCCACTCATATATTGTTACCTACCACTCATATATTGTTTCATGCCACTCATATATTGTTACCTACCTCTCATATATTGTTACATGCCACTCATATATTGTTACCTACCACTCATATATTGTAACCTGCCACTCATTTATTGTTACATGCCACTTATATATTGTTTCATGCCACTCATATATTGTTACCTACCTCTCATATATTGTTACATGCCACTCATATATTGTTACATGCCACTCATATATTGTTACATGCCACTCATATATTGTTACTTACCACTCATATATTGTAACCTGCCACTCATATATTGTTACATGCCACTCATATATTGTTATATGCCACTCATATATCGTTACATGCCACTCATATATTGTTACATGCCACTCATATATTGTTACCTACCACTCATATATTGTTACATGCCACTCATATATTGTTACCTACCACTCATATATTGTTACATGCCACTCATATATTGTTACCTTCCACTCATATATTGTAACCTGCCACTCATATATTGTTACATGTCACTTATATATTGTTACTTACCACTCATATATTGTAACCTGCCACTCATATATTGTTACATGCCACTCATATATTGTTACCTACCACTCATATATTGTAACCTGCCACTCATATATTGTTACATGTCACTCATGTATTGCTACTTACCACTCATATATTGTAACCTGCCACTCATATATTGTTACGTGCCACTTATATATTGTTACCTGCCACTCATATATTGTTACCTACCACTCAGGTATAGTCGTAGTATATGTTATCATGTGGCTGAAGTATATGTTATCACGTGCCTGAAGTGTATGTTATCATGTGCCTTAAATGTATGTTATCATGTGGCTGAAGTGTATGTTATCATGTTCCTGAAATGTATGTTATGTGCCTGAAGTGTATGTTATCATGTAGCTGAAGTTTATGTTATCATGTGCCTGAAGTGTATGTTATCATGTGGCTGAAGTGTATGTTATCATGTGCCTGAAGAAGTATGTTATCATGTGGCTGAAGTGTATGTTATCATGTGCCTGAAGTGTATGTTATGATGTGGCTGAAGTGTATGTTATCATGTGGCTGAAGTGTATGTTATCATGTGCCTGAAGTGTATGTTATCATGTGGCTGAAGTGTATGTTATCATGTGGCTGAAGTGTATGTTATCATGTGGCTGAAGTGTATGTTATCATGTGGCTGAAATGTATGTTATCATGTGCCTGAAGTGTATGTTATCATGTGGCTGAAGTGTATGTTATCATGTGCCTGAAGAAGTATGTTATCATGTGGCTGAAGTGTATGTTATCATGTGCCTGAAGTGTATGTTATGATGTGGCTGAAGTGTATGTTATCATGTGGCTGAAGTTTATGTTATCATGTGCCTGAAGTGTATGTTATCATGTGGCTGAAGTGTATGTTATCATGTGGCTGAAGTGTATGTTATCATGTGGCTGAAGTGTATGTTATCATGTGGCTGAAATGTATGTTATCATGTGCCTGAAGTGTATGTTATCATGTGGCTGAAGTTTATGTTATCATGTGCCTGAAGTGTATGTTATCATGTGCCTGAAGTGTATGTTATCATGTGGCTGAAGTTTATGTTATCATGTGCCTGAAGTGTATGTTATCATATGCCTGAAGTGTATGTTATCATGTGGCTGAAGTTTATGTTATCATGTGCCTGAAGTGTATGTTATCATGTGCCTGAAGTGTATGTTATCATGTGGCTGAAGTTTATGTTATCATGTGCCTGAAGTGTATGTTATCATGTGCCTGAAGTGTATGTTATCATGTGGCTGAAGTGTATGTTATCATGTGCCTGAAGTGTATGTTATCATGTGCCTGAAGTGTATGTTATCATGTGCCTGAAGTGTATGTTATCATGTGCCTGAAATATATGTTATCATGTGCCTGAAGTGTATGTTATCATGTGCCTGAAGTGTATGTTATCATGTGCCTGAAGTGTATGTTATCATGTGCCTGAAGTGTATGTTATCATGTGCCTGAAGTGTATGTTATCATGTGCCTGAAGTGTATGTTATCATGTGCCTGTAGTATATGTTATCATGTGGCTGAAGTGTATGTTAACATGTGCCTGAAGTGTATGCTATCATGTGCCTGAAGTGTATGTTATCATGTGCCTGAAGTGTATGTTATCATGTGCCTGTAGTATATGTTATCATGTGCCTGAAGTGTATGTTATCATGTGCCTGAAGTGTATGTTATCATGTGCCTGAAGTTTATGTTATCATGTGCCAGGTTTTTTACTCTAATTGGTTTCTGGGAAAAAATGGAGACTCTCTCTTCTGATCAGAAATAAGTCACACTGTTTAACTTTATTTAGTTGTTCTTGGTTAAATCAACAGAATGTTCTTGTATGCCTCTATAATTGTAACTATAATCTTTAAACACTTGTATATTATGAACTCTACGCTTACATAAAACTTACTTATTTCCGTTTTTTATTGGAAGCTGGTTAGTCTTACTTAGACTGACGAGACTGATTTAAGTCTGCGTAGGTCCTAATTAGCTTTAGTCGATGAAACTGTAAAAAAATAAATACTGGTTTTCATGCTGTAATTTCTGAGTGTCGCATCTGATTAGCTTCAAGCTTTCCATGCTGATAACGTGATCAGCTTCTAAGCGGCTGCAAACTTAATGTCCTTATTTGTTTCAGGGCAATGGTTTCTTTGAAAGGTTTGAACTAAGTTTGGATTATTTGTGTCCAAATTTACCCTTCGTTGAAGAAATTTGGATATTAGTTTCAGTGTGATGAGTTGTTAATGCCTCTCCTGATTTCCAACAAATCAGCTTATGCCACACACTGCTCTATTCAAATCGCGTGCAGTGAGGCACAAAGGACCGGGATACAGGGATTCCTTTCTCGCAACGCGCTGCTACCGAAATACATCTAGTTTTTCTAGTGATGCACTTTTTTGTGGGAGTGGCCTCCATACTTGAATATATTAGCTGAATTTGGGGCAGACAAGTTCGGTATATTCCCAGAATAGATTTTGCGTGGGCTGTTTTTTGTTTTTTTTTTATTATTCCCAGAACTCTGCAATTTTTGTTGTCCTCGATGGCTATACAGACATAATCCTTGATGATGGACGACATCAAGCCTGGGTGAATAAATACTGAAGTTGATGAATACACCAGAGCTCCATAATTTATTTCAGATTGAACCAAGGATGTCTATAGACGAACACACTTATCGATTTCCCAGGACAATTGCAGCAATTTTAAGTAAATTCTTCCTGCTAAGACGTATCTCTTTCAGGGCTTTCAAATGTAATCTTCATGACATCCTACAAATAAGAGGACAAAAAATTTAAGTTCAGAAGACCGGGATAAGTGAACCATACAAGGGAACTACGAAGCAGGTAATGACAGCACTGAGTATGATCGACTTCGCTTTGTAGACTGAGAACGTGAAGCTGTGCGGCGAAGTCCATCTCAACACACAGTTACACTCTGTAAAGAAGTGAATAATTGCGAATGTTTGTGCTAGCATAAGTAATGGTGAAATCATCTATACATGAAGAGGACCAAATTCCTGGAAGTGGTTCTGAGGCTAGACCAATAATAACTAGTAGACACAAGGTTCTTCTAACATCACTCTTGTGAATCACCTGCTTAAACGAAGTGTGGTGAAAAGGCTATTGTTGACACAGCCACTAAAGTGATGATCTGTCATGAAGATATTAAGAAAGTGGTGGGAGTTGGCCTCGCAGGCTACAAGAATAGTCCTGGGAAAAGATATGAAATCATCATGTAGAGCCACTTGAAAGGAGTTACGAAGCCCGATCATGGAAACAGTCAAACGTACCTAGAATATGCTTACACACTACACCGTTTCTGGCACTGTCTCCCATATCTTTAAAGCTAAAAGCTGATCCACGATTATTAGAGATCATTCTGGCCCGCCATTGTTGACAGAACAACAACAACAACAACAACATAATTGGGACAGCTGACAGTTTACTGACAATGCTAGGTCAATTATACTGAATGAGTTGAAAAATTTGCTAAAGAGCATAAAGACGCTTTATAATGCAAAACAACTAATTAAGCTAAAGTTGCATTTTCTAGAAAGGCGACATGACAAATGTACACTGCTGGATGAAGGGCTTATTCTGTAAATAAAGATTCCGGAGAGAACCGGAAATATTGAAATCAAAATCTTTTAAAATGTAAAAAAAAAAAAAAAAAAAAAAAAAAATACAGGTCTCGACGGGTTGGGAATAGAGTTGCCTTTGTGAGAAAAACATTTACCATATAACTTCACTGAGATACTCACAGTGAAGACCTACAACGGAAGTTGCACACACACACACACAAATACAGAGGAGAGCTACGATATATGATAAACAAACACAGGTACAGAGAGCTATAACATAAGCTAGACAAACATGCATTCACGATAGAGAGCTATAAAATAGCTTAACACAGAGAAGAGCTACAACAGAGGATGGACAAACACACAAACAGAGCACAAGCTAGACAGACACAAACACAGATGTACAACAGAGTGAACAAACGTGCAAGCTTCACCATAGACTGGATAAACACACAAGTGACAAGGGCTATGTATAAATAATCGCTTCCACCTACACAGTCATATAAACCCAAGACATATAACGTAGACACAACGCGAATTTAATCCCAGAATAATATTTGCATGTTAATCGCCTCGCCTGTTGCATTGTTGATTTGTTGAATTTGCAAGAACACAGTTCCGTTTGTATTTTTAACTACTGATTAAAAATAGTTCCAGTGGATAATTAGTCGTTGAAAAAAAAAACGAATTAATTTGTCAGGATGTATATGTATTTCGTTAAGACTTCTATTTTAATTTTAGAACAATGACTCAAAACGAAAATTCAGTCTGTAGAAAAATAATATATCACGAAAAAAATAATCTTAGAAAATGGACAATACATATAAAATTTTCAAGGAACCCTTATAAATTTTATCTTCGAACTTTGTTACAAAACAATGAATTACACAATATGGAATAATCTCTTAACCTCTGTACCCTAAATACAAAACAAATAGACAATTTGTGTTATATTCTTACAGGAATGACACTAAATGTAGTCCATTAAGACAGTAAAAGCATCAAAGGCTACATTATCCTCCTACTCCCACCCTCCCTCCCAGCGTACACAACAAAGGGAATGTTTCTCTTATTTTGTTACAGGAATTTAGTAGACTCGGTCATTTGACGGACCAGCCACTCCGCTATGCAAATTCTGGTCATATTAGTATGCATTGACCAAGTGATACACGTAGGTGACCACTAATCATACACAAATTATCACAAGTCATACACACACGTAATGAAAAGTCATACGCCTAAGTAATCACGGGTAGAACACACAGGTAATCACAAGAGATACGTGGAAGTCACTACTAGTCATACACATCCGAAATCAAATCATACACCCAGGCGTTCACAGGTTAAGAACCTGCCTCGCATGGGCCAGTAGGCCTTCTGCAGTGTTCCTCCATTCTTATGTTCTTATACACAGATAACCACATATGATCACGAATTATATATACAAGCTTTTTTCTATGATTTACCTTTAACCAGTTTAGAGTGTTTTCCTGCTCTCGCGGCCAAGCCTCGAGCCACACCTCTTTTTTTCTTATTTGAGCAACCAGACTGTTGCTGTTGGCCTCCCGAAGGACCACATCTTCATTGCAACCTGGTTGACTCATAAATACAGTAATTACAGGTCATACACACAGTAATAACAAGTCATGCACACAAGTACTCGGGAGTGACAAACCATTCTAAGAGACTGTAATTACCATTAATAATATCGAATAGTTCGAACCTGACCTGTATGTTGTAAACACGTGTTTAGTGGATCCTCAGTGTCAGCAAAGTGTAAACAATTTTATCTGCTTTGGAACAGTGCTATCAATGTGGAACTTGTGGAAGCAAGGGTAGCAATAAGCCTTCTGAAGGAAGATACTAGTGGATTCGGAGAAGCCTTCATGAGAGTAAGTACGAAGATAAAGATAAAAAGGAGTGAACTAAGCTCAACTCCAAAACATCAATCACGTGTGCAGTGCTCTAGTCTAAATCGAATACAAGGCAACCAGTGCAGCAGCGACTGAAGATAACAGCTTTCCTCTGAATTTGTGCAGTCAAAGCCATACTGCAAGTCTCTGTCCTTAGTACTGCCTTATTCCTGATATATGTTAATGGTCTTAATTCGATTTTTTCCGTGACTGTATACTTATCCTTACATGACGATAATTTTGCTATCTTTGTAAGCTGGAACTGTCAATAAGTGAAGTAGTGTGGATATTAATTGGGACAGTGATGAAATAAGATATTTATTTGGAAAATTAATGCTTATTTGAAACATAAATATTAATTTTCTAAGTAACTAATTTAATAAGAGATGTAACTACCCTTTGGTTTTATAAGCATTGTTACACGTTTTGGCATAGAATTGAGCAATGTTGAACACATTTTGGGAAGTTCATCGTCCTGGTACCAGGTCCTAATAAGAGCAACAGTTAGCTTCTCCACAGCTGAACAGTCGTGTTTTTCGATCCTGCGTTTGGTTATTGCCCATTGATTCTCATTTGGGTTCAAGTCAGGAGAGTTTCCAGACTGATTTAGAAGGTTTAACCAACTATCTGTGAATAATGTCAGCATTTTTCTGGAAGTCTGGAATGAAGCAAGATCCTGCAGGAAAATGCCATCTCCATCAAGAAAGTCTCTATTCACAATGGGAAGCAAATGAGCTACCAGGATTACCACTGTTATCGTTCTCTCAACAATAACAAACCGTCCAGAGCCTTCAGCAGTAAAACTACTGAAAACATCTTCTTGAATGTTGAATGTCTCCATTCCGAAGAGGTTCGCCTTTGAACCGTCTCATTACCAATGATCTGTACACATGTACTTCAAAATGCGCCTCTATTCAACTATCGTCAATCCTTTACGATCGAGTGCCCACCGCAGCCGTTTTTTTCTTCATAGCAGCAGTTAATTAATAATCGTTTCTCTACCGGCTTTCTTGCAGTTCTTCCAACTTCAAAAAGCCTTCGTCAAACGGTTGAAGAATCAACATTTACGTCAGTGCTTATTTTATTAGGATCCTTCACACTATTGCTTATCTTAACCTTGCCATCGCGCGGTGTCTTGTATTTTCTTTCACATCTTCCTTGATGCAGAGCTCCACAAACAACAGTGTCGTCAGCTCTATTTAGAATTAGACCAACAGTTGATTTTGCTAGGCTCAATTTTTCGGCGATCTGCCTAATACTCAAATCAACATGTTTTCCACAATATTTGCATGCTTCCTAGGTGTAACATCCATCATGAGTTTCAGCAGTAATCATGGAATGAAGAGGAGAATTTGGCGAAACCACATTCCCTCATGGAACACGCTTGCAGGAATAGCTTTGCATAACAACAGCCATTGTAGCACTGATAATAGTCACAGGGTAACACCACAGCTGGATGGTTGCCAGAAGTAGGTAGCAAACTCTTCTGAAAGAAAAGAACCTTAACTACATTAAGCCGGAGACTAAGACATCTTATGAGATAATCATAAATTTACTCCTGTCCCAATTTATTTGCTCATTCCTGTAGCAACCACTTAGAAATACGAACCTCAAGGAAGATTTACTGATGCCGGTGAAGTGTTCCTGATTTAAAGAATTGGACTTGTCTTCCCTTCCTTTTAATAAAAATAATTAATAATATAATAATAATAGTATCTTTATATCTACAAGTGCATGTACATGGTATACAGGCCTAGCTGACATCAGTATAGAAAGCCACTTGTTATACACAGCATTTCGGGCAAATTATGTCAATTTTACCCAAGGATGAGATCCACACCAGTCGACTAACACCCAGGTACCCATTTTACTGATAGGGGAATATGGACAAAAGGTGTAAGAAAACACACCCAATGCATTCATCCTCGCCGGGAATCGAACCCGGATCCTCGGCGTGTGAAGCGAAAGCTTTTGCCTGATTGCCTCCTATTCCCTAGGTGCGATGTATCTCCTACTAGTTCAGAGATTCTTTCTACTACTACTACTAATAATAATAATAATAATAATAAACTATTCTCAAAAACATGAATGGTATACAATACCGGCAAGACAAAAAAATAGACACATGTACAACATCTGGGTATCTTTATTGCAAACGTTTCGCCATCGACTGGCTTTATCAATGCAAATTCAAAGACATAGTTTGAAGACAGTAGAACTATATACAAAAGATGAGGTAATCAGTCCCTCAGCCTTGGAGTTAGTGTTAAGAACACCGTAATCATGAAGATTCTGGAGCACAGGCAATTCTTCAATTCTTCTTTTTGATTCCCCGGTACTCTCTCGGCCGGGTTTTTTTTTCAGATGTTGACCCGGCCTTGGCTCTCTGTTTTGGGAGTGTCTGAGACCTGTGACTGCCATGGGATGAGGTACAAGCACCTCCTCACATTCTGAGAACAACTGTCACCAGGCCTAACCCCATTCCCCGCCCTCACGGGGCTCGAAGGGAGAAGTTAGGCCTCTGGTCTGCCTTTAGTACAGGCAAGAAGGCTGGCACTTATATACTGGCAACAGTCCTTCAATTTGTATTGATAAAGCCAGTGGATGGCGAAACGTCTACAATAGACTCAGATGTTACACGTGTCTAACTTGTCATTAATCTCAATAACATTCACAAGACATCCTATCATCCTTCAGCATATTTTATACTCCCTTACCTTTATGTGTTAATGTGACTACTTAATGGTCCAAGTCGGACCGAAATGTCGTCATAAAGTTTCTCCTATGTACGGGTTATCTGTGTACTCTTAAGTGATTCAATGTCATTATAAGAGGTTACGTTTATGTAAAGAGGATTCTCGATCTTCCCAGATCAACAGTTTGTCTATATAAACGATGTATATCACAATTATTGTTAGATATTTCCAAAGGGGAAACCTTATCTGGCTTCTTAAAGGTTTCTTTTTTTATTTTTCAAACTTTTCGTCTTTACTTTAGACAGCATCACCCGATCAGCTTCAGATTTTCAAAGCTGATGAACAGTAACTTGATTTATGTAAATATTAGCATATGCAGCCGCCCCATGACCAAGTTGTAGAACCCATTTTATATCCTGGAATGAGTCCAGTAACTTTTAGAAGTCTCTTTTGCTTGACCTCAAATGTTCATGGCCTCAAGTGTTCATGGCCTCAAATGTTCAGGGCCTCAAGTGTTCAGGGCCTCAAGTGTTCATGGCCTCAAATGTTCATGTCCTCAAGTGGTCATGGCCTCAGATGTTCATGTCCTCAAGTGTTCTACCTCGACGACGACGGCGAATTGTAAAACTGAGGTGTGTAGGTACACATCTGTCATTTTTATTTCCAAAATAGTGAAAAAAATTATTCCTTAAATATATTTGAATCTTCCTATTTTAAACTGCTTTAATATTTAATGGTCGATACATCATACAAATTTGATAATACCCAATAAATTTAGTTTCTCTTGGTACAAATTTACCAGTATATTCTACCATTAAAAAGCTTGGAATCAGTAGAAACAATGCAATAATTGACATGACTTTCTGGTCATCTTGCAAAGTTTAGTGTTGCTGTACTTCACTTTATTATCCAGCTGCATAAATTTCAATTTGCCAGTTTTATTAAATAAAATATATTATTCATTTCCCTCCAGTAAATAATGATTATTCTGTATAGCTTCAAACCATCATCATTGATTCACTTAACGAAGTTGATTATATAAAATAAGTTTAATAAGATATACTAATATAGTTCATGTAAAATTAATGTTGGATATCTGGAGAATGCTTCCTCCGGTTGGTTTCAAACTTTCAAAGTCAGTATGTTCTAGAAGTGCGGAAAAATTTAATATTTCGATGGGATTTAAGAACATAAGAACAGGCCTACTGACCCATGCGGAGCAGGTCCATGTCCTCCCCAACGGATTAGCCCAATGACCCACCCAGTCTGGTCACCTCCACTCAAGGATGGAGCACGGAAGCAGACCTAGCAGCACAAGCTAGTCAGGTCCAACTCACACCCACCCACACCTATTCATGTATTTATCTAACCTATTTTTAAAACTACACAACGTTTTAGTCTCAATAACTGTACTCGGGAGTTTGTTCCACTCATCCACGACTCTATTACCAAACCAGTGCTTTCCTATATCCTTCCTGAATCTGAATTTTTCCAACTTGAAACCATTGCTGCGAGTCCTGTCTTGGCTGGAAATTTTCAGCACGCTATTTACATCCCCTTTATTTATTCCTGTTTTCCATTTATGCACCTCGATCATATCCCCCCTAATTCTACGCCTTTCGAGAGAGTGCAAATACATGGGATCATCTTTGTCATCCTCCTCTGTACGTTTTCCAGAGCATTTATATCCATTCTGTAATACGGTGACCAGAACTGAGCAGCATAGTCTAAATGAGGCCTAACCAAGGATATATAGAGTTGAAGAACAACCTGAGGACTTCTATTATTTATACTTCTAGATATGAAGCCAAGAATTCTGCTAGCTTTACTGTGAACACTAATGCACTGTTGTCTTGGTTTTAGATTACTGCTAACCAGAACTCCTAAATCCTTCTCGCAATCAGTAGTATTAAGATCTACATTATTTAGTTTATATGTGGCATGGTTATTTAACTGTCCAACATTTAGAACTCTGCATTTGTCTATATTAAACTGCATCTGCCACTTCTCCGACCATTACTTCAGTCTATTCAAATCATCCTGGAGCGCTCTAGTGTCCTCATTAGAATGAATTGGACGGCCTATTTTGGTGTCATCAGCAAATTTGCTTATGTCGCTATTTCTTCCTCATCTATGTCGTTTATGTAAATTGTGAACAACAACGGGCCCAACCTGACCCCTGAGGAACACCGGTTATGACGTGCCCCCATTCTGATTTCTCCCCATTTATGTAAACTCTCTGCTGCCTATTTGTGAGCCATGCCTCTACCCAGGAAAAATATTCTCCTCCATTTCCGTGTGCCTTAAGTTTCCTCAATAGCCTATGATGTGGAACTCTATCGAAAGCCTTACTGAAGTCCATATACACAATATCATATTCATTACCATGAACTACCTCCTCAAATACCTTGGTGAAAAATGTTAGTAAATTCGTAAGACAGGAACGCCCCTTAGTAAAACCGTTGCTTCGGCAAATATTGATTCCATAAATTTTCCCACTATGGAGGTAAGGCTTACTGGTCTATAGTTCGAAGCCAAGGACCTGTCACCTGCCTTGTATTACGTTTGCCATTTTCCACTTATCTTGGCACTATGCCAGTTTGTAGTGATATGTTAAAAGGATTAGCCTAAGGTATGCTAAGTTCCTCTTTACATTCATCAAACAGTTCATCAGGGCCTGGGGATTAGTTAGGTTTTAGTTCTCTATATGTCTGAGGACCATGTCACTAGTTACCGCAATCGTGCATAGTTTATTATCATCCTGTTCTACATAATCTGTTATTTCAGGAATATCGCTAGTATTTTCCTGGGTGAAAACTGAGAGGAAGTAGGTATTTAGAATTTCACACATATCCTTATCACTGTCAATGATCTGACCAGAGTTACTCTTAAGTGGGTCAATCTTGTCCCTAATCTTACTTCTGTATACCTGAAAGAACCCTTTTGGGTTAGTCTTTGAATCCCTTGCGACCTTAGCCACATAATCCCTTTTTGCTTTTTTTATTCCTTTATTTCTCTCTTTAATTGAATATATTGATTTTTTAACTGGCCATCCCCTCTTTTGATACGCTTATGTATACCTCTCTTTTGACCAATGAGTTGTTTTAATCTATTGTTCATCCAATTGGGACATTTTTGTTAGATCTAATTTCCCTTCTCGGAACAAAAGTTGTCTGGGCAGCTAGAACTATGCTCTGAAAAACGTCATATTGGCAACCAAGATCACCTACCTGACCCATAGTCAGGACATCCCAATTTAGCCCACCCAAGTAATTTTTCAGTCCCATGAAGTCGGCCAAGCGAAAATCTGGGACAAAGATTTGATTGCAGTTATCTGGGTAATTCCATGATATATTGAAACTAAGTGATTTGTGATCACTTTCCCCAAGCTCATCATTAACCTCAAGATTATTAATTAGTGAATCTTTGTTGGTAAGAACCAAGTCAAGCAGATTGTTTCCTTTAGTTGGTTCTGTAACAACCTGTTCTAAAATGCAATCCTGAACCGCATCAAGAAAGTCACTAGACTCAAGATTTCCTGTCATATTGTTCCAATCAATTTGTCTAAAGTTAAAACCTCACATAATCAAAACATTTTCATATCTAGATGGCTTATGAATTTCGTCCCATAACAGCTTACTGCACTCCCTATCAAGGTATGGGGGCCTGTAAATCACACCCAAAATTAATTTGTCACGTCCCTCGAGAAACTGTAGCCAAACAGATTCTGTGTTCGATGTTTCTAATCTTATATCATGTCCAAGACAGCAATTTAAATTTTCTCTGATATACATCGCCACTCCACCACCCTTCCTGTTGACCCTATCAGTGTGGAATAGTTTATAACCATATTTGTAACCACTAATTTACTCATGCTTATTAAAAAAAAATTGGGAGCATCAAACTTACTCTTCTGGATCAGTGGGACTTTTAAAACGATTTTTAAACCTTCATGTGTAAATTTATAAGCAATTCTTTGTAACAATTAAGGAGATAATTATTTGCTAAACTAAACCTACAACTGAATTTAAAACATTATTTTTGTTACAATATTATGGTCCACTTTGTGTTCTCTCATTAGGCGAGTCTGACTTATTATGAACAAATTAATCACTGAACCCTGAGCACCAACACAAGAAAATATTGGTGTATCATCACATTACTTTTCCTCAGTTAACTTTATTACACTTTATCCTAATCTCTCATCGCTAAACCCATCTTAATATCCAAGAACTTTCTCTCCAACTATAAAATCTCCTAAGTTCACACAGGTCTCTTCTTGAAAAGGACAAAAATAAATTTCTTAACTTCCCACTATGTATTCTATGGAATAAAAAACAAATGTTACTGATATCTCAACGAATCATTTCAGATAGAATTTCCTTTACTTTTTTCAGTCACCAGTGTTTTTATCTTAATTATTGTGGAAAAATTAAATTAATTGCGATGGCGTGTGCTTCTGAGTTTTATCCACATTTTTCACATTTTACACCGAACAAAAACTTATCTTCTTCAATTAATTTATATTATATATTTCCCTCGCTTAACTACTCCATATTTTAAGTTAACTCCACAACTCTACACCTCCATTATACCATCTCACCCTGGCTCTCGGTACATCTCTACACCTCTACCATCTCCTCTTTATCATTTCTGTTACCTCTGTACCACCTTCTATACCATTATCTGTGTACCACCTTCTATACCACTATCTGTGTACCACCTTCTATACCATTATCTGTGTACCACTTTCTATACCACTATCTGTGTACCACCTTCTATACCACTAGCTCTGTACCACCTTCTATACCACTATCTATGTATCACCTTATATGCCACTATCTCTGTACCACCTTCTATACCACTATCTCTGTATCACCTTCTATACCACTATCTCTGTACCACCTTCCATACCACTATCTCTGTACCGCCTTCTATGCCACTATCTCTGTACCGCCTTCTATGCCACTATCTCTGTACCGCCTTCTATGCCACTATCTCTGTACCACCTTCTATGCCACTATCTCTGTACCACATTCTATACCACTATCTGTGTAGAACCTTCTATACCACTATCTCTGTACCACCTTCTATACAACTATCTCTGTACCACCTTCTATACCACTATCTCTGTACCACCTTCTATGCCACTATCTCTGTACCACCTTCTATACCACTATCTCTGTACCACCTTCTATACCACTATCTCTGTACCACCTTCTATGCCACTATCTCTGTACCACCTTCTATACCACTATCTCTGTTCCACCTTCTATACCACTATCTCTGTACCACCTTCTATACCACTATCTGTGTACCACCTTCTATACCACTATCTCTGTACCACCTTCTATACAACTATCTCTGTACCACCTTCTATACAACTATCTCTGTACCACCTTCTATGCCACTATCTCTGTACCACCTTCTATACCACTATCTCTGTACCACCTTCTATACCACTATCTCTGTACCACCTTCTATGCCACTATCTGTACCACCTTCTATGCCACTATCTCTGTACCACCTTCTATGCCACTCTCTCTGTACCACTTTCTATACCACTATCTCTGTACCACCTTCTATACCACTGTCTCTGTACCACCTTCTATGCCACTGTCTCTGTATCACCTTCTATACCACTATCTCTGTACCACCTTCTATACCACTATCTCTGTACCACCTTCTATACCACTATCTCTGTACCACCTTCTATGACACTATGTACCACCTTCTATACCACTATCTCTGTACCACCTTCTATACCACTATCTCTGTACCACCTTCTATACCACTATCTCTGTTCCACCTTCTATACCACTATCTCTGTACCACCTTCCATACCACTATCTCTGTACCACCTTCTATGCCACTATCTCTGTACCACCTTCTATGCCACTCTCTCTGTACCACCTTCTATACCACTATCTCTGTACCACCTTCTATACCACTATCTCTGTATTACCTTCTATACCACTATCTCTGAACCACCTTCTATGCCACTAACTCTGTACCACCTTCTATACCACTGTCTCTGTACCACCTTCTATACCACTATCTCTGTACCACCTTCTATACCACTATCTCTGTACCACCTTCTATACCACTATCTCTGTACCACCTTCTATACCACTATCTCTGAACCACCTTCTATGCCACTAACTCTGTACCACCTTCTATACCACTATCTCTGTACCACCTTCTATGCCACTATCTCTGTACCACCTTCTATGCCACTATCTCTGTACCACCTTCTATACCACTATCTCTGTACCACCTCCTATACCACCATCTCTGTACCATCTCCTCTCTACCTTTCTCCATATATCTTCATCTCTTGACACATGCGCAGCTGCTGGACATCCATGCAGACTTTTCAAGCAGACCAGCTCCTTTCAGAGAACATTAGCAATCCCATTGGGACGAACCAATCTTGGAGAAAATATCTAAACAACGTTCAGGAAGGCCTCAGGAAAGGACAAAGCTCGTCTCTTAGAGGTGAAGGTACCACATTCAGAATTCATTTTTTCCATTCCTAATTCCACCTTGGGCATTCTCCTCGACCCTCTGGTCATTTGGATTGACGTAACTCCCTCTCCTAGCCGCTCCATACTCAACGAACACAGGTGCATTTGCGGCAGGGCGTCAGCCGATCAATGGTCTCGTCTGTCATACGTCAGAAGGAAAATATGACAGACATGAAGAGGTTAGTACCATCATCAAGCGAAGTTTCACCACAGCTCGTTGCCCAGTAGAACGGGAACCTCAGGAACTGAGATCTGACGGCAGTCAGCAGTGTGCAGATGGAGTCACAGCACTACCCTGGAAGGATGGTAAGCAAATTGCATGGGGCTACACCTGTGCGTCTACGTTGGCTGACACCTACATAAAATGCTCTGGATTTGAAGGGGTGGGCGGGAGGGGGGTGCCAGTTTCAAGAAAACCCAGATTAACAATACAGTTTGCTGGTACCATGATATAATTTCATTTCAATAGGACTGACGGATCATGGGGTAAGCGTGACTTCAGATTTCTTAAAGAGTTGAGTGGCAAACGCATGACGGAAACCTTAATGCGACCAGCTTCCTTCTCCCAGAGTCTCAGTGTTGCGATCCAGAGACTAATGCCTGCATCATCCTGGGCACGCGGCCCACCGCCAGGGAGCTGGATGAAGTATTTGAAGTGTTGGCTCTATGATGTCATGCAAATTGTTCTCCTTCCCATTGCATCTGTGTTAATGTATTTTTTCAAATAAAGATCAGAGCTATTGATTAAAAATTCCCCAAAAAATGCTGACGGCTGTGTCTACAAGATACATTGAAAAAATATGATAAAGTTTGCTACAGTCAGATTGGAAAAAAGCCTTGAATTGACATTAAAACAACATAAATATAGCATTACAATTGGACAAGAGTCTATTGCTCTGTTTATTCATATGAGACATTTTAACCGTCTAACTGATTTACAGAAGGTCGAGAAAGTCGTATGAAGTAGGTCCATGGATAAGATAAATATAATAAAATCAAGTTTCGTACTAAAATAGTTTTGGAATTAATATGAATATTGCTGTAGGAGTATACAAATTAGATTCATTTATAATTGACAAAATTTGGGAACTATTCAAGATATATTTGATAAGTTAAAATCTTAAAGCTTAGGTAGAATATATTCTGCTTCTGACCCTCACCCATATTATCATATAGGGTCAGGTGTTGTAAGTTGACAGTGAGATGTAATCTCGCCCTTATATGCTGAGCTTTTAGTTCTACAATTCCTTGATAATGTGAGAAATCACCAAAGCGGCTTTAAGTTCACAATATTTTTACAGTGATTATTCTGCATATTTTGATATCACCTGTTTTCTGTGATCTTATTGCACACACACAATATATATATATATATATATATATATATATATATATATATATATATATATATATATATATATATATTTTTCAAGTGCCCACAATTATTTTAAGCTACTTAAAATGTGAAGCTCATGTCAAAGCCTAGTGGAAGACTAGTATTCTCAGAAATATCATCTGTGTTCATAGCACACATGGTACGAGCGTAGAGAAGCAGGTACCTGAAATGAGAAGACCTAACATGTACGGCCAATGTCTTAGCAAAAACTCGGTATCCCTCAAACGAAACCCACTCAGCGATATTGCTGACCATAACCTTCAGGGAGACAGGCCACCTCGGGAGTGCACTGCTTTTCATTCACATAAAGGGTACCTTTTTTTTTCATCAGCGACAAAACATACCACACCATCCATGACCACGACAAAGTTTGACCCACTTAAAACACTCTCCTGTGAGACTCCATTCTAATGGGAAATTTTCAGGGAGTATCACTAATAAAACCTTAACTATCTGCTCATTGCAGTCCAGTGGAGAACTGGAATAGTTTCCCCAAGAGTCCCGAAGACTGAAGATGGAGGATAATATAGCAAACCTCATGGTAGTGTAAGAAGACATCTGGTACAACACTCTTGGCAGAACAAGTCATTATTGGGATAACGTTCAATTCTAACGAAATCATTATCAACTTAAATTATGACTTGAAAAAAAATCTTCCCTCAGAGCGATATGTTATTCCAGTAAATGTTTGTTCTGTTACATGTTTCGTTGTGTTCATTCTTGTAGGTAGGATGACCTTTTTTTTTTAAACCAAGCCTCCTAAATATTGCCAGTCATCTTAAACAAGGAGACATATAGAAGCCAAAACAGCAATGAGGAGAAAAAAAAATTCTAGCGTTAATTAAGGAACATTTATCTCATACACAAGTTTGTAAAAATCGTCAGATTATTGGGTTGTTAGTAGCCTCACTGATGTCCACGCCAGACTTTGGCATGACTAACCCGTTCAAGTATGATAACAAATACCTAATGAAATGTAAGCGAGGCAAGAATGAGTTGGAAAATAGCGTAATGCTTCCAATCTTCGCCTGCAGACGCTCAGAGAGATGCCAACATAACCGCCTCGCCTTCCCATCTGAGAGAGCAGGTCACAGCGCTCACAAAGTCTCTGGACGGACGAGGCTCATCCGCCTCCAGCTGGTAATGCACCACTGTTGCCTCCGACACCTGACATGAAGGAGAAGCCCCAACCGTAAAGCTTCTACCTAGTGTAGATGGAGAAGGTAGGACAGTGGGCTAGGGGAATATTTCCTGGACAACCTCTTAATTTTACTCGAAATACATCTTGAGCCAGGACACGAGAGAATAGAAAAGATAATAGTTGTTTTCTTTCCTATACTCTCTCTCTCTCTCCTCTCTCCCACACTCTCTCCTCTCTCTCTCCTTCCCTCTCCCCCTCTCCCTATCCTTCTCCAGCTTCTTATTTTTCTACCTCTCTGTCTATGCTTACATCTTTGCAACAACTTCCCTAATCACTCCGAGAATGTTCCCACACTCCCTCTCTTGCTCGAAATTCCATTTCTCCCTCCCTGGACATCAAGATGTGTTCCTTTACTCTCCCTCTCCGACGCGACCATTTTCTCTGATTTCTCTTCACCAGTATACCCTCCCTCCCTTGCACAACTCACTTCCCTCCCTCCCATGATCTCCATCAAACTACTCTCACTCATTAGACCAGATAACGGTCCTTGCTTTTGGTCTCCCTACCATCCTCCTGTCCCTGCTACGCTAGACGTGATGACAACACTAGTTGCATCTCCTCCCTTCTCGAGTATCTTACTTCTCCCTTCTTGGAGCAATTCCCTTACACACTCTTAAGTGAGCCAGGGCAGAGGGGAGAGCAGAGTGATCCCCACTACTTGTGTTGGTAATTGCAACAGCGGCAAGAGGGTCTCCGGGTTAATTGTATTATAGACATCGTGTCCATCTCCGGGGAAAGAAATGTTGCAGGGAGGGGTGAGGAACGGGGGGCATGGAAGGGTGAGAGAGGGAGCGCAAGCAGGGTGAGACGGAGCGCATGAATGGTGAGGGACGGAAGAAAGGGAGATGAGGGATGGGAGGAAGGGAGGGGTAAGGGACAGAAGGATTGTCAGGAATGAGGGTTTAATAGGATTAAAATATGGATATTGTGTTTAAATGCCACCATGATACATTGTCATGGATGGTAATAGGAGGTACATTATTAAATGGGAACTGTTATTTGTTGTCACCATTAATTATTTCCCCATTAATATATAGACCATGGTTGGTTAAATAAGGCTATGTTTATACATGGGTTCACGTAACTAATAAATATTGGAAAATGTAACATCATTGACAAACGTCAGAATTATAATAGTTCAAGGTTACCCTCCCTCCCTCCCTCCCTCCCTCCCTCCCTCTCTCTCTCTCTCTCTCTCTCTCTCTCTCTCTCTCTCTCTCTCTCTCTTTCTCTCTCACATTGTTACAGTGGTGTTACACATTTCCAATTAGGGTTCTTCACGTAACATGACATTACAAAGTCTAGGGACTTTCAGTGATCACACTCCTTTGTAGACCATAAGATCTTCCACAGCTCGACATTCGATCACGTTACACATAAAAATCTGAGGCCTCAGGAAGAGTAACAACGCCAATGTTCTTTCCTTATTGCGACTGTTACACTCACTATATTAAGTCACTGGGCCACTGGCGTACATTCCCTTACCCAGAATCAGCTGGTTATCTACCCCTTACAAATTTTACCTGAAGTTCGAACTGTTTTTATTTTTTTATTAAAACATCTGCCGTTTCCCACCAAGGCAGGGTGGCCCGAAAAAGAAAAACTTTTACCATCATTCACTCCATCACCATCTTGCCAGAGGCGTGCTTACTCTACAGTTATAAAATTGCAACATTAATATCCCCCTACTTCAAAGTGCAGACACTGTACTTCCCATCTCCAGGACTCAAGTCCGGTCTGCTGGTTTCCCTGAATCCCTTCATAAACATTACCTTGCTCACGCTTCAACAGCACCTTAAGTCCTAGAAACTATTTGTCTCTATTCGCTAATATCTAACACGGTCACGCATGCTTGCTGAAAGTCCAAGCTCCTCGCACCTGAAACCTCCTTTACCCCTTCTCGCTTCACACACGGAGGGCCCGGGTTCGATTCCCGGCGGGGTGGAAACATTTCGACGTGTTTCCTTACACCTGTTGTTTTGTTCACCAAGCAGCAAATAGGTACCTGAGTGTTAGTCGGCTGGTGTGGGTCGCACCCTGTGGGACAAGAATGAGGATCCCAATGGAAATAAATTAGTCCTCGATGACGCACTGCCTTTCTTGAGTTAACCTAGGTGACTAACCCTCCAGGGTTAAAAATCTGAAGAAAATCTTATCATATCTCCCTCCCATCTTTCCTAGGCCGACCTCTACCCCGCCTTCCGTCAACTACAGATTTATACACTCTCGAAATCATTCTATTTTTTCCATCCTCTCTACATGTCCAAATGAACTTTGGAAAATTAACAAAGCTTCCCTAATAATCCTTAATATGACCATTGTAATTTGTAGCCACTAATATATATGAAAATAATAATATACTTTGTTGAGGCAACCTAAATAAATTAAAATATATCAAAATACCAGCAACATACTTAAATACTAAATACTTCCCTTACTACATTGTAGCTAAATTTTGCTCTAATTAATTGTATAATCATCTGAGAAGCCTGCCAGGGTGTGTTTGTTTAAATAATAATTATAAAAATTAGTTCACGTACTGTGGCAAGTTAGCTGCTATACAGTGTTATAGCTGCTATACAGTGTTATAGCTGCTATACAGTGTTATAGCTGCTATACAGTGTTATATCTGCTATACAGTGTTACTTATAGCTGCTATACAGTGTTACTTATAGCTGCTATACAGTGTTACTTATAGCTGCTATACAGTGTTATAGCTGCTATACAGTGTTATAGCTGCTATACAGTGTTATAGCTGCTATACAGTGTTATAGCTGCTATACAGTGTTATAGCTGCTTTACAGTGTTATAGCTGCTATACAGTGTTATAGCTGCTTTACAGTGTTATAGCTGCTTTACAGTGTTATAGCTGCTATACAGTGTTATAGCTGCTATACAGTGTTATAGCTGCTTTACAGTGTTATAGCTGCTATACAGTGTTATAGCTGCTATACAGTGTTATAGCTGCTATACAGTGTTATAGCTGCTTTACAGTGTTATAGCTGCTATACAGTGTTATAGCTGCTTTACAGTGTTATAGCTGCTATACAGTGTTATAGCTGCTATACAGTGTTATAGCTGCTATACAGTGTTATAGCTGCTTTACAGTGTTATAGCTGCTATACAGTGTTATAGCTGCTATACAGTGTTATAGCTGCTATACAATGTTATAGCTGCTATACAGTGTTATAGCTGCTATACAGTGTTATAGCTGCTATACAGTGTTATAGCTGCTATACAGTGTTATAGCTGCTATACAGTGTTATAGCTGCTTTACAGTGTTATAGCTGCTTTACAGTGTTATAGCTGCTATACAGTGTTATAGCTGCTTTACAGTGTTATAGCTGCTTTACAGTGTTATAGCTGCTTTACAGTGTTATAGCTGCTTTACAGTGTTATAGCTGCTATACAGTGTTACTTATAGCTGCTATACAGTGTTATAGCTGCTATACAGTGTTATAGCTGCTTTACAGTGTTATAGCTGCTTTACAGTGTTATAGCTGCTTTACAGTGTTATAGCTGCTATACAGTGTTACTTATAGCTGCTATACAGTGTTATAGCTGCTATACAGTGTTATAGCTGCTTTACAGTGTTATAGCTGCTTTACAGTGTTATAGCTGCTATACAGTGTTATAGCTGCTATACAGTGTTATAGCTGCTATACAGTTTTATAGCTGCTATACAGTGTTATAGCTGCTTTACAGTGTTATAGCTGCTATACAGTGTTATAGCTGCTTTACAGTGTTATAGCTGCTATACAGTGTTATAGCTGCTTTACAGTGTTATAGCTGCTTTACAGTGTTATAGCTGCTATACAGTGTTATAGCTGCTTTACAGTGTTATAGCTGCTTTACAGTGGTATAGCTGCTTTACAGTGTTATAGCTGTTTTACAGTGTTATAGCTGCTATACAGTGTTATAGCTGCTTTACAGTGTTATAGCTGCTTTACAGTGTTATAGCTGCTTTACAGTGTTATAGCTGCTATACAGTGTTACTTATAGCTGCTATACAGTGTTATAGCTGCTTTACAGTGTTATAGCTGCTTTACAGTGTTATAGCTGCTATACAGTGTTACTTATAGCTGGTATACAGTGTTATAGCTGCTATACAGTGTTATAGCTGCTTTACAGTGTTATAGCTGCTATACAGTGTTATAGCTGCTTTACAGTGTTATAGCTGCTTTACAGTGTTATAGCTGCTATACAGTGTTATAGCTGCTATACAGTGTTATAGCTGCTTTACAGTGTTATAGCTGCTATACAGTGTTATAGCTGCTTTACAGTGTTATAGCTGCTATACAGTGTTATAGCTGCTATACAGTGTTATAGCTGCTTTACAGTGGTACTTATAGCTGCTATACAGTGTTATAGCTGCTTTACAGTGGTACTTATAGCTGCTATACAGTGTTATAGCTGCTATACAGTGTTATAGCTGCTTTACAGTAGTACTTATAGCTGCTATACAGTGTTATAGCTGCTTTACAGTGGTACTTATAGCTGCTATACAGTGTTACTCATAGCTGCTATACAGTGTTACACATAGCTGCTATACAGTGTTACTTATAGCTGCTATACAGTGTTATAGCTGCTTTACAGTGTTATAGCTGCTATACAGTGTTATAGCTGCTATACAGTGTTATAGCTGCTTTACAGTGGTACTTATAGCTGCTATACAGTGTTACTCATAGCTGCTATACAGTGTTACACATAGCTGCTATACAGTGTTACTTATAGCTGCTTTACAGTGTTATAGCTGCTATACAGTGTTATAGCTGCTATACAGCGTTATAGCTGCTATACAGTGTTATAGCTGCTTTACAGTGTTATAGCTGCTTTACAGTGTTATAGCTGCTTTGCAGTGTTATAGCTGCTATACAGTGTTATAGCTGCTATACAGTGTTATAGCTGCTATACAGCGTTATAGCTGCTATACAGTGTTATAGCTGCTTTACAGTGTTATAGCTGCTATACAGTGTTATAGCTGCTATACAGTGTTATAGCTGCTATACAGTGTTATAGCTGCTATACAGCGTTATAGCTGCTATACAGTGTTATAGCTGCTTTACAGTGTTATAGCTGCTTTACAGTGTTATAGCTGCTGTACAGTGTTATAGCTGCTTTACAGTGTTATAGCTGCTTTACAGTGTTATAGCTGCTTTACAGTGTTATAGCTGCTATACAGTGTTATAGCTGCTTTACAGTGTTATAGCTGCTTTACAGTGTTATAGCTGCTTTACAGTGTTATAGCTGCTTTACAGTGTTATAGCTGCTATACAGTGTTATAGCTGCTTTACAGTGTTATAGCTGCTTTACAGTGTCATAGCTGCTTTACAGTGTTATAGCTGCTATACAGTGTTACTCATACCTGATATACAGTGTTACACATAGCTGCTATACAGTGTTACTCATATCTACTATACAGTGTTACTCATAGCTGCTATACAGTGTTACTCATATCTACTATAGTGTTACTCACAGCTGCTATACATTGTTACTCATAGCTACTATACAGTGTTACTCATATATACTATACAGTGTTACTCATAGCTGCTATACATTGTTACTCATAGCTGCTATACAGTGTTACTCATATATACTATACAGTGTTACTCATAGCTGCTATATATTGTTACTCATAGCTGCTATACAGTGTTACTTATATCTACTATACAGTGTTACTCATAGCTGCTATACAGTGTTACTCATATCTACTATAGTGTTACTCATAGCTGCTATACAGTGTTACTCATAGCTGCTATACAGTGTTACACATAGCTGCTATACAGTGTTACTCATAGCTGCTATACAGTGTTACTCATATATACTATACAGTGTTACTCATAGCTGCTATACAGTGTTACACATAGCTGCTATACAGTGTTACTCATAGCTGCTATACAGTGTTACTCATATATACTATACAGTGTTACTCATAGCTGCTATACATTGTTACTCATAGCTGCTATACAGTGTTACTCGCAGCTGCTATACAGTGTTACTCACAGCTGCTATACAGTGTTACTCACAGCTGCAATACAGTGTTACTCATATCTACTATAGTGTTACTCATAGCTGCTATACAGTGTTACTCACAGCTGCTATACAGTGTTACTCATAGCTGCTATACAGTGTTATAGCTGCTATACAGCGTTATAGCTGCTATACAGTGTTATAGCTGCTTTACAGTGTTATAGCTGCTATACAGTGTTATAGCTGCTATACAGTGTTATAGCTGCTATACAGTGTTATAGCTGCTATACAGCGTTATAGCTGCTATACAGTGTTATAGCTGCTTTACAGTGTTATAGCTGCTATACAGTGTTATAGCTGCTTTACAGTGTTATAGCTGCTTTACAGTGTTATAGCTGCTGTACAGTGTTATAGCTGCTTTACAGTGTTATAGCTGCTTTACAGTGTTATAGCTGCTTTACAGTGTTATAGCTGCTATACAGTGTTATAGCTGCTTTACAGTGTTATAGCTGCTTTACAGTGTTATAGCTGCTATACAGTGTTATAGCTGCTTTACAGTGTTATAGCTGCTTTACAGTGTTATAGCTGCTATACAGTGTTATAGCTGCTTTACAGTGTTATAGCTGCTTTACAGTGTCATAGCTGCTTTACAGTGTTATAGCTGCTATACAGTGTTACTCATACCTGATATACAGTGTTACACATAGCTGCTATACAGTGTTACTCATATCTACTATACAGTGTTACTCATAGCTGCTATACAGTGTTACTCATATCTACTATAGTGTTACTCACAGCTGCTATACATTGTTACTCATAGCTACTATACAGTGTTACTCATATATACTATACAGTGTTACTCATAGCTGCTATACATTGTTACTCATAGCTGCTATACAGTGTTACTCATATATACTATACAGTGTTACTCATAGCTGCTATATATTGTTACTCATAGCTGCTATACAGTGTTACTTATATCTACTATACAGTGTTACTCATAGCTGCTATACAGTGTTACTCATATCTACTATAGTGTTACTCATAGCTGCTATACAGTGTTACTCATAGCTGCTATACAGTGTTACACATAGCTGCTATACAGTGTTACTCATAGCTGCTATACAGTGTTACTCATATATACTATACAGTGTTACTCATAGCTGTTATACAGTGTTACACATAGCTGCTATACAGTGTTACTCATAGCTGCTATACAGTGTTACTCATATATACTATACAGTGTTACTCATAGCTGCTATACATTGTTACTCATAGCTGCTATACAGTGTTACTCGCAGCTGCTATACAGTGTTACTCATATCTACTATAGTGTTACTCATAGCTGCTATACAGTGTTACTCACAGCTGCTATACAGTGTTACTCATAGCTGCTATACAGTGTTACTCACAGCTGCTATACAGTGTTACTCATAGCTGCTGTACAGTTTTACTCATAGCTGCTATACAGTGTTACTCATATCTACTATACAGTGTTGCTCATAGCTGCTATACTGTGTTGCTCATAGCTTCTATACAGTGTTGCTCATAGCTGCTATACAGTGTTACTCATACCTGACATACAGTGTTACTCATAGGTGCTATACAGAGTGACTCATAGCTGCTATGCAGTGTTACTCATAGCTGCTATACAGTGTTACTTCCAGCTGCTATACAGTGTTACTCACAGCTGCTATACAGTGTTACTCATACCTGATATACGTTGTTACTCATAGCTGCTATACAGTGTTACTCATACCTGATATACAGTGTTACTCATAGCTGCTATACAGTGAGGGACGGAGGGCAGGGAGGAGTGAGGAGCGGTTGGCAGGGAGGAGTGAGGGACGGTTGGCAGGCAGAAGTGCGGGACAGTTGGCAGGGAGGAGTGAGGGACGGAGGGCAGGGAGGAGAGAGGGACGGTTGGCAGGGAGGAGGGACGGTTGGCAGGGAGGAGTGAGGGACGGTTGGCAGGGAGGAGTGAGGGACGGAGGGCAGGGAGGAATGACGGACGGTTGGCAGGGAGTGAGGGACGGTTGGCAGGGAGGAGTGAGGGACGGTTGGCAGGGAGGAGTGAGGGACGGTTGGCAGGGAGGAGTGAGGGACGGTTGGCAGGGAGGAGTGAGGGACGGTTAACAGGGAGGAGTGAGGGACGATTGGCAGGGAGGAGTGAGGGACGGTTGGCAGGGAGGAGTGAGGGACGGTTGGCAGGGAGGAGTGAGGGACGGTTGGCAGGGAGGAGTGAGGGACGGTTGGCAGGGAGGAGTGAGGGACGGTTGGCAGGGAGGAGTGAGGGACGGTTGGCAGGGAGGAGTGAGGGACGGTTGGCAGGGAGGAGTGAGGGACGGTTGGCAGGGAGGAGTGAGGGACGGTTGGCAGGGAGGAGTGAGGGACGGTTGGCAGGGAGGAGTGAGGGACGGAGGGCAGGGAGGAGCGAGGGACGGTTGGCAGGGAGGAGTGAGGGACGGTTGGCAGGGAGGAGTGAGGGACGGAGGGCAGGGAGGAATGAGGGACGGTTGGCAGGGAGGAATGAGGGACGGTTGGCAGGGAGGAGTGAGGGACGGTTGGCAGGGAGGAGTGAGGGACGGTTGGCAGGGAGGAGTGAGGCACGGTTGGCAGGGAGGAGTGAGGGACGGTTAACAGGGAGGAGTGAGGGACGGTTGTCAGGGAGGAGTGAGGGACGGTTGGCAGGGAGGAGTGAGGGACGGTTGTCAGGGAGGTGTGAGGGACGGTTGGCAGGGAGGAGTGAGGGACGGTTAACAGGGAGGAGTGAGGGACGGTTGGCAGGGAGGAGTGAGGGACGGTTGGCAGGGAGTGAGGGACGGTTGGCAGGGAGGATTGAGGGACGGTTGGCAGGGAGTGAGGGACGGTTGGCAAGGAGGAGTGAGGGACGGTTGGCAGGTAGGGGATGGAGGCCATTGTTACACGGAAATTATCATAAAACTGTGGATGGTCTGGTCAACCAGAGTTATGGTGCAAGCGACACGTAGTCTAATGTATGCACCACAGTCCTGCTGATCAGGAACTGATTTAAGAAGCTTGAAGAGCGAAGTGTTTGTTGGAAATCTGTCTTTTATATGGAGGGAAGGTGCTGAAAAGTCTTGGTTCCATCACACTTATGAAGTTGTCCCGTAATGTCATTAAGGATATTTTTTTACCGTTTGTCCAGTAGTGAGAGTCGCGCCCTCATCACGGGGGTCCGGGGATCGAAACACTGGACGGAAAAAAATTGCAATTTTTTTCTTCGTTCATTAACTGATCCCAATTTTACCCTCAAACTTACACTTTAAAAAGAGTGTTAAATCCCCGAGTGGATATACGAAGATCTATTATTTCATATAATTTCTTGCTTTCTTAGCGAGTGATTTCTGTGTGAAAAATTCAAATCAGCCACTTTAGAATTTTCCAGGGGTAAATTATGATGTATCTCTCTTGTTTGCTTTTCAAAGAGTGCAGATTGAGGGACTTCAAGAGTTAACGAGTCGGTCTGGAGTTTTACAACTCTCTGGAGTTTACCTAGAGAGAGTTCCGGGGATCAACGCCCCCGCGGCCCGGTCTGTGACCAGGCCTCCTCTCTGACTGCAGGTTCAAACTCCGCCCGTGGTATGGTTTACTCATGCTTCTAACCGCATTCCTACAGCACAAAGTTTCATTTTTTACTTCTCTCATAGTAGTAATGCTAGACACAAACACTAAAGTTATCCGAATGCCGCAATATAGGAGTAACCAGCTACCGCATACAAAGATGTACCCAGAGGTATAAAGAGAGACTTGGTTGAATGTCGTACTGCCGACAGAAGCGATGGCATAGACACAAGTAATATAGCAAGGTTTTATTGGGACAATGTTTCTCTCTCAGGGAAGCAATGTCAAACTCTCCTTAGAACAGCACCTTGTCTCATTAAAGACTTCCTCTGATATAGGAGTCTTGGTCTCACACCCAAAGTTTAGCCTTAACAAGCATGATGCATGAAGTTGTACTGATGCCTTAGTCCTTTCACTCTTCAAATTGAACTATTTGCTATACTCCTTGAACTGAAATGCATCCACTTATCTATGACTGAAACCTTAAATGTAACTGATTCCCTATCATACATAAATCCTTTTAATTCCGTGTTGTCAACTGTGGTATGCTTGTGTCACAAGTCAGATACAGGTATGGAAGGATTGTTAATAGCAGAGTCAGAGTACACCTGTGGATTTCATCTCACGTTGGTCTTGAGATGCACGATGCAACTGAAGAATTGGCAAAGTGAGTAGATAAAAATCTTGGGCTCTCAGTTGGCTGTTTGAGAACAATAGTACCAAAAGAACTTCAGTGAACTTCACTGACCTGACAGTAAGGGAGACTGACACCAGTCAATCCACCAATCATCATTCTATCATGCCTATGTTGAATTAAAAAAATCAGGGAGGTCGCTAGCACCAGGCTCCGGATGGGTTACAAATGGTCTCTTGGAAGTTGCATCAGCACCATAAGCTGATTTAAACATATCTGAATGTAAACTCTGCCGGTTGGACTATTGTCACATTATGGGCTGGAAAGATATTAAAATAATGAACTCGGAGGGAACTCACTCACAAATGTTCAAGTATTTTATCCACAGTGGTATATTACTAACCAGTATGGAATAGTACTTTTAACTTTGCCAAGTGTAAATACTACAACTCATACCCACTTAAACATTTAAATTCAAACATACCTTGCTAAAAAAAGAATTAAAAATAACCCAAACCTCATGTAATATTTTTCTGAGTGAATTTATTTCTTCGTAAAAAAAATCCTTACGATTATAACCAGATATAAACAAATAAATAGTTAATTATTACTGTAACTTGTAATCTTCCAAAACTCTGGAACCTACCGAGTCCCTGGACACAGTATGTCCCTCTGTAATCTTCTGACGACCACTCACAGGACAAGTATGTGGTGGACAATTAAGACAATTTATCTTAATACACGATTAGAACAGGAACTTTCCGACTGCAGTACACACTTATAAATGGAAGGGACACAGAGCTGTGCTACACTAGTTGAGATCTCCCACTCCGGTCGAGACCTTAATTAAACCCGATAACCTCATCAGTTTACTGAAGTTTACCAGCTCAAGCAATAGTTACCTCCTGTACAAAACTCATCCTATGTGATGAAACATGATAGAGAGAACTAACTTACGTTCCTACACTGCACCCCAGATGTGGTGTGAGAGTTTATATGTATCTTTATTTACTAAGAGTACATGTACATGGTATACAAGCCTAGCTGACATAAATGACATACTACTATATAGAAAGCCGCTTGTTATGCCGAGCATTTCGGGCAAATTTTGTCAGTTTTGTCCCAGGATGCTACACACACCAGTCGACTAACACCCAGGTACCCATTTTAAACTGATCGATGATCAGGGACAGGGGCAGCAGGTGTCTTATGTAAACACCTTCCTAATGTTTATCAGCCGTACCGGAGGAGATTCGAACCCCGGACCTCAGTGTGTGAGCTGAGTGCGCTAGCGATCGAGCTCCGGGACACCGTAGTTTATTCATAAGAGTTCAGCAGCGCAACCGTTTAGTGGTTTAAACCTGTAATGTTATCAGACAAGTCAGTCATGTGCCGTCAAGTCAGTCATGTGCCATCAGACAATTCAGTCATGTGATATCAGACAATTCAGTCATGTGCCATCAGACAAGTCAGTCATGTATAATAAGATAATTCAGTCATGTGCCTACAGACAATTCAGTCATGTGCCATCAGACAAGTCAGTCATGTATAATAAGATAATTCAGTCATGTGCCATCAGACAAGTCAGTCATGTACCATAAGATAATTCAGTCATATGCCATCAGACAATTCAGTCATGTGCCATCAGACAATTCAGTCATGTGTCATCAGACAATTCAGTCATGTGTCAAACCATATCACGGGCAGGGATAGAACCCGCGATCAGAGAATCTCAAAACTCCAGACCGTCGCGTTAGCCACTGGACCAGCTAGCCACAATAAGATTCATCCAACTAGGTATATTTCTACACCATAGGAAGGTTAGCATAGGCACCACTGCGACGGTCTGGAGTTTTGAGACTGATCGCGGGTTTTATCCCCACCCATGGTATAGTTTGTTTGCAATCATGTCATTATTATTTCGTGAGTCAGTCATGTGTCATCAGACAATTCAGTCATGTGTCATCAGACAATTCAGTCATGTGTCACTGGACGTGCTAGTTATGTGTCACTGAACGTTTCAGTTATCTGTCGCTGGACATGTCAGTCATGTGTCACTTGGCATGTGTTACCAAGTCAGTTTCTCATACGCGTCCACCTGCCATTTAGTTCGCGTTCACTTAAACGCTATTTATGGAGCATTGGAGTTTAGGGTGGCTTATTTTTTAATAATTTTATACATTCCCCTTAATAATGTATTTTATTATTCCTTACCTCCATGTAATTTTATAACATATCTGCCATGTACCACTGGACCTGTTAACCGTGTAATTCGTGTCAGCCGCGTGTCACTGAGTGTCAGCCATGTGTCACTGAAATTGTCAGCCATGTGTCGCTGAAAGTTTCTGCCAATGTGTCACCGAAGGTATTAGTTATGTGATAATGGAAGTGTTAGTCATGTTTCGCTGGAAAGTGTGTCATTTGACATGTGAGTTATGTCATTGGACATGTCAGCCATATTCCACTGGACATGTCAGTCATGTGCCACTGGACATGTCTGCCATGTGCCACCGGATATGTAAGTGATATGTCACTGGATATGTAGGTTTTGTGTCACTGTGTCAGCCATGTATCACTGTTCAACCTGTCAACCATGTGTAATTGACTGTCTGCCATGTGTCACTGAGTTTCTGTCGTGTGTCACTGAAAGTTTGTCATGTGTCACTGAAAGTGTCACTTGAAAAACAAATCATGTGTCACGAGAAATGTCAGTCATGTTTCGCAGGAAGTGGAAGTGCCAGTCATGTGTCCCTGGAAGTATCAGTCATTTCTCAGAATGTCAGTTATCTGTCACCTGAAGTGTCACTCATGTCTTAGGAAGTATCAGTCATATATCATTGGCTGTGTCATGTGTGACTGGAAGTGCCAGACATATATGACTGGAAGAGCCGGTAACGTGTCACTGAACATATCAGTCATTACAGACACTTCCAGTGAGACATTACTGACAATGACACATGTGTTACTAGAAGTTTCGGTTAAGTGTCACACGAAGTGCCCGTCATGTGTCACTGGAAGGGTTAGTCATGTGTCACTGGAAGGGTTAGTCATGTGTCACTGGAAGGGTGTTATGACTTTGATATCGTAACTTAAATAAAATGGTCCTGGCTCCAAAATGGATATTCAATCTGCTGTCTAGGGCCATTTAAATTACACTGAAAAACACAGCAACTCTAGGGCCAGCATGTACTCATACAAATTATGAAGCATGAGTGTAAATAATTAATACTGTGTTAGGAAGAACACAAAAACTTACCTATACAAATATATATATAATATAATAATAAGTAACTTATATACAACTTACAATCTACTCCAAAAAACCACCACATCACAGTTCACATTAGCTCACTGCTACTGTGAGTTAAATATAATAAATCATCAGGGAGGTTCCATGATATCCCCCCCCCCTCTTCACTTCTGCCTGGTAGACTATTTACCAGCAGGCAAAACACCATACAGTACTGTCGCATAAACTGGCCTCTGCATACTAGTGCCTTACAAATAAACATGAGAGCACTTAAACGCAAATACCTATAGTATACACTAAAAAACTTACCAAAATTACCTACTCAAACTACCGCTCAAACATGATGACTTCACCTCCGTCACCACCCGACTTGTACTGAACTAAACACACCTCTCATCTGCTCCTGTCCTGGCCACTGCCTGACAGGAATAAAACGCGTTCGCTTTCAGTACAATCCCGGTATTATGGAGCATTATTTTACAAAATATTTTTTTTTGAATTTCACTACGTAACAAAGGGTTAGTCATGTGTCGCTGGATGGGTTAGTGATGTGTTACGGGAAGTATCAGTAATGTGTCACCTGAAGTGCCAGTAATGTGTCATCGAAAGTGTCAGTTGTCACAAATTTTAGTCCTATGTGACAGTGTGTCAGTATCGTCTCTAGGTTTCAGTAATGTGTCACTGGAAGTGTTAAGGGTCACTGAAAGTGTTAAGTGCCAGTGGAAGTGCCAAGTGTCACTGGAAGTGTTAAGTGTCACCGGCATGTCACTCCAGTGTCACTAAAGGTGATTGTCTTGTATCACTAGAAGTCCCATTCATGTGTCACTGAAAGTGTCAGTCATGTGTCCTTGAAATTGTCAGTCATGTGTCATTGAAAGTGTCAGTCATGTGTCAATGAAAGTATTAGACACATATGACGACGTGTTAAAAATTTGTTCCTAGAAATACAGTATTTTGTTGCCAGAGGTGTCAGTCATGTGTTTCTGAAGGTGTCAGTCATGTGCGACTAAAGGTGTCAGTCATGTGTTACTGAAGGTGTCAGTCATGTGCTACTGAAGGTATCAGCAACATGTTAGTGAAGGTGTCAGTCATGTGTTACTGAAGGTGTCAGTCATCTGTTTGTACAGGTGTCAGTCATTTGCTAGTGAAGGTGTCAATCTTGTGCTGCTGAAGATGTCAATAACGTGTTACTGAAGGTGTCAGTCATGTGTTACTAAAGGTGTCAGTCATGTGTTACTAAAGGTGTCAGTCATGTGTTACTAAAGGTGTCAGTCATGTGTTACTAAAGGTGTCAGTTATGTATTACTAAAGGCGTCGGTCATGTGTTTGTAAAGGTGTCAGTCGTGTGTTACTAATCTTGTCACTCGTGTGTTACTAAACGTGTCAGTGAAATGCCACTTTATGTGTTCGTCATGTTTCACTTGAAGTATTAGTCAAGTGTCGCTGGAAGTGTCAGTTATGTTTCACTTGAAGTGTCACTCAGGTGTCGCTGGAAGTGTCAGTCATGTTTCACCGAAAATGTCAGTAAGGTGACGCTGGAAGTGTCAGTCAGGTGTCGCTGGAAGTGTCAGTCAGGTGTCGCTGGAAGTGTCAGTCAGGTGTCGCTGGAAGTGTCAGTCATGTTTCACCGAAAATGTCAGTAAGGTGACGCTGGAAGTGTCAGTTATGTTTCACTGGAAGTGTCAGTCAGGTGTCGCTGGAAGTGTCAGTCATGTTTCTCTGGAAGTATCAGTCAAATGTGTCTGGAAATGTCAGTCATGGAGTGAATAGGTAACGGGTGAGACAAACAGATGAACACGGATGAACACGGATAAACACGGATGAACACGGATGAACACGGATAAACACGGATGAACACGGATGAACACGATGTACAATAAAACATGAACAAAACTTGGTAATATTATCTACACTTTGCTAATTAAAAACATAACCAATATTATTTCTGCAATTACCATAAGGTAACTGCAGTAATAAACTACAATTAACTGCCTTACTAACCAGTTAATTTTATATAGTATGCATGTAATTGTATCATTCTGTATAAAAGAACAATAATTTTTAATTAAATCTGTCTGACCCAAGTCCTGACCTGACCTTGTTTCTCCGATCAAAATGTTTCTTTGATAAATGCGAAGTTACTCTGAGTATCAAAGGATAATCTCAGTATCTCACTCATTTCTTTGCTGTCATCTGTATAATTTCCATCTCGTTTAAGCAAGGGCCCAATATTCAACGTGGTTTTTGTATTAGATTTGGCATAAGAAAAGAAATGTTTTGGGTTTCTTTCAATTTCATTTATTGCTTTAAGTTCTTTCTGTGTTTCTTGGTTCCTGTATGATTCCTTAAGCTTAAGTTAGATATTTTCTATTTCCTCTGCCCAGTGCCTCCTTCCGTATTTCGGATAGTCCCCCTACCCCGTTCTCTAAGCATCTCTGTGATTCTTCACCTTCACCTGTAGAGGAAGCATCTTAAGTGCCACAAAGTTCTTTCTAGGCAAAGGTTCAGATCCATGATGTTCAGGATATCTTCCCCGCAAGTTTCATTTAGAACACGGTTAATTTGATCCCACTGGATGTTTCTGTTATTGAAGTTGAATTTGGTGAAGGCAGCCTTGTAACTGATCTCATTTTGCTGGTAAGAAGCCCTGCACATACTTGTCTATACTTCGATTAAGTTGTGATCTGAGTGTATTGTCTTTGACTATTATATTTCATACCAGATTATCATTATCAGTAAAAATAAGGTCAAGTGTATTTTCCAGTCTTGTTGGCTCCATTATTTGCTGGCGTAAGTTGAATTTGTTGCAGAGATTTAATAGATCATAGTGAATTTTCATTTGAGCTTCATCCTGGGGTTATTTTTTCTAAAACATCATTTCCCACATTCCTCCATTTTAGGTGTCATGAGTTGAAATCCCCCAACAACCAGATATTTGGGGCTGGAGTTGGAAGACTTTCCTGACAGCAGTCAGTTTTCGAAACATGTTCCTCGAATTGTTAGGAAGCTTCATCAGGTGGCTTGTATACAACCACAATGACTAGGTTTTGGTTTTCAAATTTTTTCTGCCAAAATTTCAACTACATCATTTGCGGTGTTTAATAATTGTGAGCAAATGAGCGACTCTGTGATATATAGACCAATCCCTCCTTGTTGCCTCTTCTTTCTGTCGCATCTGAATAAGTTTTATCCTGAGATCTATATTTTGTTGTTAAGTGATCTTTTGTTTGGGTCTCTGTGAAAACCACAAACACTGCATTTGATTCTGTGAGTCCACTGATGAAAACTATTTTGCTGTCGGTTAATGGCCTTAGACCCTGTATATTTATAAATACAAATATCATATTGGTTGCATGTAGGGGGGCTTTATTTGCTGGCACTGTGTTGTTCTGGAGTGGGGGGCCACTGACTGTGCCTCCACTCCAGTAGTGATCCGAGGTGGTGTAGCATTTCTGTCATTTCCCACCAGTTTTTTTTCATACTGGCACAATCAGAATATCTTTCTCTGGAGTGGTTGTAACTACCATGGTTGTTTCCCAAAGTTTGTGATCTGTACCTTCTGGTCCCTTTTAAATGTTGTGCCTGTTGTCCTTCATGGACTGATGAATTACACATTTCAGGGTGCAATAGTTTACAAAAAGAAGAATTGCATACTACTATGGCCATGAGGTCGAGGCATATTTTTGGATAATCAAATTTGGAAGTCCTCCCTGTTTTTCTAGATATTCCATGCCTACTGATTCCCAAGACAGAATCTGCACAGATTTTTATTTCTGTTTGCTAGGATTTTGGAGGGGGGGGTGCAGTTTTTCTTGACCCACCACTATCTGCGGCACCTGTACTAGGATCAGTACGGCCACCAGTTATTTCTGGTCATGTGTCAACATTATCCCTCAGATCATCCTCCCCTTTTTTACCATCAACAGGTCAACAGCAGTAGTGCTGTTTTGTATTACTGGATCTTGTATGTCCAGATCTGTACCTGCTTCTCCAATACCAGAACCACTATCTCCATCTGGTGCTGCTTGCATTTACAGATCTTTACAGTCACTGTCTCACAAGACAACACAAGGGGTGACAGCTCCAGCTGACCAACTCTCTTTACTATCACTTCCAGTTGTCATACAAAACTGTCAACTTATCCAAAAATTATATTTTTTTTACTATTTCTGTCATTTAGGATATATGAAATATTCTCCCACTATTTTCTGTCTTCCGGGCAGACCCAAAAACATTTCCCTGTTTTAATACAGGTGCTGGTAAATGGGTGAATATATGCGCATGCACAAAGGCTCCATTCCTAGCAGATAAAACAATGTACCCTCCGTGTACCTCTCTTGCAACCACTGTTACAGTGTAGACAGGTTTTCATGTTGATAATTATTTTCAGAGTTAGATATATAATGATTCATAGATTATTTATAGTATCAGTGTCACAAATATTAACTTTACTTGCGGTACACTTGACACATCTCCGAGGTAGGTTAGCTTGTGTAAATGTTTACTAAAAATGTATTTTGACTTGTGATAAATGGTTTAAAAAACCGACAAGTTGAAGATTGAGACACTTATGCAACATATTCCAATATGTTGCATAAGTGTCTCAATCTTCAATTTTAACTTGTGTATTTGACTTGTGTGTTGAATGAACTGGTGACTGCTGGCAGCTCTAACAACCTGGGTGATTGAGGCTAGTATATATCACTAGTATATATCGCTGCACTTAACTTTTTCATATTCCTTTTTCTGTGTTGAAAATACAATGATTTATAGGTTATTTACAGCTTGTTTCAGGAGCATCAACTTTAATTCTCACTGGTACACTCTTCCGCAACACAACTTCTGGTACACTCTTCCGCAACACAACTTCTGGTACACTCTTCCGCAACACAACTTCTGGTACACTCTTCCGCAACACAACTTCTGGTACACTCTTCCGCAACACAACTTCTGGTACACTTGACAGATCTTCTAAGCTAGTTGACGAAAAAGTCTGTAGTAAAAAAATATTTTTATGTAAAACTTTACTAAAAGAAAAAGTGTCTTAACTTAAGAATTGAATGAAAAGGCGACTACTGGCAGCTCTTTTACACCCTGGGTGATGTGATGCTAATATATATCATTAGTATATATCACTAGTATATATCACTAGTACACATCACTACTGTGGAAAATTACATTAATCTGAATGTATCATTATGTACATAACAGTAAATGAACAAAGATAATTATTATTTATCAGTCAGACAAGTAGGAATTTGGGACATCTAGGTCGCAAAAAATGTCCCCCTTCGATACCTACCACTGTCATATCCACAAGTTGCTCTGGACCTATTAATTACAAATGAAATATACATCAGGAATGCTGGTGAATATATAAATTTGTGGGCTGTATATTAAAATTAATGAACGATTATATATATATACATATATATATATATATATATATATATATATATATATATATATATATATATATATATATATATATATATATATATATATATATATGTATGTCGTGCCGAATATACAAAACTGGTCAATTAGCAAGAACTCATTTAAAATTAAGTCCTTTCTGAAATTTTCTCTTATACGTTTAAAGATATGTTTTTTTCATTAATGTTAATGTAAATTTTTTTAATTTTGCACCAAAAGAATCTTATTATAACAAGAACAATTTATTTTAGTTTAATCAAACTAAATATATTTTAGATTTGTTTACAGTAATTTAATACTAAACAAACCCAGTGAAATATATTTTTTTCGTCAGGTTCAGAACGATTTTAGCGAAATTATTGCATACACAAATTTTCACTTGTCCTATTTGACAAGATAAGCGTTGCTATTTAAGCCAAGATCACAATTTCTGCCTATTCGGCTCGACATATATATAAATATATATATATATATATATATATATATATATACATTTATATAACAGAAGGAGAATATATCTTAATCATAACACTCACCAATTTGACTGGAGATTAATGTGTCATGTACAGGACCTCCCCTTTTTCCTACATTTATGAAAAATTTACTGGCCAGAATTTAAACATAAATTAGACAGCTTATCTGAGGTTCCTGGAGTTGTCCTGTCCTGTCGCCTGATACTCAAATTATGCAGGAATGCACATCCAACAATTTCGGCTCCTATTTGAGAGGTGTCAGCCCAATTTTAACCTCTAGTTTCTTTGTTTTTTTTTTTTAGGAAGAAATTTTTTATTGTGAAGTGGTAAAAAGAGTGAAGAGTGAACATGGCAGGCGTTAGAGGGGTACAGTCTGCCATAATTATAATTATCTTTCTCCTGCAATTTTCTGAAGAAGGAAATTAGTCATGGGGACTGGAAAAGGCGAATGGGGTTGTTGCTACCCCTTCCTTAGTGCTAATTCTCTCAGATACTCCTGGCTTAACCCCATTTGTTTCTCCCCACTGAAACTCCCCTACCCCCTTCAACTTTGTTACGTTCACTGCTAGGACATCCAACTTCTTTCCATTCATAACATTAGGAATCATCTCTTTCTAATCATCTGCACTACATCCACGCACATTCAATTATTATTATTATAATCAAAAAGAAGTGCTAAGCCACAAGGGCTATACAGCGCTGCAGGGTAGGGAAGGAAGCGAGGGTATTGGGCGGCAGAACGGGGGAGGGATGATCAGTAGGTTACAGAAAACAGCGAGGCAGGGTATAGTGCGGGGTTAGAGTGTACGCACATTCAAGCATCCCAGAAAATATACCTTATGTAAAATGTGTAAGGGGTGGGTGCATAATGGATGTGTGTACGATTATGGTGATGATACCAGATTTCATTTTGTTTGTAACAAATGCACTTTCGCAGTTACCCTTGAACAGTGATGATATTGATTTACCTAATTTTAATACAAATGAAGTCTTTGCCATATAGTGATGATTATGATTGTTTTATGGAGACAGACCTTCACTCTATTCATGTCAACGCAAGATCACCTTTTCCAGAATTCGCAGAGATTAGGATTCTAGCTAACAAAACTAGGGCGGCAGTTATATCCATCTCTGAATCCTGGTTGGATGAAGTCAGAAACTACAGTAAATAAACACTGGTAAATAGGCTACACAATAGTGACTGGACAGTAATAACAAGTCACACGGACGTGCATGATGCCTGGGAAAATTTTGGAACAATGTTCACTACCATCCTTGATAATATTGCTGCAGTGAAAGAGTAAACGAAGAACTGAACCCTGGATGACTACTGAGATATTAGATAATATGACATTCAGAGACCAGTTGCTAAAAAAAATTTAAGTCAGACAGGATATTACAACGCTAAATGAATTCCAAAGGGTGAGGAACAGAGTGCAGAGGCTTATGAAAAGAGAAAAGGCAAGGCACTATTGCTCAAAAATCGAAGAGTACAAGAATAACCCTAGAAAGATCTGGCAACAACTAAAACAGTTGGGGTATAGCCATAAATTCATAGATAGATCTAACACGGTTCTAAATGTCGATAACGACGTATGTCACGAAACAACTAAAGTGGCAAATTTTATTTCATACTACGCAACTGTCGTAGCAACACTAGTAAGTAAACTACCAGCTGCATCAAATACCTTTAACACAGACTCTGATAAATTTAAAACATACTATACCAATTAAGGGGTAACCCCAAACAGTTGTCAACTAGTAAGAGCACCGGCCATGATAACATCCTGTTTGAGTTCCTAAAAGATGGTGTCTCTGAATTATCAGTCCCCATTGCTCACATAATAAATTTGTCCATCACCACTAATACAGTACCAGAGGGGTTCAAGGAGGCCAGAGTTACTCCTGTCTTCAAAAATAATAATAGGTCTGATGTCAGCAACTAGAGGTCTGTTAGTATACTCAGTGTAATATCGGTGTACTGTCAAGTAGTTAAGTATCTTAATGACAACATTCTTTCTTTATAGTTACCAATCAGGCTTTAGGAGATCTTACTCAACCAACACCTCCCTAATTAATTTGATGGATTACATGAGAACTGAAATGTCGATTGGGAACCTCATAGGAATGGTAACCTTAGATTTGCAAAAGGCCTTCGATACTGTCAATCATAATATATTGTGTAAACAACTTCAAGCTATCGGCATAGGTTCCGTAGAGTGGTTTAAGTCCTATCTTAACAACAGGAAACAAATTGTCAAAATCAACAAAGCAGAATCAGAACACCTGCCGATCAATTCTGTCAAGGCCGAGAACCAAAGCATTCATAGTACTAGGGAGAGAGAGCACAAATTTTTAGTACCCACACTCAGTGGCCAGGCTTCAAACACCTTTTATTGTACAGCAATAAAGGAATGGAACAGACGGCCTGCACATGTCAATGCCAGTCATAGCATGAACCAGCTCAAGAAGAGTGCCAAAAACTGCGTAATGTATGTAGCGACAGAAAGGAAGAAGAACGATTTTTTTATTTTTTTTAGCTAACACATATAAATGTAAATAACTCATTTTACCTTATTCCTAGTATATCTCCTTCATAGTATAGTAATAAGATATTATCTCCGTTATAGTATTAGATATTATCTCCTTTATAATATAATAAAAAGATATTATCTCCTTTATAATATAATAAGGCATTAAAAGGACTCAATGGAAATAAGTCACTTGGGCTTATCTGGGTTATCCCAGGTTCTCTACACATATGCTGTTATGTATGATAATCTATGTAGCTGTATTTGTGTATATCTGAATAAACATACACAACCAGGGAGATTTGAGGTTATTTATCTTGTCACTTCCCTTCACATTTTCATATTTACACAAACTGTACACTATGGTATCACTATGTTTTCACACTGTGGTAAGCAAACAGGTGTAGGACACTTACTGAAAACGAACTGACTTGAGTTGTAATATACTGGTGACTGCTGGCAACTGTTAACAACTGGGGTTCCCAGCTTATTACTTAACTCCTATTTACCATCACACTATTTACTATGTTACCTTATGCTATACACTATGGTATCACTATGTTATACACTATGAGCACTATGTGTTACAAAATATTTGATACTATATATTTATATACACACGGTGCTGTTAGGCCTATAGATTCCCCTCGTGGCATCACTTTCTGTTGTCAATGTGCACTTTTTTCCTTTTAATTGACTCGGTTAATAGTGTTATTTACTAGATTAATCCTGAGATCATTAGAGATTTACTCTATAGACTGTTGACTGGCACAATCCTGTGCTTCTGGTTCAAGGCCTGGTCACAGACCGGGCCGCGGGGGCGTTGACCCCCGGAACTCTCTCCAGGTCTCCAGTAATCCAAAAAACTACTGAGCCAGGCAGCTGTGGTGTTACTCACTTGTATATGAGACTTCCATAAGTGGGCTTCATTAAAACATTACTTGATACTCGCCTTTACTGTGTAAATTTCAGTTTAAACACACACACACACACACACACACTCTCTCTCTCTCTCTCTCTCTCTCACACACACACACACACACACACGGAGGAGGACCAGGAAGGACTACAAAGGGATCTGGATAGGCTGCAGGCCTGGTCCAGAAACTGGCTCCTGGAGTTCAACCCCACCAAGTGAAAAGTCATGAAGATCGGGGATGGGCAAAGAAAACCGCAGACAGAGTACAGTCTAGGGGGGCCAAAGACTAAAAACCTCACTCAAGGAAAAGGATCTTGGGGTGAGTATAATACCGAGCTTTTTTCCTGAGGTGCACATCAACCAAATAACATTCTGACATCTCAGTAAAGAATCGTTCAGAACTCCGTATACTTTGTACGTCGGGCTCATATTGGAGTATGCAGCACCAGTTCGGAACCTACAACTGGCCAAACACGTCAGGAAATTAGAGAAAGTGCAAAGATTTGCAACGAGACTAGTCCCGGAGCTAAGGGGCATGTCCTGCGAGGAGAGATTAAGGGAAATCGACCTGACGACGCTGGAGGACAGGAGAGAGAGATGGAGATATGATAACGACATATAAAATACTTAGAGGAATCGACAAGGTGGAAAGAGACAGGATATTCCAGAGATGAGACACAGTAACAACGGTTCACAATTGGAAGTTGAAGACTCAGATGAATCACAGGGATGTTAGGAAGTATTTCTTCAGTCATGGAGTTGTCAGGAAGTGGAATAGTCTGGAAAGTGAGGTAGTGGAGGCAGGATCCATACATACTTTAAAAGGTATGGTAAAGCTCATGGAGCAGGATGAGTGACCCAGCGAAGAGGCGGGGCCAGAAGCTATGACTCGACCTCTGCAACCACAATTAGGTGAGTACAAGACCACGCACACAGACACACACGCGCTTACGCGCACGCGCACAACCACACACGCAGACACATAACAGACGCACGTGAACACAAACTCACACAAGCAAAGCTGTATGAAGAGGTACGTTAAAACTCTTGGAGCATAGAGTGGACCTAGTAGCGACTAGCGAAGAGAAAGGCCCATGAGCTGTGAAGCGACCCCTGCAACCACAAATAGGTGAGCAAACACACACACACACTCAGTGAAAATTCTCATATGATTATAAGGTTTAGCAGATACATTTCTAGTATAAAGATGGCATATACAGTACATGAGATTTGAGAAATATATTTCAAGTACAAACTGCTACGTGTTCATCACAGATTATAATGGGAAAATATCATCTGGCTCCTCCGAGCTGGGGTGCCTGCCTGAGATACAGCAGACATTACCCCTCTGAACAGCAGCGCTGAGTCCCTGTAATAGAAAACTAGCCGCCTTGAGATCCCTAGTTACCCTGATGAGTCTTTTGCCTAGCTCCTTAAGGAACCAAGATGCACCCTTTTTTCCATGAGTTATGGTTCTCCTTGCCTATGGGAACAAACATATAATGATGGACCATGTTCACCGTATTTTCTAGACTTCTGGGACTCCCCGAAGTTAGCAGCTACTACTTCTTCCTGGTGTAATGGAGATAGGTATGAGCCAATGTAGATGCACGTGCGTAGTCCCGCACCACCTGCTTGTCGTCTGTCCAGGCTTGAAGGGTGATACCGTCTGGACGTTTTTTGCCTGCCATCACATCTGCATATTTAAGGTGGCTCTCTTGCTGCTGGGCATCCGGCTGTTGCGAGGCTCCTCTTTAAAGAATAGTAGTTATTGCTCAGTTAAAAGAACATAAGCAAAAACTAATATAAGGAATAAAAACTCGTTTAGCTAGAAAATTTAGCGCACTGTCAAGTAACGGAGAATGTCCAAGAGGTAGAATTAGTCACTGGTTACTAGTGAGGTCCCAGACAGTGGCCGTTCACAGACCTTCCCAGAATTTTAATTCGTGAAACCCTCAACCCCTATCACCTTAAACAGACTGAGGATCGCACCTCCACCAGGTTTTACGCTTGGGTTTAGCGCTTATAAATTAAAAAATACATACGAACTTTTGTGATGCTCTGAGCTAAAGAATAGGTCTAATATTTTGATGGATACTTAGAACAGGGATTAAACCATGTCTTTCCATTTGTTTAGCTACATCTCTTTGTTTGGAATTTGCACAGCAAAACAAAGTAAGATGAGTTTAAGTTAGGTTAGGTTAGATTTGGTTAGGCTAAGGGTAAAGCAACGGCAAACAAAGCTATGTAAAGATAGGTTACCCTAAGTTTTTTTAAATTAGCAGCTATGATAAGTTAGGAGCTATCTGTTAAATATAAACCTAGGTTTTAAATTTAAAAAGTTACTTGTGAATTTTAATTCCACAGTAAATGTGTGAATAACTATGGTTCAGAATTTGTGTCTGTGGGAGTCAATTACTTGCAGAGATATATTACTGAGTAACACATGTGCAACAGTTTCGCCTACACAGTAGGCGAAACACTTCTATACGTGTCTTATCAAATTATCACAGAGGTATATTGCCTTCAGAGCTGCCCGTCGGCCATCCCAGCAAATACTCTAGTGGCTGTTAAATTGCAAGATTGCTAGAAACTACTTTGGCTCATCTGACTTCTGGTTCCTTCTCTCGCCTCCCATATGTTTAGATCAGGTCACCTGACGTCCGTGAAAGACCTGGGTTTCTTGATCACAATCAATGATCTTGTGAATATTCAACACATCTCTGGTGTCCCACCTCATAATTAGTTAATTCCTAAAATCGGCTTTTGACCATTTTAAGTGTAAAATATTGTGATATTTTTGTTTCTGTTATGTCACGTTAAATATATTTTAACTTACTTCCTCTGAACAGTTTCTATATTTAATGACTGATGCATCTTAGGACTATAATAGTACCCATTAATTTTCCTTTGCATGTAGGCATAATTGTTGTGGTAAAATACTACAGAATTTGGAATTCAGAAACTCTCATCTGATCGGCTTCAAATTTTTTTCAGTATTGTAGTTTCCTGACTGCAAGGTTCACACACATATATGGTTGGTATATGTCCGAATTTGCCCATTATATTGAATAAATCAGTAAGTCAAGAATTCTTGTGACTGGCTTCAAAATATTTATTATAATATATTTTAATAGAAGGATGATAATTCGACTAGGTGTAAATCTTTAATTTTACTGAAATAGTTAAAAAAAAATTGGATCAGTTACCTGGGAAGCATTTTCTGATCGGCTTCAAGCTTTTACCATTAGTAGACTTTATTGAAACAAAGCTTGTTACTCTGAGTTGTTTTCCATGTAATAACTAGAGAACGCCTCTTTTGATCGGCTTCAAATCCTCTTATTATTATTATTATTATTATTAAAGATTCGCCGGTATTCACCCGGCCTGGGCCTTTTCCAAGTGGTGACCCGGCCTTGGCTCCCTCTTTAGGGAGTGTCTGAGACCTAAGTCTCCCATGGGAGGAGGCACAAGTACCTCATCTTTGGGACCAACTGTCCCCAGGCCTAGCCAGAAGCTAGGCCTCTCTGGTCTGCCATCCCCGCCCCAAGGGGGCTAATGGGAATGACAGTCTTGTGAGCTACAAGCTCTGGCTCAGGCACCTACCCTACCCTAGAAGGGCTGGGCATGGTGTTGATCTTCAAATCCTAAAAGTTGATGTAAGTTAAATGGAAGCATTTGTTTAATTATTATGGGCTATGCGAATGGCAATTTAAAAAAAATGCCTATTTTATTAAAATGCATTTTTTCAAAAATTCAAAGTAAAATATTTTTGAGAAAAGAAAACTAAAAAAAAAAATCATGAGTTTTATGGCGTTTTTAAGTTTAACTTGGGGAGACTAGTTTTTCTAAAAAAATTTACGAATATTTTTGTTTCCTTTCTCACCGGCATCAAATCTTTAACATTAATGTAAAGTATCTTGAGCAAGATTCATAGGAGTATTTGCAAGCGTGGGAGTCCTGTGCAAGATGTTGCAAAAGTCTTTCATACATTTTATTTCCGTGTGGCAGGTAGAGACAGGCCCCTCTGATCACCTTTAAAATTTCAACACTGGTATATCCTACCTAGAAGGTTGGTATATTTAATATTGTGTGTAGGAGTCATTTTGCTACTTTTAATCATGAAATGGCATAGTATTAGTTTAACTTAACGCACCATTTTCATTTGATGCTGATTAAGGGCTTTTAATCCAAGGAACTGGACTTATCTTCTTGCTTGCAACGAATACGAATGACTTCCCTATATGATCCCTACAGGTTAAAATATATCAATTGCAAACGGTATCAGACTTCAATTACTGATGCATCGCATGAAATGGACTGAACGCTTCATGGGTTTAGGCTGTGTAGGCACAAATTTCCTTGAATTCTGTATAATAACTGGGAAATGCATCTTCTGGTCAGCTTTAATTTTGTGTGTTATCTTGAGGGTAAACAATCTCTTATGTTAGGTTGTTTCACTTATCATATGTTAGTTATATTAATGAAATTAGTTTCCGTGAAGTAACAGCAGAATGTCTCTTCAGTCTAGAAGTAAGTCAAGAGTGTTTGACTTTATCAACTTAATGTTCTTTTATGTTTCCATAACATCTGTTTGCATTCAAGACTATTGTTAAAACTTTGAACGTTATGTATACTAAGCTTTCATAAAAATGATTTCCTTACTTAAATATTTACTTACTGTACTTACTTTCTTAAAAGCTAGTCAGTCTTACTTAGAGAAAAGTTTGGATAGATTTTGTCCTGTGTAGGTCCCAGTTTGCTTTTATGGAAGAAACTGGAAAATTTTAAATGGTACTTATGAGAAAATTTATAAGTTTTGTGTCTGATAAGTTTTAACTTTTCCAAGCTTTGATAAAGTAACGTCTGAGCGGCTTCGAGCTTGATGCACTTGTATATTTTACGATTTTGTATTAGTTTTGTCCTTTGTATATCATAATTTACCACTTTTATTAAAGAAATCTGGACTATGATGACTTGAGAACGCCTTCGTATCTAAAGTGCTAACATTCATCTACATTAGCAGCTCTTCAGATCGCGAGCATTGACACGGAGGGAACTAGGGTTATAAAATATGGGAATACCCTTCTCAGATAGCGCAGCTATCAGAATACATCTGGCATGACAACTAAGATAAGATAAGATTTCGTTCGGATTTTTAACCCCGGAGGGTTAGCCACCCAGGATTATACAGCGTCTGTAGGGGGGGGGGAGTCTAAGGTATTCAGGGGTCTTAATTTGTCCCCCAGGATGGAGCACAGTCGACTAACACCCAGGTATATTTGCCTAGATCAAGAAGCGCCGTGTCAATGTTTCCAGCGTCGAAGGGCCCTCCGTGTGTGAAGCCTTTAGAGGGGGCCCTGTATTTCGGTAGCTGACCGATCCGAGAATGGTATTCCCATATTCCATAACCCTAGTTTCCCCCCTTTTCAATGCTCGCGATTTGAATAATGCAGTGTAATATAAGTTGAGTACTTCAGTCTTTCTAACAAACCTCTACTAGACACTATCTCAACAGCACGACACTGATACAGAACTCTCCCACTTCACCTTATCACATAGTGTCGTCCTCACACTGCTTTAAGTGAAGCACTCTCTCTTTCCTGACTCATGGTAATCGTTCAACTGTTTTTATAAAGCAATCATCATCACGGGTGTGATATCAACTTGACGTCTTCATGGACAAGAGAATAAATATATAGCTTTGGGTCACTTCAAGCTTACTTATTTATCTTTCTTTCATGTTTGCTTCCAATAATTGTCAAATATTGTTACAGTTTATTTCATTTTTTGTTATATTCATTTTACCTTACTGATTTTTGATATATGTTTTTAATAGGATTTCTGTTTTCATAAAGAATTAAGATTGCTTCTTCAGATCTAATTTCCCACAAAAGTTAAATGTTAAAATTAAAAGTATTTATTTAAAAGTTAATCATTGCATTAAAATATAATTATAATGTATTAAGAATTACGTGATAAATTAAGAATTATGTATTAAACCAAAAGCTAAGGTAAATTATAAGCTAAATGGTTTCATTGAAAGCTATGTGCTTTTCCTTAATCTAATGGCAGGATTTTGAAACAAATAATAGATGTAGTAAAGCCGACTATTGTAAATCTTCCTCCTACTCCAACATCTCTTACTACTTCTCCTTCAAGTGCTTCTCCTCCAACTTTTCCTTCAACTCCTCCTCCGACTCCTTTGTGTCGAGGGCTGAACTTATTCTTGGAGTGGTGGACATAATTGTCAGCCCCAGGGGGAAAAGAATTAAAAAATATGTTTTTGTTAAATATAGAGTCTAAGCTTATCAGGTGTAGAGCACAATGCTGCGAGGTTGAGCTTCCAACCCAGGCATTATACACGCGGGTTTTCTATGAAGATTTCCATAATAATGCTAATACAAAACTAACTACTACTACTACTACTAATGTTACTACTGCTACTACTACTACTACTATTGTTGCTGCTGCTTTCACTATTACTACCACCACCATCACCCATACTACTACTAAAACCACTACTATTATCACTACTACTACTACTAATAATAATAATAATAATAATATGGAGATATTATTATTATTATTAAAGATTCACCGGTATTTCTCCCGTCCCGGGCCTTTTCCAAGTGGTGGCCCGGCCTTGGCTCCCTATCTAGGGGGTGTCTGAGACCTAAGTCTCCCATGGGAGGAGGCACTAGTACCCCCTCATCTTTGGGACCAACTATCCCCAGGCCTAGGTTCTCGTAGGAAGAAGCTAGGCCTCTGCTCTGCCATCCTCGCCCCAAGGGGGCTAATGGGAATGACAGTCTTGTGAGCTGCAAGCTCGGGCTCAGGCACCTACCCAACCCTAGAAGGGCTGGGCATGGTGTCGATCAATATGGAGATATGGTGATGAAAATTGCTTACCCAGCTCTCGGTTGCAGTTAAAGGCGTCGTACCCAACCTTATAAAATCCTTAAATAAAAAATGAAATTCTGCTCTATTAGATGTTTAAACTGATGTTACATTATTTGAGATTATTAAATCTTATTACAAATACGTTTGCTCAGTAAGGAAAAATCCTTGAGAAGTGTCTACAGTGATAATGAATGATACAACACGTCAGGCTATCATTGGTCGCCTGAACTACTGTTATATCTTAGGATTTGGTTGATGAGACGCTCTTCACAATTTTTAATATTTGAAGATCCAGATGATATTTATGTCTCAAGATGTAATGTTAATAACATTGCAATAGTTCATAAATAAAGCTTATTTGTTATTGGCTTATTATTGCACTTAAACAAAAAAGGAAAACCTGAATTAACAGTGAGGTGAGACGCCATTTGAGAGTGACCGGCCTGAGGGAATTATAAGTCGTAGAGTTAAACCGGTTAAGATAAGATAAGATTTCGTTCGGATTTTTAACCCCGGAGGGTTAGCCACCCAAAATAACCCAAGAAAGTGAGTGCGTCATCGAGGACTGTCTAACTTATTTCCATTGGGGTCCTCAATCTTTTTCCCCCAGGATGAGACCCACACCAGTCGACTAACACCCGGGTACCTATTTGCTGCTAGGTGAACAGGACAACAGGTGTAAGGAAACGCGTCGAAATGTTTCCACCCGCAGGGAATCGAACCCGGGCCCTTCGTGTGTGAAGCGAGAGTGGCTATATATACCATAAGCAGTTCTTGGAGAGATCCATGTAGACTCTACAAAAAAATAAACAGTGATTAAAACAGTGGAGAGAAATTTCTGATGTCAGGAAATCCAATGTATCACATATTACGTGATGAAGATGGCCAGAGAACGCAACAATGCCATTTTCTATTACACAAAATAACTTGAAACTAACTAAACTGATGACCAACTCAGGTATTTTTGTTAAGTCGTCCCACTTCAAAACCTCAAATGGAAAGTGACATTTTGATATTTTACCACAACATAAGTACAATATCCAACAACATTAAGTTGATGCTGGGACACATTGCACATTATTTGTTATGAAATCATTACTTCCAGTTGTCTACAATTATCAATATTTTATTTATGTAAACATTCCATTACAATTATAAATAATAAAATATGACCTGTTTTCTATGCAACAGTCATTACTTTGGATTCAGGAATGAAAGTAAATAATTAAACCATCTCCACTTAGAGGTAAAAGATGTCAGGAGGCAACTCGAGGAAGCAATATAATATCTTTACTTCTACAAGTATATGTACAACGTATACAGGCCTAGCTGACATCAATGGCATACTGCTATATAGAAAGCCGTTTGTTATGCAGAGCATTTCGGGCAAATTAGATAAATTTAGTCCCAGGATGTGACTCACACCAGTCGACTAACACCCAGGTACCCATTTTACTGATAGGTGAACATGGACAACAGGTATAAAGAAACAAGTCCCATGTTTTCACCCTTGCCGGGAATCGAACCCTCTGGAAAATCCTAGAGGGACTAGTACCGAACTTGCACACGAAAATCACTCACTACGAAAGCAAAAGACTTGGCAGACGATGCACCATCCCCCCAATGAAAAGCAGGGGTGTCACTAGCACGTTAAGAGACCATACAATAAGTGTCAGGGGCCCGAGACTGTTCAACTGCCTCCCAGCACACATAAGGGGGATTACCAACAGACCCCTGGCAGTCTTCAAGCTGGCACTGGACAAGCACCTAAAGTCAGTTCCTGATCAGCCGGGCTGTGGCTCGTACGTTGGTTTGCGTGCAGCCAGCAGCAACAGCCTGGTTGATCAGGCTCTGATCCACCAGGAGGCCTGGTCACAGACCGGGCCGCGGGGGCGTTGACCCCCGGAACTCTCTCCAGGTAAACTCCAGGTAAATACCCTCAGCGTGTGAAGCGAGAGCTTTGCCACTAGGCAACTGGCCACTGTAAGGTGAGTTAGGACTTATCTTCCTATTGGTCCACTAGAAGAGTAAGAGTTATATAGCTTATCTACAACATTCACGGCACTAAAGATATTGGAAAATGACAAAAGCCAAATTATGCGCTATTCAAACTCGGATATTGACCAAAGTCATCGTTTTCGTTCTTGCAAACACTGATTTTGACCCGGATTTTAACCAAATCCTGGCTGTTGTTTGACCAGACATTGCAAGTTTTAGCAAATTTGCTATATAACAAAAATTAACATTTAATATAAAATGAGGATTTCATGAAAACTTGCTATTAGCAAGTTAGAAGTGCAAATAATATTAATGAGGGACAATATTTATCATCCATTATATAACGATGATTTTTCCTGATTATTATTCCTTGTATAGCGACTATCAAGAAGCTCGTGATTTTAGTCTTTGATTCATGATAATCAATACATTGTATATGATCTGGTAAAACATTACATACATTACACTATTCTGTTAGTATTTCAGTTTATAATTCATGTGTTATTATTGTGTTACCTACTTGATTCTACCCGAGTTCATTTCATCAACATAATATACGTATGTGCATTCACATAAATTTATAGCAGTAACAGTCAACCAGAGTATATAACTATTAACACATTTATTTTTTAAATACAAATTATCCCTGGTCGGCCACAGCCAACTAATACAAGAGCTGGTTCATGGTAGAGACAGCGAGTTGCAAATTTAGATCCCCAGGAGGAATGGCTGCGTTTTAATGATGACCCATTAAAAAATAAATAATTTTACCCCAGTGAAATCTCTTGAGATCTGATACATGTTACTAATTCAATTTATGATATTTAGGAATCCCCGAAGGGAAACCTTTACGGTGTTTCCTGATTTTTTTCCTCCAATATCTCATTTTTATTTCACTAATAATATGAATGAACCTTATCCGATCGGCTTTAAATTTTTGATGCAGGTACACGGTAACTAAGACAAGATTCTAGGAACAACTGACTTTCGCAAGTGTTTTATAATGAAGGTTGTTCATCTCAATCCCAGAATCTTGGAATGGTTCAAATAGCGTCCAGGAAACTGCGACATAGCTTCAAACATTGAAAAAAAGAAACGACGAGTCAAACTCTATTGTGTAGGTGAACATTTGTTACTTTTGCGTGTCAAATATTGTGAAATTTTAATTCCCGTTTAAATATGTTAAATATTTTTGAATATTTCTTTTGAAAAACTTTAATATTTAATTACTGACGCACTTTAGAGCCAGGATGAATTTTTTTTTGTGTATGTTGGCAAATTTGTCTGTGCACCAAATCTGTTTATCAAATTTTAATTCGCCGGAAGCCTTGTGATAACTGGAGAAGCCTCATCTTATCTGCTTCGTATTTTTATCCCAGATGTTTTGTCCAGAAAACAAAGATCCTGTTGTTGGTGGTCTCTATAATTACAAAATTTTATAAATAAATTATGATACTGATTATCATTCAATAACTTAAGAACGCTTTGTTATATCGGCTTCACAAGATTAACGCTGATGCAGCGGTAAGAAAATAAGCTTAGGCTGTTTAGCGACAAATTTTAACTGTTAATAATGCTGTTAAAAAAGTTTTGAATCATTTGTGAATAATTTTTGTGATTGACTTCAAACTTTCAGCTTTCATGATCTTCATTAAAATAAAATATGACTTTTACTTTGAGTCGTGTAAATTTTAAATTGCCAATTTTAAATAATAAATTAACTTTTATTAATAATTATTATAATTATAATTGGAAGTATTTTCGTATTATTATTATAAGTATAATCATAACAAAGACCCGTAAGGGTCTTGTGTTTTTGTATTGAATTTGCTCTTTATGTATTCCAATTTGCATATTTATAGATATTTTTTTATCAAGTTGAACTCTTAAAAAACACGAAATCAAATTTTTTTAGAAGATTGTAGTGAATTTTAAAAAGAAAAGAGCTGCAGAAAAGAATAGAGAAATACTGAAAACTGGCGCTTTTATAACGAGTTTAGTGACCGTGAATGTTTTTGGAATATCTTTCAAGTGCAGAGGCCGTCCGCTCAATATATATTATTATTATTATAATAAAAAGTAAGCGCTAAACTACCAGGGTCATGCAGCACTGCAGGGTAGAGGTTGTAAAGTCGATGAAGAGTTTAAATGAAGTATAATCAAAGGTTGTGTAATAAATCTGATGCTGTCAAAAAAAGTGAATGAGGGAGTCTGTCATAGGTGGGGCCGTCAACGAGGAAGATAAAATAAGGTCGTTAGAGCGGTGACAACGTCGATGGTGTATTCTGGGTGCTCGCTGATAGACTGGACAATCCAACACAATATGGCAAACTGAAATTAGAACCTGATCATCCACAGAGTGGATGAGACGTAGTGTGCCCGATATGAAGACGGGAAAGCGTAGTTTCCCATCCATAACATCGGTGATAAGATTAGGATCTTAAACTCGTCTTGATAAAGTGTAATTTGTTATAAATTTGTTATGAATCAGTTGAGACCAACGTTGTTAATGGTTCCATTTTATATAGACTATTCCCACAAGTGGTTTTCATGATTTGGGATTAAAAAACTCTTCTGATCGGCTTTAAAATTTCAGCCCTCATGTATCCTACCTAGAAAAAGGTTTACACTGTTAATAGAGTGTAAGGGAGTCATTTTGCTACTTTTAATCTCTAAATGATGTAGAAATATCTTGCACTATAAATCCGGAACTGAATCATACAACCTATAGGGGTGCTCCTTGAGGCTGGTGAGGAGCTCTTGATCCATGGAACTGGACTTATTCCTCTTTCTAGGATAGAATATTTATGCCATCTATTCTTTGTTGGATTCTGTGCACTACCTGGAGGATGCATTGCCTGGTCGTCTTCCAGTTTTCATTGCTGATATGTTAGTATGGGCCACCAACGTGACTACAAATACAGATTCTTACAGACGAATCTCACACCAACATAGCTGTGGCGTGCTCTAGCTCAAGTCCCTTCAAAACCTCCATCATGACTCGTGACGTGCCATGGGTTCAAGTCCCTCCCGTTCTGTGGCATGCTTGCAATAGTGTTATTACGATTTCTTGAGTCACAATAGTGGCTTTGAAAGGACTTGAATTATAGTACGCTTCAGCCACACTGGTGTGGGATGCTTCTACAAAACCTGCATTTGTGGTCACAGTGGTGACCCATGCTAACTACCCGAACGTGTTAGACATATACCTAGTTGGACGAACCTTATTAGAGCCAGCTGGCCCAGTGGTTAACGCACTGCCCTGTGAGTATTAGGACTCACTTGCCATGGATTTAAGCCCCACCTGCTCTATGATTTGATTACTTTAAGGAATAGATTTAAATGAAGTATGAATGAAAAGTTAAGAGTTCGATGCCTAAATGAATATCTTATGAGAAGACCCTCGCTGACTTAAAAAAATAAATATATCCCTCAAAACTAACTTATGCGTTGACGGATGATGGTAGTCAAGTTTTTCTTGGGATATGACTACAAGAATCTAACCGAGATTTTATTAGGTTTCTAAGACCTGCAGATCCTCGTGAGTTAAAGTCCTCTAGCTTAAAATTTGTTTCCTGATACTTCCAATCCTTTCCTTTCTAAACTACAATTGATGCTCAGTTGAAAAATTCATAAAGCCTATATGGATAATTTCTAAGGTGTAATAAGGAATGACGAAGAGTTAATTAAGGATGATATATAAGAGGTTAAGTGCATAATTTCTAAGGTGTAGTTAGGAATGAAGAATAGTTAATTAAGGCTGATATATCAGAGGCTAATAAGGTAATATAGGCTGCAAATATAAGCTAAGAGAGAGTGAAACAATAACTCCGTGCAGTTCAGTAATATACCGGGATTAAACTGGGATTAAATTGAATAGTAACTTGCTCAACAATTTAAAAAAAACTTTAATCTCAGATGTCTCTAAACGCTTTGACTGATCAGGTCAAGCAAGCCATGTAACTACGCAGGATAAGATACTAGTGATGGAATCTTGGAGACTAAAATTGAAGTGTGATTAATTTCTACACATTAGTATACAAACACAATGTGATAAAATTGCTCAAGGCTTTACCTAAATACCTTCTCTGAAACATCCTAGGAAAGTGGCGGCCCAACACAATCTGGATAACACTTTACAAATATTTTGTGATGCATCGATCAGAGCATACGGCACTGCTGTTTATGTAACACGGGAATTACTAGTATACTCACGTCCACGTTTAAAGTAGCTCATGAAATCGCAATACCACGACTGTAAACAAACCACATTTGGTGGGGTTAGAACTAATGGCACATGGTTGGTAAAACTGCAGGCCAGTACATAAGCCACTGGGCCAGCTGGCTACAATAAGAGTCATCCAGATAGGTATTTTTATATACAATAGGGAGGTTAGCATAGGCCCCACTGCGACAACAAATGCAACTTTTATTATATCTAGTTGGATGAATCCTATTGAAGTCAGTTGGCCCAGCGACTTACACAGTGACCTGGAGTTTTACGAATTACTTGCCATTGGTTCTAACCCCACCCGTACTGTGGGAATGAACCCCGCCACGGTTGTGAAATGAATTTTTTACTGTGGTTAAACTAATTTTGCATATATGAAACATCTTAAAATCAATTCCTTTTACTAGACTTATTCTTTGGTCAGACAGTGAGATTAATTTGCAGTCTATTCGCGACAAGAAGAGTAAGTTAGAAAGTGTTTTAAATTGTCTTGCCGAGATCAACCAAGACAATTATAGACCTAAGTTTGACCATAGAATAGAATTTATTCTCTTACTTGGAGAGGAAATTCCCGTTGATTTGTCCATAGGAGTATCTTTTAATAAAGCTCCTAAACTTTTTGAAAGACTGGACCTTTACCTACAAGATAATGTTTTAAAGTGAAAAAGATTACAAAATACTTTGCTAAGCGAGTATAACAAATACCTGAAATTATTTCCGAAATTTCACTATTTTACTCAATTAATTATACTGAATGTTCACGTGAATGTTATGCACAGAAGGGTTTACGATTCTGTATTTAAAAAGACAAACGCTCTGGATCCCCTAGAGTCATCAATATGTCATATAGTGCATTAGAGCATATGCCACCTGTCGTTGCCACGAGCGACAGTTACTACATCCATTGCCTCTCATTTTGTCTGACATAAATAATCTTCCCTTTAAAGTTTGAGTATATGTTTTGCCTGTGCTGCTATGAGAGATATTCATTTAAAGATCGCAGATAATCTGACAGAAGAAAGTTTGAGTAAGCTATTTAGGAGATTTGCTCTCAAGTGATCACGTCTAAGACAAGTGATATCGGACAATGGTACTAATTTTTTGGCGGTATACGAGTGCTTGCTACATTTATATCATGAGATACAACAATTTCTTGAGAACCGAGGAAGGACCTGGAAATTTATTACTCACATATATGATTCAGAAGATTTTGAACTGGAACTTGTATCATTAATAAGGATTTACCAGGAGATAATGCAAATTATACTGATGACGTTTTGAAAAGTAAAATTAAATAGGTAAATAACATTTTAAGCGAAGTTCAAAAGTTTGGCATGAAGAATTTCTCACTTCGTTAAGAGAACATAATTATTGTGCTAGTGATTCCGTGTAACAGAACAATCATCAAGCCAGGAGCATAATTTTAATGCACAATGAGTTTCATAATACCCAGTGGCCTTTAGAAAAGGTTGTAGAACTATATCTGTACCTTAACGAGCACTACTCACATGTTTTACAGAGATCACGAGAGTCTAATCACAATAAATTATCATGGTCAGAAATCCGTGTCGCGGAAAGTGACCATGAGAATAATTCTGTAGTAGGAAACTTACAACCTGAGGTTCACTGCTAACTGTTTATTCAGAGTTCATAAGAATGAAAATTATCATACCCCTCTTCAATTATATTACAGATTTTCTTAGTTTGTCCAGTCTCAGATGCTATTGATAAATGATTATTTTCCTTAGTCAGCTTTAAAAGATGAAGAGAGAAACAGTTTTTCTAGTGTTTCTCTAACAGCTGAAGTGTTGTGAGAGAAAGCCTAAGGAACACAACTAAATACATTAAATTTGAACATCCACTTAGTATGGTCAAATTAATGAACAAAGACGTTTACCAAAAAAATATCACCCCTTATACAAATAATCACGTTTAAATAATGCTAATAATCATACCATATTTCATATTGCATTGTCAAATTATGTGACAATCAATTTTTCCTCTTTTCTTACAGTTGTTTAATTCATATGAGTCAGTATTATTTTCATATAAGTATGGTATATCTTACTATATATATCAGTTTTTTTTAAAGATAGACAAGGAAGATGGATTGGGCAACCCAACTCTTACTGGAACCTGCAATAAAAAAAATATGGAATCGGGCAGAATTTTTTTACCATCCTTACACATCAGCTTATGCTTTGGGAATTTTTTTGATAAGGCCATGAATAAAATGGCGAGAATCTTAAAGTGCCTCGGTGGTAAATTCCCAAGGCTCAGTGAAGCACGAGTCAGGAAGAGGGTATATGTTGGTGCACAGATTCGCGTGATTTTTAGAGATGAATCTGATCGTTTCATAGCTGAGGAGGAGAAAAATGGTGGAGTGCTTTTCGGTTAGTAGCGGGAAAACCTGCTGTTGTGCTATCAAAAAATGGGCCACAAAAAGTCTTTCAAAACTTACTGCCGCCCAATTACACGTCTCAGCTTACCAGATCCAACTCATTTCTGGTGATCACCTGAAAATAACTATTTAATACCTTTTGCTTGTTGTTATCCTCCAGCTCCTCAGCCTGTACTTCAGCTCATTAAACGCAAATGTGCCAGAACAAAATGTAGCAGTAGTCGCAACAAGTGAACCACTAATTCACTTCCATATACAGAGATGTGTAGTTACTTTGGTGTTGAAGACTTATGTAAAAATATTACTGAAACTTTTAAACTTTTTTATCACAGACGATGAAAGTGACGACCAAACTGATCAAGCTGATTTTCTTGTGTGACTTTGATGTCTATTGTGTGTAAACGAAATAACTGTTTTTATATTGTTTGCTACAGATAATAATGATCTAAAATATATTGAGGTGTTATGTGTTATTTAGTTTAAGAGTAGAAATCTGATGCAGATGGTTATTACTCGACTCACGAAATCGTAATGACACGATTGGAAACAAACCGTACCACGGGCTGGGTTAGAACCCGCTATCATATACTCTGATCACGGGTTCTAATCCCGCCAGTGGTATGGTTTAGATGGATATTCATTATTCATTAAACATTAACTTAATTGTTATAAAAAAAATACTACACTTGAAAATTGGTAATAAAGATTATGAGAAAAAATGTTTAACCTGTTCAACAAAGTGTAGTGACTGAGGAGAGCAGTAAAAAAATCTTAAAATAAAAGAAAATATAATACTCGAAATAAAAACGACTTCCATTTTGAAACGACATCATTTTAAAAGTGGCACCAAGGAATTTCTGTATCTCACCACATATGCAAACATGAAAAAGTAAGCCCCTTGCTTTCTTCATTAAGGAGCACACATGACAATTTTTCAACCTGACTCGACAGATTAACACGCAAAGAAACGTCAGGTTGAATCTGGTTAAATGAATTCATTATACATGTTACAAATAAATTGCATACATGCAAGAGAAGCCACGGGGAGTGGAAATCTTTAGTTCAAGTACTTTCACACTTATCAGTGCGTCATCAGGAACTATGCAATGTTGCAAGGCAGGAGCTGAAGGATTGAGGGGAAGTTTTTTTCACAGAGTAGCGCAGCAACACACAGGCAACAGCCTGTGTGTTGCCCGCCCGACCACCCTCCCTCTCCTTCCCCCAACATGGGGCAGGAGACGGCCTCTGGGTTTCTAGCAGTCAAAGAATAGGAAATTAGAAAATAAAATAGCCAGCCCCAAGTTATACATATATGAAAAAATCTGTAAATAAATTTCTTACTAATGTTTAGCCAGGTGATTGTTTATGTTTATACTCATTTTTAGCATCACAAAAACCTTGAAGTTAAATTCCTCTTTTCTTCGAAGCAGGAAATTTTTCGAAATTTATGGACCATTGTAATTGTATATAATATTTATCATTTGCTTATGTTTAATTACTTATTTATGAAGCTTCAATTATATATATATATATATATATATATATATATATATATATATATATATATATATATATATATATATATATATATATATATCATATTAATATTCCTTGCAGTTATCCTTCAATACTTCATGTGAACAAAATATTACAAACTATTATGCAGGTTTTAAAGAACAAAATGGTTTAACCAGGTTTATACTGTTTATATGACGCTGATAAAACAAAAGTGACTTCAGACATTTAGCAAAAAGTTACCATAATTTCATTCCCTATTATCATAATTCTGTCGATCTTATCACATTTTTTTAAAGAAGTCTAGCATAATTTGTCAACACAAATCTGGTAACACTACTGTCAGCATTTATACGCTGAGAGAAGTACACCTCTCAGTGTATTTATCATCTAGTATTTTGTGTTAGTTGGGGTTGGTTAATGAGATTTATATGCCACTAAGGACATTAAGGTTGCGTGGTAACCTTTTCACCACATAAACCTTGAGATTAAAGTAACTGCTCAGTATATATACGCCGAGAGAAATACATCTTTCGATGTATATTTCTTGGGATTTTTTGTTGAAAACATGTGATGTTACGTACACTTTTTATTACACGCATTTTATGTTACACGGTGCCCCGTGGCCTGGTGGCAAAAGGTCTCGCTTCACACGGTGAGGGTCCGAGTTCGATTCCCGGCGAAGGGGTGGAAACATTGGACGTGTTTCCTTACACCGGTTGTCTATGTTCCCCATCAGTAAAATGGGTACCTGGGTGTTAGTGGACTGGTGTGGGTCGCATCCTGGGACAAAACTGACCTAATTTCCCCGAAATGCTCAGCGTAACAAGCGGTTTTCTATAGTATGTCAATGATGTCACCTGTGGACTGTGTACCTTGTACATGTACCTGTAGAAAATAAAGATATAATTATTATTAATAATACAATTTGTGTTGCAAACATTTTATATTACATTTTGTGAAGCAATTATTTTATGTTGCAATCATGTCAGTATTTCGATTTCATGAGTAATGTTGCATATGTCGTACTTCATGTTACGCACACTTTTGCAAGAGTTAGTTAGGTTACTTAATTAGAAATATACAAAACGGAAACTTGGCATAATGAGAATATGCAAGAGTATATTTCGCAAATAGAGGTTAGGAGAAAGAGATGGAAAAGGTGACACTTGAGGTGATCTGTTTTGAAAGTTTCAAGCCTACATCAAGAACCGTTCTCAAAATTTCAATAACTGCGACGAAAATACTAGAAATAAGTTATTGAGATTGTGTGTCTTCCATACTTATCACATGGAATATTACTGTATAATTATAATATTCATAATTTTCTCAAGAATGCACTATAGAAATAATTGTAATCAACTGAAACACCAGCATCTCGTGGGTCACAGCACAAGGAGTGATGAAGGTTCGAGCCTCCGAGCTACAAAATGAGAAACAGAATCCTTGTTCAAGCTTGCAGGCTTTACAACTCCCCAGAGAGCAGCTTATACACACATTCGTGCATTAATTAAAATTTTGCATTTCTGTGGTGTGCAGATCCACTACTAATACTCTGACATAGGAAATTGGTACTGATATTAAAATTAACCACGTACTGTTGGTGAATTAAGCAGCGTTAACAGGAACGAGAGTTCGGAGAAAATAAAATTTCACCCGAGTAAATCAACTTGACTATTTTGGTTTGTCTCCCAAAACTCACGCCCCTCAAGGGAGGTTCCTTGACGCTGGTGAGGGGCTCTTGTTCTAGGGAATTGGATCCGTGCCCCGATTCCCTGAATTGAGCCTGAATACCTTCAATCCCCAACACATGCGCTGTTTAATCCTTCAGGTTTACCGTTTCCCTGAGATTATAATAATAATAATAATCCCAAAACTCGCAAAATGTATAACGTGAACATCAAAATTTTATCACAGCAACGACGAAGCTTTAGTTGATAAACCCACAAGCTGTAATTGGAATTGTTTTTTGAAGACAAAATATCTCTCACACTGCCAGCTTTTTCAAGTCTGATAGGATTCACATGGAGGTAGGACAGCAACAATATCAGGTGGAAGAGCACTGTAGCCAGCCAGCTGGTCCTGTAGCCAGCCAGCAGTTATTGCAGCCAGCCAGCTGGTCATGTAGCCAGCCAGCAGGTATTGTAGCCAGCCAGCTGGTCCTGTAGCCAGCCAGCAGGTATCGTAGCCAGCCAGCTGGTCCTGTAGCCAGCCAGCAGGTATTGTAGCCAGCCAGCTGGTCCTGTAGCCAGCCAGCAGGTATTGTAGCCAGCCAGCTGGTCCTGTAGCCAGCCAGCAGGTATTGTAGCCAGCCAGCTGGTCCTGTAGCCAGCCAGCTGGTCCTGTAGCCAGCCAGCAGGTACTGTAGCCAGCCAGCTGGTCCTGTACCAGCCAGCCCGTCCTGTAGCCAGCCCGCTGGTCCTGTAGCCAGCCAACTGGTCCTGTAGCCAGCCAGCTGGTCCTGTAGCCAGCCAGCAGGTATTGTAGCCAGCCAGCTGGTCCTGTAGCCAGCCAGCAGGTATTGTAGCCAGCCAGATGGTCCTGTAGCCAGCCAGCTGGTCCTGTAGCCAGCCAGCTGGTCCTATAGCCAGCCAGCTGGTCCTATAGCCAGCTAGCAGGTATTGTAGCCAGCCAGTTGGTCCTGTAGCCAGCCAGCAGGTATTGTAGCCAACCAGCTGGTCCTGTAGCCAGCCAGCAGGTATTGTAGCCAGCCAGCTGGTCCTGTAGCCAGTCAGCTGTTCCTGTAGCCAGCCAGCAGATATTGTAGCCACCCAGCTGGTTCTGTAGCCAGCCAGCAGGTATTGTAGCCAGCCAGCAGGTCCTGTAGCCAGCCAGGTGGTCCTGTAGCCAGCCAGCAGATATTGTAGCCAGCCAGCTAGTCCTGTAGCCAGCCAGCAGGTATTGTAGCCAGCCAGCAGGTATTGCAGCCAGTCAGCTGGTCCTGTACCAGCCAGCTGGTCCTGTAGCCAGCCAGCTGGTCCTGTAGCCAGCCAGCTGGTCCTGTAGCCAGCCAGCTGGTCCTGTAGACAGCCAGCTGGTCCTGTAGACAGCCAGCAGGTATTGTAGCCAGCCAGCTGGTCCTGTAGCCAGCGAGCTGGTCCTGTAGCCAGCCAGCAGGTATTGTAGCCAGCCAGCTGGTCCTGTAGCCAGCCAGCTGGCCGACGATGAGAAAATCTGAGATGTAACAATATAATGAATAGAGTTATAGCGAAGAGGTGTGATGAGTATGCCGAGTGGTGGGATGAGTATGCCGAGTGGTGGGATGAGTATGCCGAGTGGTGTTATGAGTATACCGAGTGGTGTTATGAGTATGCCGTGTGGTGTTATGTGTATACCGAGTGGTGTGATGAGTATGTTGAGTGGTGTGATGAGTTTGCTGAGTTTTTGATGAGTATGCTGAGTGGTGTGATGAGTATGCTGAGTGGTCTGATGAGTATGCCGAGTGGTCTGATGAGTACGCTGAGTTGTGATGAGTATGCTGAGTGGAATGATGAGTATGCCGAGTGGTGTGATGAGTATGCTGAGTGGTGTGACGAGTATGATGAATGGTGTGATGAGTATGCTGAGTGGTGTAATGAGTATGATGAATGGTGTGATGAGTATGCCGAGTTGTGATAAGTATGCTGAGTGATGTGATGAGTATGCTGAATGGGGTGACGAGTATCCTGAGTTGTGATAAGTATGCTGAGTGGTGTAATGAGTATGCTGAGTTGTGATGAGTATGTTGAGTAGTGTGATAAATATGTTGAGTAGTGTGATGAGTATGTTGAGTAGTGTGATAAATATGTTGAGTAGTGTGATAAATATGTTGAGTAGTGCGATAAATATGTTGAGTAGTGTGATAAATATGTTGAGTAGTGCGATAAATATGTTGAGTAGTGTGATAAATATGTTGAGTAGTGCGATAAATATGTTGAGTAGTGCGATAAATATGTTGAGTAGTGCGATAAATATGTTGAGTAGTGTGATAAATATGTTGAGCAGTGCGATAAATATGTTGAGTAGTGTGATAAATATGTTGAGTAGTGTGATAAATATGTTGAGTAGTGTGATAAATATGTTGAGTAGTGCGATAAATATGTTGAGTAGTGCGATAAATATGTTGAGTAGTGTGATAAATATGTTGAGTAGTGTGCTAAATATGTTTAGTGTGATAAATATGTTGAGTAGTGTGATAAATATGTTGAGTAGTGCGATGAATATGTTGAGTAGTGCGATAAATATGTTGAGTAGTGTGATAAATATGTTGAGTAGTGTGCTAAATATGTTTAGTGTGATAAATATGTTGAGTAGTGCGATAAATATGTTGAGTAGTGCGATAAATATGTTGAGTAGTGCGATAAATATGTTGAGTAGTGTGATAAATATGTTGAGTAGTGCGATATGTTGAGTAGTGCGATAAATATGTTGAGTAGTGCGATAAATATGTTGAGTAGTGCGATAAATATGTTGAGTAGTGCGATAAATATGTTGAGTAGTGCGATAAATATGTTGAGTAGTGTGGTTTAAAAAATGTATTGCTAGAAGTTGTAAAGTTTTATTGGTCGTAATAAAGTTTCTTGGCTGCCGTCATGACTGCGGTTTCATAATACATTATTCAATATTTGTCAACCTCTATTACAAAACGTTTTGCATCACAAAATCTCATTAAATTGTGAGATGAGTTCTTGTGATAGACGCAACACAGTTTGAGGATTATTCATGGGTATTTTTGTGTTTACTGTTAAGAGTAGATAGATTCCTGGCAGTTTTACTCCACTTTCCGACAATCTCCTCTCGAAATTTCGTAAACACCAGCATCCGCTCTCTGGCAGTGACTGTTGCTGGTTTAAATAAGACACTTGAGCAAACATTAGGATACATTTATTGGAAAACGTTTCATTTCTTGGACGTTGATCACACAGCAGTCAGTTGTGTCTTACAGTGTCGTGGTAGAGGTTGATACAGCTGTTTTAATGTTTTGGCCAGAAATATAATCACTCGTATCAATGAGCACAAACACGTCTACGTCCAGCAACTATGTACAGTATAATTTTTAGGACGTGTCGAGAATGCGATTCGAAGTTCCTAAAACAGAAGACCGGGTCTCTGTGCAGCAAATTCTGCAAGTTAGATTACACTAAGAATTTTTTAGACTGCTAATTCCTAGTCTAAAGAAATGCTTTTAAACTAGAAATTTACTTGTTCTTCCTAAATGAGACGAACTTAAATCCGTAAGCGAAATTTTCTCAGTGAGGCAGACATTGCCTTTAACAGTTCTAATTTCATTAACACTATTGTGTAAATTAGGTTTTTGGAAGACACCCAGATGAATTCTGGCATTTCCAAAATTCCAGGCACCAACTGTTATAAATTTTAAATTGGATAAATTGATTTTAAGAGTCGACCACGTCAACCAGATATCCTGTTATCACTGAGAACAACACTAATGCGTTATTTTAACGCATAAGTACAGAGAATTATAAAATTAATATCAATACCACTAAAGTTATGATGGGATACAACAACATATAGCAAAGGGAGGAAAGATTATCAGTTATACTTAGCATTGTTCACAGTTTCTATACTATGAACCTTAATTGAGCCTTTGAGCCTATATCCCCCACCTATTGTCATCCAACTTTTCCCCATTTCATTTCACCCACTGCCTCATGCACCTCTTCCGTATACACAGCTGACTTTTCCTCACTCCTAAAAGATAATATACCTCCCTGCTCAATGCATGAAATCACTGGTCCCTCCCTTCATCAATAATTAACAACTTTCAAAATATTCCTTCTATCTTCCCAATGCCTCCACCCATTCAATAGCTCCTCTTTTATATTGTTATATCAATATATTTCGCAGGCTTTCCCAATTTATTCGTCTCACTCCAAAAAAAAAAAAAAATATAATTCTTAGAAAAAACTGTTGATTAATCCTCTCATTTGGTCTCCTTTTACATTCCCTCACCACTCTCTTAACCTCTCTTTTATTCTCCCTGTTGATTCTTCTACTGCTTTGTAAACTACCTCTCATATGTTAACTTTACCAGTCTTTACCTTTTCATTTCACCAATCGAGCCTTCGCAGCCACCCTCCTTCATCCACAAGCTTTTACTGACCTCACCGACAGCCTTGTCATTACTTATACTCTCTCTCCCCCGTCTTTCTCCCAACAGTTGTTTATATCTTACCCTAAGTACCTCCTCCTCTAATGTATAAACTGGCACTTCTCCTTTACTCATTGATGACATTCTTCTCGTTTCTCATCTACCTCTTATTCTCATTGCAGCTAACACCAAATAATGCTCCTCTAAAAGCGTGCACATTTAGAAGTCTACCTTTCAGCCTTTATTCGCCAGTACGTATTACAACACTGTGCACTTATTTATCTTCTGTTTCTTAAAACACGTATTGAATAAAGGTTTATTTAACATCTAAAATCTCTCTCTCTCCTCTACACTCATCTCTTCCCAGATGCATAAACACTTAATATAATGTAATAATAATATCTTTATTTACTACAAATACATGTACAAGGTATACAGGCCTGGCTGACATCAGTGACATACTACTAAATAGAAAGCCGATTGTTATGCAGAGCATTTCGGGCAAATTAGGTCAGTTTTGTCCCAGGATGCGACTCACATCAATCGACTAACTCCCAGGTACCCATTTTACTGATGGGTGAACATAGGCAACCGGTGTAAAGAAACACGCCCAATGCTTCTACCCTCGCTGGGAATCGAACCCAGACATCGTCGTGTGAAACGAGAGCTTTTGCCACCAGGCCACGGGGCACCGTAACCTAACCTAACCTATAACTCACTTTTCGCATTCCACCTTTATTTTAATCCACATAATCCTTGAATGGATACCTTTACATACCTTCTTTTATTTCCATAATTGATTATTCAACATTACTGTTACTCCTTCCTTAGCTCTATTTTTCTCAGATACTTCTGATCTATTCTCATTTATTTCTCCCCACTGACAATCTCATACCCCCTTCAGCTTTGTTTAGCTTAGAGCTGGGATATCCACCTTCTTTTCATTCATAACATTTACAATTGACTCTTATCATCTGTACAGCATCCACACACATTCAAACATCCAAACATTAAAATGCTCTTCTTTTAAATATAGTAATTAATACATGAGAAGGGGTTACTAGCCCTCTACCAGCATTTTAGTAGCCTTTTACGACACACATGTCTTACGGAGGAAGGATTTTTCTCCATTTATCTATGGAAATAACATACGAACAAGAATTATGAAGGAAAATAGAAGAAAACTCAGGTAGGTGTGAATACATATACACGTATGTACTATGTTATCAGCAGATCCACATCTAATGTCTTGGGCTGCAAGCTGTAGTCAGATCACCCCGAACTTCTCAAGGCTGTATACATCGTGTTCCACATTGAATGATTCGTATTATCTAAGATTTCTGCTGCTCTTGACTGGAACCACGTCTTGTCCTCCAGATACAATATCTTATTGCCACCTACAACCCACACCTCCATGTGGTAATTACTTCTCACTTTTGCTTTCCATCACAACACAATTTTTTGTTCAGTAGTGACTTCTATGAATCATAAGTTACACGAATATGAGACACAGTGAATTATAACTCAACCTGCGACTGGTTGATACTAAGGTGAGATCTTTTCTCGGCTTGTGGTTACTTAATTAATTTCCACAGAGGAATTAATTTTGTAATGTATATCTTACTTTTATTATAAAATATATATGACCCAGATTTTTTTAATTCCATATAACTACATAATAAATTCTCATGGAAAATATAATATTTTGTGGACAAGCAAGAATACGTCTCTGCGTATATTCATAGATGGCGGCTAGGAGAGCGATACTGAACTTAAAGTTCAATATAAATATCTTTTAGAACCTGAAGGAAATTTGGGAAGCTTTGGAGGTGTTTTTTTTAAAATGCAGAAGCCTGAAGTTTCCTGAACAAATCTAAAATGTGTAATGCATATGATATCGGTTCAAGATTAAGGCACATGTTTTCAGAGTGAAGTAAGAGGTTGCTGACAAGTAATTGAAAAACTTATATTTTACTGGAAGTGATTTTGAAAAAAGTTTAAAAAGATTTACAGATCGAAGGAAATAAGATCATACCTCCCTTCTCCCACCCACTTTTCTTCATATCTCCTAATCATTCTCCCTGTCGCCCTCCCTCCTTCTATATGTTCCTATCCCTTTTCCTCTCCCCGATACTCTTACTTTCTGTCTCACATCCACCAACCCTCACTCGCTTTCTTCTTCCTCCCTCCTCTTCCTTCTTCCTTCCTCTCATCTTACTTCCTCCTGCTATTCTTCCTTTCCTCTCATCCTTCTCTATGAATCCTGTTCTGTTTTCACTTCTCCCTCTTTTCTTCGTGTATCTCCTCCTGCCTCTTTTTCTTCCTCCGTCCCACTCTCCTGCCTTTTTCCCCCCTCCTAACAAACATTGTTTTCACAATGAAAGAGCCTCTTTAACATTTTCAATATTTGGGACAACAAAAGCCCCACAGGTGTAGTGCACTACAACATCCAGAAGACAAGTGACAAAATATGTACTAACCATATCACGGGTGGAATTATAACCCGCGATCAGAGTCTCAAAACTCCAGAACGACGTGTTAGCCACTGGGCCAGCTAGCCACAATATGGTTTGTTTGCAATCGTGTCATTACGATTTCGTGAGTCATGACAAAATACTACTTCCGAGATTAAGTAGTTCTATGACTCTTGGCACACGGGAAAATTTTCAGCACTAGATCAGTAAGAGGGTCACAGAAAAAAACAGCTAGAAATTTTAAATGACATACTGTCTAATTGTAAGTTATGAGTAATGACCCTCATGGGTCATTCCTTGAACTAATTTCCTTTTTGATATATACCAGATGTGACGAATCTGTGGCTGACTGTATAAGATCTACCTGATCAAGCTGTCGCAGTGGTTAAAATTTTTTGAACAAGTTCAGGGATATGTGTCGTTCATATAATATGAAATACGAGAATAATTTACATAGAGACTAACTTAGAGACAGAAGACATGACAGGAATTGAAAAAGTCATAAGACATGATTTGTAGTTCATTAAGCAATGTCTGAAGTAACATAGAAAATTTGGATTCATAGCAAGACAGTTCGAACACAAAACACCTGTAAAAAGTTTCAGCAATATTGAATACCTAATGGTACCCTTTTCTAAGTATGCTGCCCTCTTCTAATCCCTACTTATATAAAAGACGCAAAAATGGAAATGGCGCAGAGAATCTGGAGTTTATCTGGAGAGAGTTCCGGGGGTCAACGCCCCCGCGGCCCGGTCTGTGACCAGGCCTCCTTAGGTCAGTGTCCCAGGATGCGACCCACACCAGTCGACTAACACCCAGGTACCCATTTTACTGATGGGGAACATAGACAACAGGTTGAAAGAAACACGTCCAATGTTTCTACTCTGGCTGGGAATCGAACCCAGGCCCTCACCGTGTGAAGCGAGAGCGTTAACCACCAGGCCACCAGAGCACAAGAGAACAACAAAACTGTAAAATAAAAGGATACAAGTGCAACTAATGTGACATTTTATTGTGGCAACGTTTCGCTCTCCAGGAGCTTTATCAAGCCATTACAAACAATACATGGACACAGAGGGTATATAAAGGCTCAGAGTGAGGTGCAATACTAGTGAGGTACCATGTTGATGTTCACTAGTGGTAGTAGTATCAGTAGTAGTAGTAGTAGTAGTAGTAGTAGTAGTAGTAGTAGTAGTAGTAGTAGAAGTGACAAAAGTAATACAATATGGTAGGGCAATTAATTCGTACATGAGTAAAAGGATATAAAAGCTATTACTTGGGTAACATAAAAATAGGTTGGACAAATATAGACTGGAAAGAGGCAGCTTGTTTCAGTGTTCACTCTCTGTAATGTGCTTTGTGTAGTATAACAGGAGAGACTATGTGATGGCAGGGTTTACTGTTTTCAGGAGGATTTTTGCTAAGACTTCAGAGATTGTGAAGCTGTCGTTGTTTTGTTTAATTGTATTCGAAACAGCGATCAGTGCTGATTCGAGGCACTTGCGTCTGCGGAAATTAGTTTCTTTGATCACTAAAACAACGGCAGCTTCACCATCTCCGAAGTCTTAGCAAGAATCCTCCTGAAAACAGTAAACCCTGCCATCACATAGTCTCTCCTGTTATACTACACAAAGCACATTACAGAGAGTGAACACTGAAACAAGCTGCCTCTTTCCAGTCTATATTTGTCCAACCTACTTTTATGTTACCCAAGTAATAGCTTTTATATCCTTTTACTCATGTACGAATTAATTGCTCTACCATACTGTATTATTTTTGTCACTACCACTACTACTACTACTACTACTACTACTACCACTAGTGAACATTGAAATGGTACCTCACTAGTATTGCACCTCACTCTGAGCCTTTATATACCCTCTGTGTCCATGTATTGTTTGTAATGGCTTGATAAAGCTCCTTGAGAGCGAATCGTTGCCGCAATAAAATGTCACATTAGTTGCACTTGTGTCCTTTTACTTTACATATTGTCGGTAATTCTACCAACTTTATTACAACAACAAAACTCATAACATTAAATAAAAATCTGTATGAAGAATGACCTAAATCACTCAAAGAATACAGTCATTCAATTTGTTCTCACTCGGAAAACGGAAATAACATCGACAGACTCAAGAAATCAAAGCAATTGAATCACAGTGTGATGCAGTTATACGAAATATTGGTATGAAACTTTACAGAAAGATGTTAATAAGTATGCAAGTATTTTGATGTGTAGCATTGTGGTATTCTCTCCGTTGAAGTTCTCAGCGCCAGAGAACCGGTTGGATGTAGACTTTGCTACCATAGAATTCTAATAGATAACATTATCTCCGGACAATAGCAACGATAATTATGACGAAAGTTCAGAAATATTAAAACTTGTGGTGGAAGACGTAGTAGACACAGTAGCGTAGGTGACAGTGGATTAGAGTGAGTAGTTGGGGTAAGCTATTGTAGATGAATTGCAAAAGAGGTAGATATTCCTTGCTCCATTTATTAAATTACACCCTTCATTTAAAATGTCCATCAAATATTTTCCAGATTGGAATAATATATTTATGTGGGCTACATTTATTGTTTTTGCTTTTCAAAGTTTATAAGTGGAGAATGTCTCAGCTGATCTGCTTCAAATTGCCAATGCTGATGTACTGTAACTCAGGAAAAGGTTAAGCAACTATTGACATAATCCACTCCCCTCCTGTGTATAGATATTCAAGGTTTTGTTCTGTGTAATGTTTTGAGAAAGATTCTTCTGATTGACTTCAGACTTTCAACACTTTTATTAAAGTGTACAAGTGCCAATCATCAAATATATTTTTGAAGTGTTTGGGTTGTTTTTCCAAGAAAATCTTTCTTGTGGTTAATCAGAATGTCTTTAGTCGTTCGTGGCTCATACATCTTATGAAAAGGATGATGTGAGACCTGGAGAAGATTCTGTGAGAGACCTGAAGAATGTCTCTTCTGGTTGTCTTAAAACTTTTAGTGCAGGTTCCTGCTCAGTGGAGGGATGATGATGTTATGGAGATGACTAAGTTTCAGTCTGCCCATTTTTACTAGATTCATACCCTTAATACTGATGCCTTTTTCCGAGATATTATTCCTTGGGAGGATCAATTTTGTAGGTCCAAATTTTCCATTATGATACCATAGTTAAAATTTTAGAAACATTGGATTATTAGGAATAACTTGAGAATACTTCTGATCAGCCTCACACTTCCAACATCGCTGTATCTAATCTAGAAAAAGTTTTTATCGTTTATGGAGCTCCATAGTCTTTAATTTATTAATTTAACCCAAATATTCAAATAAGGAATAACTAAAAATACCAACGAACCAGATTCAAAGATTGTAATAAGCGGATTCGTGGTAGCTCCTCTAACCTCTCTTCGAAGTCCAAAGATGAAAAATTTTTAGACTTCTAGTTCTCAAGAGGTTTTTAATCGTATCGAGCGTCTCTTGTGCGATGCTTAGAACTATTGTTATCAGATTTTTCAGAGCCATTTTTCTTACAGGCTGATGTATGCAAACCACGGTACGGGCGGGGACTGAACTCTCGGCTAGTGAGTCGCAAAACTCTAGACCAGCGCTTTAGTCTGTCTGGAATTTTACGACTTGCTAACCGCAAGTTCAGTTTCCGCCCGTACCGCTGTTTGCTTGTAAACGTGTCATTACGATTTCTTGAGTCTTGATGCATGTAAATCTGGAGTGGGGGCAGTGTTACTTCAAGCATCCAGTGAGAGAAGTCTGCATCCCGTGGCTTATTATTCAGCCAAATACCAGGCTTATCAGCGGGCTTACTCTACTATTGAGGAGGAGGCCCTGGCCCTGGTACGCTATAACATTTCGACGTGTTTTCCAGCACACCCCATGTGGTCACTCTGCAGTGACCACAATCCTTGACATAACTTAGCTCCAAGAGGAAGAAAACCCTTCATATATATATATATATATATATATATATATATATATATATATATATATATATATATATATATATATATATATAATGTGTGCAATAAGAACACAGTAAACAGGTGATATCACTAAGGACTGGGGCAAACAACTTGAAGTGCAGGCAGGAATAAAAGTGAAAATTCTCCGGTGGATCAAACAATACTCTAACTGATGGAAGCAAAGTGCAATTTTCCCCGGAAGAAACGTCGAAAAAAGGAAACATAACAGGGTTCCTCAGGAATCATCATTAAGACCAGGTCTGTATCTGGTTTATGTGAATGACGTCCCTTGTGGGATTGAGTCATATGTATCCCAGCTTACTGATGACATACAACTAATGAGAATAGAAATAAACCATACCCCCGGCCGGGATTGAACCCGCGGTCATAGAGTCTCAAAACTCCAGCCCGTCGCGCTAGCCACTAGACCAGCTAGCCACAATAAGATTTTGAGACTCTATGACCGCGGGTTCAATCCCGGCCGGGGGTATGGTTTATTTGCAATCGTGTCATTACGATTTCTTAAGTCAGAATAGAAATAGGTGAGGACGGAGAAAAGCCCATAAATGGATCTGGATAAGCTCCAAGTTTGGTTAGATACACGGTTGCTTGAATACATATCCATCAAATGTAACGTTATGAAAACTGAGGAAGGGGAAAGAACGCCGGATATGGAATATACACTTGGAAGAATAAAGCTACAGACCTCACTATAAAGAGAGACCTGGAGGTGAGCTTAGTGCCTAACATATTGCTGGAGGCTCATTTAAACGGAATAACGTCTGAAGTTTGATTACCTTTGGAAGTCGGCTTGGAGAGATACTTAACATTAAGGAATGGATAAACCTAACTTCAAAATTTAACGTTACGCAGAAATGAGGCAAATTCTAAGTGAATTGCCGTGGGAAACGAAGTTAGAATGAAAGACAAAGAATAGGATGATGGAAAATGTAACTGGAGAGTGCCGGAAGGCAGAGGAGAAATTCGTACGCAGAACCTGAGGAATCACTGGCAATAATAGGTGCAGGAAAGCAAAGGCTGAAAGGACAAGATCAATAATGAATTCTGGAGAAAAAAGAAGAAGAGTTGGAAACGAAAATACATGGGTACGAAGACAGGCCGAACGACAATTTGAGAATGATAGTACTGGAAAACTATATCTTCTACGCATGAGCAGATAATAAAGCTGACGAAAGGAGGGGAGGGGAGCTCACTAGAAATGAAACAGTCTGTGAGGAGCTGAACAAAAGATTTGGAAGGCATTTTCAGAGGAAGAGCGTACCATCGAGGACGGAACACAATGCACATAATGGAAGAGATGAAGAAACCATCAAGTGAGCTAGATACCTAGAAGACAGTGAAACCAGACATCTCATTTCGAGTTCTGAGAGAGGTAGTAGAACTCTGTGAATCACTAACCGCGAGGTTCAACAAGTCACTTGAAACAGGGCTGCTGCAGGAGTTGTGCAACATTTTTTAAAAAATGGCCATATAAGCAGCATTAAACTACAGACTAGTGTCACTGACATGCATGGTATATAAAGTTATGACAAGTGAACGAAAGGTAGGCAAGAGAGAGAGAGAGAGAGAGAGAGAGAGAGAGAGAGCAACAGGTGGACTGTATACCTTCATGGACTGTAAGAAATTGTTTAATACAATACCGCACAAGAAACCTGGATAGTAGCTAGGAGAGCAGACAGGAATAACAGAGAAAACTCTAAAGTGGATCAAGGAACATTGAACTGGAAGAAAACAATACATTATTGTGCAAGAGTGTGTGTCGGAATTGGCACGTATAACCAGTGGGGTTCTACAAGTGTCAGAAGAAATGCAATCAGAGGTATCTCTTTTCACAGATGACCTGAAACAAATAAAATACAAGCAGAAGCAGATCAGGAAAGACCTGGATAAGTTGCACGATTTATCAGACAGAAGAGTTCTAGAATTTAACTACACCAAATGCAAAGATATGAACATCGGAGAAGGAAAAAGACTGGAATCAGAGTACATCCTCGAGGAACAAAAGCTTTAAATCATCCTGAAAGAGAAATCCCTCGGTGTGAGCATAGTTCTGCGCACATGGCATGAGAGAGACATCAACCGAATAATCGATGCAGTCAATGCGAGAGAAGCAAATTTAAGGATACTTTCTAAGAACCTCAGTAAGGAATCATTCACGAGCAAGCCCATCTTGGAGTATCCAGCACCAGTGTTGAGCCACATCCGAGAAAACATGTCAAGACGTTAGAAGAAGTTGAAAGGTTTGCATCGATATTATTCTCAGAGTATGAGGTATGAGATGAGCTGTGAGTAGAGTATGAGCTGATCTAAAAATTGATAACCTTAGATGACAGCAGGACCAGAGGTGCCATGATTATGCCATAAAATTTTGAGTGTTTGACAGGACATACAGGGCAAGTCTGTTTAAGAGTCGGACTTCTGTGCCCGAATGGCAACTGGAAGTCAGTAACCCTCCCTTCTACTCAATCATTTTGCCTTTTCCCTAATTCTTTCCCACACGCCATGCTTCTCTTCCTATTTCCCATCATCCCTTTAACCTTTCCACCTCCCAATCATTCTCCCTTCCTTCCCTCATTCCTTCCTCTTCCTCTATCATTCCCCCCTCTATCACTCCCTTCCCTCCCTCCCTCCATTCTCCCTCTTAGCACCCTTCCTACCACTACCTCGTCACACCCAACAGAGAAAATAACCCACAGTTCGTTTAACAGAAAATGGAACGCCATCAGTTGAGACTCTGGGGACTTACATGTGTTCAGATAATTACTAGTGAAGGTCCACTTTGGTCAAAAAGAAACATAAGATCATTTAGTGAGACCACTGGATGGTGGTGATAGTGTTTAGTGAGTGGTGGTGGTGATAGTGTTTAGTGAGTGGTGGTGGTGGTGGTGATAGTGTTTAGTGAGTGGTGGTGGTGGTGGTGATAGTGTTTAGTGAGTGGTGGTGGTGATAGTGTTTAGTGAGTGGTGGTGGTGGTGATAGTGTTCAGTGAGTGGTGGTGGTAGCGTTAATAAGTGATGGCAGTAGTGTTAATAAGTGGTGGTTGTAGTGTTAATAAGTGATGGTAGTAGTGTTAGTAAGTGGTGGTAGTACTGTTAAGTGGTAGTCGTAGTGTTAATACGTGATAGTAGTAGTGTAAATAAGTGATGGTGGTAGTGTTAATAAGTGATGGTGGTAATGTTAATAAGTGATGGTGGTAATGTTAATAAGTGATGGTGGTAATGTTAATAAGTGATGGTGGTAATGTTAATAAGTGATGGTGGTAATGTTAATAAGTGATGGTGGTAATGTTAATAAGTGATGGTGGTAATGTTAAGTGGTGGCGGTAGTGTTAGTGATGGTAGAAGTGGCAGTGCGTAGTAGTAGTTGCTGGTGATTGAAGAAGAAATGGTAGTGGTTCTTAGTGGTATGGTACTGAGCTGTGGTGCTAGAGTTTGTGGGTGGTAGAGTTAATGGATGGTGGTGACAGTGTTTGTGAGTGGTAATATTAATGGGTCGTAGTGGTAAAATGAGTGGGTGGTGGTCCTTGTATTTTTAGTGGGTGGTGGTGGGGGTGGTAGCAATGTTAATCTATGGTGGTAGTAGTAGCGTTAGTGAATGATGGCTGTAGTGAGTGATATTTGTAGCGTTAGTGGGTGGTGGTGATGGTAGTGTGAATGTTGGTGATTATGCTAGTAGATGGTGGTAATTGCTTTAGTGGATGATGGCGGGAGTGTTAGTCGGTGATAGTGCGGTAGTAGTGGTGGAAGCAGTGTTAGGGGTGGTGATGGCAGTACTGTTAATGCTGGTTAAAGTGAAAGTGAGTGGTAGTAATGGATAGTACTTGTGGTAGTGTTAGTGGGTGGTAGGTGTAGTGTTAGTAGGTGTTAGTGGCAGTAGTGTGGTTGGTTGTGGTAGTTTTAATAAGTGTTGGTGGGTGGTGGAAGAGGCGTTGGTGGATGACCTGTACTTAGCTCTGTGAAGATCTGTCCAAGAATCTGCACAAGATGTCCTCTCTTGAGCAACTTTACCAGCAGCTAAAAGAGAAGCTTAGGATTGCTAAGCTTGAGATACGGCGACTGACGGAGGAAAACAAAAGAATTCTAAGTAATCCTCCTGTTGTGAGTCATCAGGTCAAAAGAGGAACTTGGTCAGAGTCCGGTCAACATGGAATAAAGTTGAAAGTCAAGAAGACTGTTGCAGTGGCGGAAACAGAGAGATCCAGAAGACGGCTGTGGAGACTTCCAACCCATTTTCGGTGCTACCAGACGAATGTGTGTTGTCTACTGGAAACGTCGAAATGAGTACCAAGGAATCATTGGCAGAGGAGGGTGAGTCGACATTCCTTAAAACCCTAACGAAGACCATCGAAAACGTCACTACGAACTCCACCAGTGAAGGTAAGAACAGTGTTTTAGTTGGGGAGAGTCAATTGAAATTTATCGATAGGGCATTTTGTCTTAGGGACAGGAAGAGGAGGCAGAGGGTATGCTTTCCTGGGGCTGGGATGGGGGATATTGTTAGCCGTCTGGACGATATCATGAAGGGTAATGGGAGCAATCCTATTATCTGCTTCAGTGAAGGAGGCAATGATGTTGGCAGACATTGGAGTGAGGACCTGATTAGCAGGTATAGGACAGCATTAGAGATAATTAGGAAGAAGGGTGGAAACCCTGTGATATGTGGCATTTTGCTCAGGAGAGGAGTTGGAAATGAATGTCTGTCCAGGGCAATTGGTGTCAACTGCTGGCTGGACAAACACTGTAGGGAAAATGCAGAAACATTCATAGACAACTGCGAATTCTTGTATGGCAAAAATGACATGTATGCCAGGGATGGGGTTCACTTATCTAGGTTTGGGGTGGGAGCACTGACCAACGCAGTGGAGGGAGCTGTTAGGTCTTTAAACTAGAAATAGATAGTGGTATGGGTTTTCGTGGAAAATCAATGTATTCTGAGTGTAGCGATAGCGTGAATTTTAAGGAAACCAGTTATAGGCAGAATGAGGAAGAGTTATTGGTGAACATAGGAAAGCCAATGGCATTAGGTGATAAGGAGAGTAACGGGTATAGTGGAGGAACAGAAATCAGCAGGAAGAAAAAAGAGAAGGGAGGGTTTCTGAAAATAAATTATGCTAACAGTCGTAGTGCGAGAAATAAGATGGATGAATTGAGAGTAGTTGCGAGCGCGGGTAACATTGATGTTTTTGCCATAACTTAGACATGGTTAAATATGAGAAATAGGGACATGCCTCCTGAATGTCACATTCAGGATTTTAAATTGTTCCAAGTAGACAGAAGTATTGGGAACGGGGGGGGGGGCACTTTATGTCCGTGATCGTTTAAATTGTTGCATAAAAACGGGTATAAAGTCTGAAACACATACTGAGTCTGTTTGGGTAGAATTTTCAGAGGGGCATAATAAATTGATTTCAGGCGTGATATACCGTCCCCCAAACTTGGGTAGAGACCGAGGAATACTACTGTGGGAGGAGATTATTAAGGCAACAAGGCACGATAACGTTGTAATTCTTGGAGACTTTAACTTTAGTAATATTGATTGGAATTTTCTGACTGGGAATTTAAAATCTAAGGACTTTTTAGAAGCAGTTCAGGACTGTTTTTTGAAGCAGTTTGCGACAGAACCTACAAGGGGAAATAACCTGCTTGACTTGGTTCTGGCAAACAAGGAATCCCTTGTTAATAATTTAGAAATTTCAGAGGAACTTGGTGCTAGCGACCACAAATCAAATACATTTAGCACTGAATGGAAGTATGATAGTAGGGATAACTCAATAACACTCCCAGATTTTCGCTTAGCAGATTACGATGGGTTAACGATGGGGTAACGAAGAGAGCTATCAGTATGACAGTTTTCTGAACACTATACATGCTGCCCAAACAACATTTATCCCGTATAAAGAAATTAGATCAAATAGAAATGATCCAAAATGGATGAATAATAGGCTCAAATATCTTTTAGGGCAGAAGAAAGGAATTTGTAGGTGTATCCAAAGAGGTCAGGGTCATCTTATGAATCAGTATATTGACACTGAGAGGGACATTACAAAGGGATAAAAAAAAGCTAAACGGGACTAGTAAATTAAAGTTGCTAGGAATTCAAAACTAACCCCAAAAAATTTTTCCAGGTTTATAGAACAAAAGTTAGAAATAAGATAGATCCCCTTAAAAATAACTATGGGCATCTTACTGACAAATAGAATGAAATGTGCTCGATTTTAAATTATTTTCTCTAGGTTTTTACACATGAAGACATTAACAATATCCTAGTAATTAATTTTTACAGTGGGCCTGAAGAAGATGAATTATGTAACATCACAGTCACTAGTGAAATGGTTTTGAAACAAATAGACAGACTGAAGCAAAATAAGTCACCGGGTCCTGACGAGCTTTCTTCAAGGGTTCTTAAGGAATTCAAAATGAAACTCTGTGAACCATTAACTAATATTTTTAATTTATCTCTTCAAACAGGTGTAGTGTCTGATATGTGGAAGATGGCTAATGTAATTCCTATTTTTAAAACAGGGGACAAGTCGTTACCGTCAAATTACCGCCCAATAAGCCTGACCTCAATTGTAGGCAGATTACTAGTCAATTATAGCTGAGATTATAAGAAGCCATCTCGATAAGCATAGCTTGATTAATGATACTCAGCATGGATTCACAAGAGGCCGGTCTTGTCTAATTTATTAACCTTCTTCAGTAAAGCTTTTGAGGCTGTTGATCACGATAAAGAATTTGATATTATTTACTTAGATTTTAGAAAGGCTTTTGATAGAGTACCGCACCAGAGGCTATTAAAGAAAGTGGCAGCTCATGGCATTGGGGGAAAAGTGCTCTCATGGATCGAATCATGGTTCACAGACAGGAAGCAGTGTCCATAAATGGGGTTAAATCTGAGTGGGGATCTGTAACAAGTGGCGTTCCACAGGGATCAGTCTTGGGCCCGTTGTTGTTTATATCAATGATCTTGATGAAGGAATTACTAGTGAAATTAGCAAATTCGGCGATGACACAAAGATAGGTAGGATAATTGATTCAAACGTAGATGTTATGGAACTTCAGGAGGATTTAAACAAACTCAGTCCCTGGTCAGAAAAGTGGCAGATGCAGTTCATTGTAGATAAATGCAAGGTTCCGAAGCTTGGGAGTGCCCATAACCCTAGCACTTATAAGTTAAATGATGTAGAACTTAGCCATACAGATTGAGAAAAGGACTTGGGGGTTATGGTAAGCAATAACCTTAAACCAAGACAGCAATGCCTAAGCGTACGTAATAAGGCAAACAGATTACTGGGATTTATATCAAGAAGTGTAAGCAACAGAAGTCCAGAGGTCATACTGCAGCTTTATACATCATTAGTAAGGCCTCACCTAGATTATGCAGCTCAGTTCTGGTTTCCATATTACAGAATGGACATAAATTAGTTAGAAAACATTCAGCGTAGAATGACTAAATTAATACATAGCATTAGAAATCGTCTTTATGAAGAAAGATTGAAGACTCTCAAATTACACTCACTTGTTAGACGAAGAATGAGGGGAGACATGATCGAAGTGTATAAGTGGAAGATGGGTATTAATAAAGTGGATATAAATAAGGTCTTGAGGATATCTCTCCAAGAGAGAACCCGCAGTAATGGATTCAAATTAGACAAGTTTGGATTTAGAAAGGACATAGGAAAGATTGGTTTGGAAATAGGGTAGTTGTTGAGTGGATCAGTCTACCTAGTTGGATTATTGAGGCTAAAATCTTGGGTAGTTTCAAATTTAGATTGGATAAATACACGAGTGAGAGGGGTTGGATTTGAGTGGGACTTGCCTGTGAGTGGATAGAGTTATCAGAGCTTATTTCTTAGGTGGCATTGCAAATTGGGTTGGGCAAATGGTTTGTTAGAGAGATGGATTGTGAAGGACCTGCCTAGTATGGGCCAACAGGCCTCCTGCAGTGTTCCTCCTTTCTTATGTTCTTATGATGGGAATAGTGTTAGTGGTGGTAATGGTGTTAGGGGTTAGTGGTGGCACGTTAGAATATGCTGGAGGAAATGTTAGTGGATGGTAGTATGAGTGCTGGTCTGGTGGTAGTGGTGGTAATTGTGGTGATGGTGGTAGTGATAGTGGGTGGTCATGGTAGTGATAGTGAACATTAAAATGGTATAAAATACCGACAGGTTGTTAGGTAAGACACTTATGCAACAGTTAGGTATCTTTATTTCGAAACGTTTCGCCTACACAGTAGGTTTCTTCAGTCGAGTACAGAAAAGTTGATAGAAGCAGAAGAGACTTGAAGACGATGTAATCAGTCCATCACCCTTAAAGTTTTGAGGTGGTCAGTCCCTCAGTCTGGAGAAGAGCATTGTTCCATAGTCTGAAACAATATTGTTTCAAACAATATTGTTTCAGACTATGGAACAATGCTCTTCTCCAGACTGAGGGACTGACCACCTCAAAACTTTAAGGGTGATGGACTGATTACATCGTCTTCAAGTCTCTTCTGCTTCTATCAACTTTTCTGTACTCGACTGAGGAAACCTACTGTGTAGGCGAAACGTTTCGAAATAAAGATACCTAACTGTTGCATATGTGTCTTACCTAGTGATAGTGGGTGGTCGTGGTAGTATTACTGTGTGGTATTGGTAATGATAGGGAGTCGTGGTAGTGATAGTGGGTGGTCGTTGTAGTATTGTGTGGTATTGGTAATAATAGGGGGTCGTGGTAGTGTTACTCTGTGGTTATAGTAATGTTATGTAGTGTTAGTAGGTGGTGGTAGTAGTCATAGTGAGTGACGATAGTGTTAGTGATTGATGGTGGATGTAGAATTATTTGGTGATAGTGGCAGTGTTAGCAGGTGTTAGTTAGTGTTATTTGATGGTAATATGATTAATGGGTTGTAGTATTGGTGGTGGCAATGTTAGTGCGTTGTAGTGCTCGTAGTGTTAGTGGGTAGTGTTGGCAGTGTCAGTAAGAGATTTTAGTAATATTATTTGGTGGTTCTATTAGTATTCCCAGGTGTTAGTGGAAGAGTTATTGGGTGGTGGTGGCAAAGTTAGTCTGTGTAGATGTTAGTATTTGTTGGTGGTTGTGACAATATTCGTAAGCGGTGGTGGTAGTGATTTTGGTGGTAGTGGTAGTGTTAGTGGGTGATGTTTATATTAGTAGACGGAGGAGGCAGTGTTAGTAAGTGGTGGTGGAGGCTATGTTAGTATATGGTGGTGGTGGAGGTGGTAAGATTAGTTGATTCTGCTGATAGCGTACATCTCCCTTTAAGGCTGAGGATTTTATCACCTTAAGCTACTGCTCCACCTCTTGTTTCTAGGATTGTATTTACCTTACTATCTGACTGACGAAGTCTGCTGGACAGACAAAGTATTTCATCAATAAAGTTACCTAAGTGATGGACAAGTGCTTTATTCAAGAGTACGTACCTTACCACATTTAAAAATATGTTGACTTAAGAAAGACGTGACAAAGGTATGACACGCACACTTGGCTCATTTGCTCATCTACTGCAACTTACGAGAATACATCCAGGCTTAATTCCTGGTGTATATATCATCCTAAGAGCCGTTTTGAATGATGAAACCAGTCACTAGTGGCTCGCGAGTCGTGGCTCGGGCAAGTCTGATGTACAGGAACACAACAAATGTGGACTTTCGCAAATCATTTTCGCTGCACAAAATATCTGGGCAGATATATCTTCTCTCATGATAAGTTATGGTGTTTATCCAAGTATGTTTCGATTAATAGCCATTTTAAGCTACGAGATCAGTCTTGTCGGAGTGGCAATACACAATAAGCTTTTGTTTTAGCATAATACCTCGAACAGAGAGAGAGAGAGAGAGAGAGAGAGAGAGAGAGAGACTTCATCTGAGATCATTTATTCCCAGGGTGACTCGAGTCTGGAACATGTTCGTGCAGCATAATGATATCAACGAAATTGCTGGCCCGCAGATGGCTCCATCTTCATCCTGTTTCCTTTCTGTATGTCTCATAACAATAAAAAGGCTTTTAAATGAGCTGATGTAGGTAACAGCTCTTAGCTAGTAAATAAAGGTAGGAACCGTTACCCTAACCTTATCAAACCTTGTGTAAAAGAGAGAGAGAGAGAGAGAGAGAGAGAGAGAGAGAGAGAGAGAGAGAGAGAGAGGCCAGTACCCTCTCTCTCCTGTGAACTTCTCTGTAATCTTTCAAAACATCCTCAGTGATGAATTCACATCGCAAATTAGCAGGAATATCTTCGCTATCAGGCTATTGTCCCAGTAGCTACTGCAGTGTTTGTGGGTATACCACAAGGGACAAATTTTGTTGTAGTAAGGTAGAACATCTCAGAAAATTGAAAAATATCCATAATCCTGTGGTATGTGTGGACACAAACCTGGAGCTACAAGAACCACAGGGACTCCTCTCCGAAGATCAAGACTGCCCTCATGGGCTGTGTTGTAAAGTCGCCGCTAAGATAATCCATCACAGGGAAGCCTACATCAAGTAACATAAGCTGCTTAGCTGATGGTGACACTATTGACAAAGACTGGAAGTCCCACACAGAGCTCAACTCAGAGGTAAATAACTGGTGGAATTTTGTTATTGCTAAGGCCACACAGAAAGACAGAGTTCAAAACACTACAATTGGGAATTCTAACACAATTCCTCTGACCACCACAGAGGAAACAGATCCTCTTCCCAGCAACGAAGCAAGTCTTGGATCTGTTAACTATCCTTCATCTGACATCACTGCTATAACATCTGCCAGTACACTAGAGAGTGCATATACCATCTCTGATCCTACACCTGTCAGCACACCTGCCGACACTACTCCAACATCTGGCAGCAGTGCTTCGTCTGCAAGTAGTGAGTCAGGAGTTACTCCATCAGAGATTGGTGCAGTTAATAATCAGGGGACTATTATTGCACCTGAACAGCTGCTGTGCTAAAGTACGAGCAGCAGGGACACATCTGTCAGAACTGTACAGAGACGTGGTAGAGGACGTGGAAGAGAACGTGGAGGAGAAAGAGGACATTCACAGCCGTCTCACCTTCCACCAACACAGTCCCAGGAAAATGTTCATCAGATACACAATCATCAGGCTCACTAGCGACAGAACTTGTGGATAAATCAGCAGAGAAACACAAGAGGTGCAACAGATAGGAGTCCACCCTCCCAGGCACCTAGGAAGTGCTCTCGCTGTCACCGGAGGGGGCACACCACTAACAACTGCCTGCGAGATATGAGGTGCAATTACTGCCAGAAGAGGGGACATCAGGAAAACCAGTGTTGAAAGAAAAGGAACTTGACAGACAGGACCACCTGTTTAGAGACCTGTTCTCGAAACAAACCAAGATCATCTCTGAACTAGTGAACACACTCACACGTCACCCTCTCAGCTACTCCTATCTCAGCCCAGCAGGTGGTTTTGTGCCTTATAGAAGACCACAGACTTATATCCCAGCAGCTTCCTCAGTGCCCTACCTGTCTCAAGGGCAGGGACCTTACCTCCTCAAGCTGACCACATGAGGAGCCAGTCTATCAGCATCATGTCAGCCAAAATTGGAGGTTTCATTACCAATGTTGGAGAGCTCACACACAGTATTGCGCACACTCAATGTTTAGACATGATAGCTGCTGTTGAAACATTTTTTGGACGAGAGGACTCCAGAAAATTTTGCAAGAATTACTGGCTACACTTCATGGATGAGAAGAGACAGGCAAGGGCAAGGAGGAGGTGTTGCTGTGTGCTTCTCTAAAAGTGTACATGCCCAGTATATTGATGGTGCCATCCCTACTCATCTTGAAATGATATTCTTCAAGCAATGCATAAACATTGGTACCTCTGTACTAGTATGTGCAATGTATAGATCTCAGCGGCAACGTGCAGACCCCATCAACTTTCTAATGGAAAACGTGGACTCCCGTCTGCTCTAACACAACTGTCAGCATATCATAATTGTTGTTGACCTCACCCAGCATCTTATACAGAGGGACTCTGATGACCTTCTTGCTGTGTTTGACATAAGAAACAGTTGAACAATCTTCGGCCCCGGACACTTATTGTGTTGTCCCTCATTGTTCTCGTGGCGCCCCTTTTTTTCATCGGGGGAATGTTGCATCTCCTGCCGAGTCTTTTGCTTTCATATGGAGTGATTTTCGTGTGCAGATTTGGTACCAATCCCTCCAGGACCTTCCAAGTGTATATTATCATGCACTTCTCGCGCTTGCGTTCCTGAGAATAAAGATCATGGACCTTCAATCGTTCCCAGTAATTTAGGTGCCTTATCGTACTTATGTGTGCTGTGAAAGGGACAGTCAAGTGAAATTTATGGATAGGGCATTTTGTCTTAGGGACAGAAAGAGGAAGCAGAGGGTATGTTTTCCTGGGGATGGGATGGGAGATATTGCTAGCCGTCTGGACGACATCATGAAAGGTAATGGGAGCAATCCCATTACCTTTCATGGTAATGGTAATCGTTGTGGGAGGCAACGATGTTGGCAGATGAAGACCTGATTAGCAGGTATAGGACAGCAATAGAGATAATTAGGAAGAAGGGTGGGAACCATGTGATATGTGGCATTTTGCTCAGGAGAGGAGTTGGAGATGAATGGTTGTCCAGGGCAATTGGTGTCAACTGTTGGTTGGACAATCACTGTAAGGAAAATGCAGTGACATTCATAGACAACTGGGACCTCTTCTATGGCAGAAATGACATGTATGCCAGGGATGGGGTTCACTTATCTAGGTTTGGGATGGGAGCACTGGCCAACGCAGTGGAGGGAGCTGTTATGTCTTTAAACTAGAAATAAATAGTGGTATGGGTTTTCGTGGAAAATCAATGTATTCTGAGTGTAGCGATAGTGAGAGTTTTAAGGAAACCAGTTATAGGAAAAATGAGGAAGAATTATTGGTGAAAATAGGAAAGCCAATGGCATTAGGTGATAAGAAGAGTAACAGGCGTAGTGGAGGAACAGAAATCAGCAGGAAGAGAAAAGAGAAGGGAAGGTTTCTGAAAATATATTATACTAACAGTCGTAGTGCGAGCAATAAGATGGACGAATTGAGATTAGTTAAAAGTGAGGGTAACACTGATGTTTTTGCCATAACTGAGACGTGGTTTAATATGAAAAATAGGGACATGCCTGCTGAATGTCACATTCAGGGTTTTAAATTATTCCAAGTAGACTGAAATATCTGAAAGGGGGGGGGGTGGCACTCTATGTCCGAGATCTTTCAAATTGTTGCATAAAAACTGGTATAAGTCCGAAACACATTCTGAGTCTGTTTGGGTAGAATTTTCAGAGGGGCAAGAAAAATTGATTTTAGGCGTGATATACCGTCCCCCAAACTTGGATAGAGACCAAGGAAGACTACTGTGGGAGGAAATTGTTAAGGCCACAAGGCACGATAACGTTGTAATTCTAGGAGACTTTAACTTTAGTCAGATTGACTGGAATTTTTTGACAGCAAATTTAGAATCTAATGACTGTTTAGAAGTAGTTCAGGATTGTTTTTTGAAGCAGTTTGTGAAAGAACCTACAAGGGGTAATAACCTGCTTGACTTGGTTCTGGCAAAGAAGGAATCACTTGTTAATAATTTAGAAATTTCAGAGGAACTTGGCACAAGTGATCACAAATCAATTACATTTAGCATTGAATGGAAGTATGATAGTAGAGATAATTCAGTAACAGTCCCAGATTTTCGCTTAGCCGATTACAATGGGCTTAGACAACACTTATCATCTGTTGACTGGGGTAACGAAGAGAGCTATCAATATGACAGTTTTCTGAACACTATACATGCTGCCCAAACAACATTTATCACTATACATGCTGCCCAGAGAACCGTTTTCCCATATAAAGAAATTAGATCGAATAGAATTGACCCAAAATGGATGAATAATAGGCTCGAATATCATTTAGGGCAGAAAAAAAGGAATTTATAGGCACATCAAAAGAAGTGAGGGGTCATCTTATAAATCAGTATATTGACATTAAGAGGGACATTAAAAAGGGGGATAAGAAAAGCTAAACGGGATTATGAAATTAAAGTTGCTAGGGATTCGAAAACTAACCCGAAAAGTTTTTCCATGTTTATAGAACAAAAGTTAGAGATAAGATAGGGCCCCTTAAAAATAGCTCTGACAAGGAGAATGAAGTGTGCTTTATTCTTAATAATTATTTTCTCTCAGTTTTCACTAAGGAGAACACTAACAATATCCCGGTAATAAATTTTTATAGTGGGATTAAAGACGATAAATTATGCAATATCATAGTCACTAGTGAAATTGTTATCAAACAGATAGACCGACTGAAGCAAAATAAATCCCCGGGCCCTGATGAACTTTTTTCTAGGGTTCTTAAAGGGTGTAAAATGGAACTTTGTGAACCATTGGCTAATTTTTTTAATATTTCTCTTCAAACAGGTGCAGTGTCTGATATGTGGAAGATGGCTAATGTAATTCCAATTTTTAAAGCAGGGGACAAGTCGTTACCGTCAAATTACCGCCCAATAAGCCTGACCTCAATTGTAGGCAAATTACTAGAGTTAATAATAGCTGAGATTATAAGAAGCCATCTCGATAAGCATAGCTTGATTAATGATGCTCAGCATGGTTTCACGAGGGGCCGTTCCTGCCTAACTAATTTATTACCCTACAGTAAAGCTTTTGAGGCCGTTGATCATGATAAAGAATTCGATATTGCTTATTTAGATTTTAGTAAGGCTTTTGATAGAGTACCGCACCAGAGACTGTTGAAGAAAGTGGCAGCTCATGGCATTGGGGGAAAAGTGCTGTCATTGATCGAGTCATGGCTCACAAACAGGAAGCAGAGAGTATGCTTAAATGGGGTTAAATCCGAGTGGGGATCTGTAACAAGTGGCGTACCACAGGGATCAGTCTTGGGCCCGTTGTTGTTTATAATATATGTCAATGACCTTGATGAGGGTATTACTAGTGATATGAACAAATTCGCCGATGACACAAGAATAGGTAGGATAATTCATTCAAACGTAGATGTTAGGGAACTTCAGGAGGATTTAGACAAACTGTATTCTTGGTCAGAAAAGTGGCAGATGCAGTTCAGTGTAGATAAATGCAAGGTTCTGAAGCTCGGGAGTGTCCATAACCCTAGCACTTATAAGTTAAATTGCGAAAAGGACTTGGTTTAAGGTTGCTGCTCACCATAACCCCCAAGACAGCAGTGCCTAAGCGTGCATAATAAGGCAAATAGATCATTGGGATTTATATCAAGAAGTGTAAGCAACAGATGTCCAGAGGTTATACTGCAGCTTTATACATCATTAGTAAGGCCCCACCTAGATTATGCAGCTCAGTTCTGATCTCCATATTACAGAATGGATATAAATTCGCTGGAAAACATTCAGCGAAGAATGACTAAATTAATACATAGCATTAAAAATCTTCCGCACGAACAGCGATTGAAAACTCTTAAACTACATTCACTTGTAAGACGAAGAATGAGGGGAGACCAGATCGAAGTGTACAAGTGGAAGATGGGTATTAACAAAGGGTAAATAAATAAGGTCTTGAGGATATCTCTCCAAGAGCCTGCAATAATTGATTCAAATTTGATAAGTTTAGATTTCGAAAGGATGTAGGCAAGTATTGGTTTGGAAATAGAGTAGTTGATGACTGGAACAAGTCTTCCTAGTAGAATTATTGAAGCTAAAACGTTGGGTAGTTTCAAATTTAGGTTGGATAAATACATAAGTGAGAGGGGTTGGATTTGAGTGGGACTTGCATAATGCGAAAATAGAATCATCAAAACTTATTTCTTGGGTAGCATTGCAAATTGGGTTCGGCAAATATTTTGTTAATGGGAAGGATTGTAAAGGACCTGCCTAGTATGGGCCAACAGGCCTGTTGCAGTGTTCCTCCTTTCTTATGTTCTTATGTTCTTATGAAAGTTCTTTGTACGCACTCCAGGTCTACAATGTCGCCAGCCTTGAAGGGGGCCGTTAGTGTACAGCAATATTTCAGCCTATAGAGAACAAGCGATTTGAAGAGTGTCATCACGGGCTTGGCGTCCCTAGTTTTGAAGGTTCTCATTATCCATCCTATCATTTTCCTAGCCGATGAGGTAGATACATTGTTGTAATCTTTAAAAGCGAGATCCTCTGATCCTCTGACCACAAGGCTGTTTTTGCGACACTCGAAGTTGAATAAAGTTGGTTGTCCCTTAATCTATTATACAACGTATCCATCCACCTCACAATTTCCTCCCCAAACTCTTGCAGAAGGAGAATACTACTCATTGTTTCCCTTTCCAGAGAATCATTTGCATCGTTCCAATCAAGGGCGAACAAAGGGCTGGTCTCCCATTTCTCCTGCATCACACACACAAAATCATCATTACTGGAATGACCAGCTAACAGGGATCTTCCCTGAATGCCTCACTGAGCGGGAGAAGACACCACCACCCACGACACACTAATCGTTTGAACAACAATTTAACAAAGAGTTTATAATCAGAAATCCTTACATGTAACTTATCCTTCGGGACGAGGACAATGACTGCCGTCGACTAAACAGTTCCCAATCAACCCCTTTCTTTCATGGCGTTCAGGCCATGTACAATAAACATTTTCAATAACTCTCAATGACTGACGTAATATGCAACAATATTTAGGGCTTTTTCAGTAGCAATTGATGGCTTCACCCTAAAAACCTCACCCTCCTAAATAGCTTCACCAACCCCACCCTATCCCTCACCTTGAGATTACCATGAATTCCTTTGCAAACTTCAAACACAGCCCCCGCTTCTACCACCCTCTAAACCCAGCACTTACCGTACAACCTGTCCACGAACACCCCAATCACATCAATCATTTTCAGGATCTGACCTGTCATGAAGCCCCATGTTACAATGAATTTCGAGACAGAAAATAGTATTCGCCCTCCTTCGCTGCTCCCGTGAGAGTAAAACACACGCAGATGGCTTGTCTCCCCAAAGTACCTCCCCAGCTACTGCAGTACATACACCGTTTCGTACCGTCCATTATACAAGCCCCAGATCAAAACCTTGAAGCCCTCTATATCATCTATTGGTACACCTTCCCTGAACTGCCCACTCCCCGTAACACTGATACAACATATTCTCATGATAATTTAATAACCGTAGCTTAGAGTTACCTTTCCTACCTTCCCCTACATAAAGTTTTTGTATCGTAATCTTCCCCACCTCGTCCTGATATCTGTGTGCCTCCCACCAACCCGCAAACCCCACTTTCACTTCCTCTATAATATTTAGCTTCAAATAACTGCGAGAACTTCCAACGAATCCCACCCCACCTCTGTGATAACCGCAAATGTTGCTGTCGCAGTGCATACTGAACACACAGTATGGACGGTCCGGTCTGAGAAATTCTATCCAGTCTGGCAGAATAAATAGCTTTATAGCAGAATGAATGTAGAGTACACTGCTTGCTTCACTTTTGTTTGTAATGCAACACACAATCACACATCCTGCATTCCATCTATAATCGGCTAAACGCCAGGTAGTTCATCACCAGTACTGATGGTAACTACCAGTTATAAACATCATCCAGTCAGGATGAAGGATGGTGGTCAGTCTCTCACTCGCTCATCTGATTAATACAGAGTTCTGTCTCTATATGAGTATATGAGCTTCGACCAATGATCGTACTATTCTTGCTCTCTTGAGTTACGTTAGTCATTGAATGGTATCTGCAAAGTCTACTGTATATATTGTAAATATTGTACATATTTGTTTCTGATATGAATGGCGGCATGTGTGAGCGTGTTAGATAGGAGTGAGTGGAAACGAATGGTTTTTGGAAGCTGTTGGAGTGTGAGCAGGGTAAACTGTTGTATCTTCGCATCTGTGCAAGACAGTGACAGCGTGAATGATAGTGAAAGTATTCTTTTTCGGGTCATCCTGCCTCTGTGGGAGACGGCCAGTGTGTTAAAAAAATAAAAGGTAGAATTATGTGGTTACTTAAAAGACAACCTTCGGTGCTTGTTTCTGTCTTTAAAATTCCTTGTCTGTTTCTTTGCTAGTAATCTAAGTAATGACCAGAGACCACATGTCTAATTTTTATCCTGTGTTGGTAATAATGGAATAAATTCCCTGCTGAAGCAGTGAGAAGATAACAGTCATTTTAAAGCCAGTTGGAAGAGCACTTTGCAAACGTAGGATTCACTTAGAGTCCAAGACGATATGCAGTGGCGAACTCTAATTAAATAATTTATGATGTTTAGGTAAGACACATATGCAACAGTTAGGTATCTTTATTTCGAAACGTTTCGCCTACACAGTAGGCTTCTTCAGTCGAGTACAGCAAAGTTGATAGAAGCAGAAGATACTTGAAGACGATGTAATCAGTCCATCACCCTTAAATTTTGAGGTGGTCAGTCCCTCACCCTTAAATTTTGAGGTGGTCAGTCCCTCAGTCTGGAGAAGAGTATTGTTCCATTGTCTGGAATAATATGGAGTTGAAGTGATAGGATGTGTAGGCGAAACGTTTCGAAATAAAGACACCTAACTGTTGCATATGTGTCTTACCTAAACAACCTGTCGGTATTTTATACCATTTTATTGTTCACTCTGCCAGACACTGCAACACAAGGGTATCTTGGTACAGACTTGGAACCACTTCAACAACCTCTACTAGTGAGAATGGCTGGATTTGAGAGGGACCTGACCTCTCAATGTCTACATTCTTACTCTACTAGTGACCTACGTCTCACCTCCTGGCGCTATATAAGGCTCCATCCTATCACTTCAACTCCATATTATTCCAGACAATGGAACAATACTCTTCTCCAGACTGAGGGACTGACCACCTCAAAACTTTAAGGGTGATGGACTGATTACATCGTCTTCAAGTCTCTTCTGCTTCTATCAACTTTGCTGTACTCGACTGAAGAAGCCTACTGTGTAGGCGAAACGTTTCGAAATAAAGATACCTAACTGTTGCCTATGTGTCTTACCTAAACAACCTGTCGGTATTTTATACCATTTTATTGTTCATAATTCATGATGTTGGTTTAGCAATTACTTGAGGTCACACAATAAATAATGAGTCACCAAGCGTTATCACAATAGAATTTGAAGTAGAGGTAAAAGTAGCAGGTGTGCTTGTCAAAGCAGTGTCCACCAGTATCCTGGAGTTTCCTCTGAAGCTGCTTGTGATATCCAATTACTTGCGTCCAATTACACCACGGTACAGAAGCATAACTAGTGGTGACTAGAGGTAGAACTCCTGATACACACATCTTTGTGTGTAGCAGTGAATTAACTACATTAGTTGCAATGGGAGCACTAACAAAAAATAATATTAGAGATAGTTTGTACCTCATGCAGTCCGTCTACCTCTCTCTTTCCCCTGTTTCAATACGTATCTATATAATACATGGCAGTTCTTAATTTAAATATAAGTAGAAGGTACTTCCCAGCGGACAGCCTAGGCGTGAATGTTATATTCTGCTATGTCTTTCACATGTACTCTAATCTGAGTAAACAGTTTCCCTGAATCCCTTCACAAATGTTAGCTTGCTTATAGTCGACAGCACGTCAAGATATAAAATCACTAGTACTAAAATCTCTACTACTATCGATTGTACACATGCCTGCTGGATGCTCAAGCTTCTACCAAACAAAACCTCCTTTACTCCTCTCCCTCAAACCTTTCCTTCCTTTTTACCAATTGCTAATTTTTCAGACATCTTATACTCATGCTTGATATTATAATTAAAATACATTATTTTACCATGTCTACACTGGAACTCATTTTCCACGTCACCGACCAGATAAGTTATGTTTTATTACTATTTTATATCTTCTACCAGTTTTGTTTTTAGATGTTGGCTCTATTTCAAGATTATTTACGCATACTGTAAAAAAAAAAAAAAAGCAAAACAGATATGGGTCGAGGACCGATCACCAAGAATCTCCTCACTTAAAACATAGCTGTTTAAATACTGTCTCAACACTTAGTTTATGTTAGTGTCTCAACACTTACTTTATGTTAGTGTCTCAACACTTACTGTACGTTAGTGTCTCAACACTTACTGTAAGTTAATGTCTCAACACTTACTGAACGTTAGTGTCTCAACACTTACTGTACGTTAGTGTCCCAACACTTACTGTACGTTAGTGTCTCAACACTTACTGTACGTTAGTGTCTCAACACTTACTTTATGTTTGTGTCTCAACACTTACTTTATGTTAGTGTCTCAACACTTACTGTACGTTAGTGTCTCAACACTTACTGTACGTTAGTGTCTCAACACTTACTTTATGTTAGTGTCTCAACACTTACTTTATGTTAGTGTCTCAACACTTACTGTACGTTAGTGTCTCAACACATACTTTATGTTAGTGTCTCAACACTTACTTTATGTTAGTGTCTCAACACTTACTTTATGTTAGTGTCTCAACACTTACTTTATGTTAGTGTCTCAACACTTACTTTATGTTAGTGTCTCAACACTTACTTTATGTTAGTGTCTCAACACTTACTTTATGTTAGTGTCTCAACACTTACTTTATGTTAGTGTCTCAACACTTACTTTATATTTGTCTCTCAACACTTTATGTTAGTGTCTCAACACTTTATGTTAGTGTCTCAACACTTACTTTAGCTTTTTGTCCCAACACTTACTTTAGGTTAGTGTCTCAACACTTACTTTATATTTGTCTCTCAACACTTTATGTTAGTGTCTCAACACTTACTTTATATTTGTCTCTCAACACTTTATGTTAGTGTCTCAACACTTTTTGTTAGTGTCTCAACACTTACTGTACGTTAGTGTCTCAACACTTACTGTACGTTAGTGTCTCAACACTTACTGTACGTTAGTGTCTCAACACTTACTGTACGTTAGTGTCTCAACACTTACTGTACGTTAGTGTCTCAACACTTACTGTACGTTAGTGTCTCAACACTTACTTTATGTTAGTGTCTCAACACTTACTTTATATTTGTCTCTCAACGCTTTATGTTAGTGTATCAGCACTTTATGTTAGTGTCTCAACACTTACTTTATGTTTGTGTTTCAACACTTACTGTACGTTAGTGTCTCAACACTTACTGTACGTTAGTGTCTCAACACTTACTGTACGTTAGTGTCTCAACACTTACTGTACGTTAGTGTCTCAACACTTACTGTACGTTAGTGTCTCAACACTTACTGTACGTTAGTGTCTCAACACTTACTGTACGTTAGTGTCTCAACACTTACTGTACGTTAGTGTCTCAACACTTACTGTACGTTAGTGTCTCAACACTTACTGTACGTTAGTGTCTCAACACTTACTGTACGTTAGTGTCTCAACACTTACTGTACGTTAGTGTCTCAACACTTACTGTACGTTAGTGTCTCAACACTTACTGTACGTTAGTGTCTCAACACTTACTGTACGTTAGTGTCTCAACACTTACTGTACGTTAGTGTCTCAACACTTACTGTACGTTAGTGTCTCAACACTTACTGTACGTTAGTGTCTCAACACTTACTGTACGTTAGTGTCTCAACACTTACTGTACGTTAGTGTCTCAACACTTACTGTACGTTAGTGTCTCAACACTTACTGTACGTTAGTGTCTCAACACTTACTGTACGTTAGTGTATCAACACTTACTTTATGGTAGTGTCTGAACACTTACTTTGCCCGATTTAGGTCTAAGAAATATTTACTGTGGCCTAGAAATGTTGGTGTTGTCGAGCGTAAATACAAAGCTGAACACAGTGTTGATACTGTAGACATTACTTTGCTACAATTTGTTCTTCTTCAAGAGCCGATAATTGCGTCTCTCTCACTATATATTTCCTGACAAATCTGGAGAATTTTTTGCCTATATGTAGTAGGTTGGTAGACAGCAACCACCCAGGGAAGTACTACCGTCCTGCCAGATGACTGTGAAACAGTAACCTGTAACTGTTTTACATGATGGTAGGATTGCTGGTGTCTTTTTGTGTCTCATAAACACGCTAGATAACAGGGATATCTTGCTACTCCAACTTACACTTTGGTCACACTTCACAGACATGCACATGCATATATATATACATACATCTAAGTTTTTCTCCTTTTTCTAAATAGCTCTTGTTCTTCTTTATTTCTTCTATTGTCCATGGGGAAGTGGAAAAGAATCTTTCCTCCTTAAGCCATGCGTGTCGTATGAGGCGACTAAAATGCCGGGAGCAATGGGCTAGTAACCACTTCTCCTGTAAACATTTACTAAAAAAGAGAAGAAAAACTTTATAAAACTGGGATGCTTGAATGTGCGTGGATGTAGTGCGGATGACAAGAAACAGATGATTGCTGATGTTATGAATGAAAAGAAGTTGGATCTCCTGGCCCTAAACGAAACAAAGCTTAAGGGTGTAGTGGAGTTTCGGTGGAGTGAAATAAATGGGATTAAATCTGGAGTATCTGAGAGAGTTAGAGCAAAGGAAGGGGTAGCAGTAATGTTGAATTATCAGTTATGGAAGGAGAAAAGAGAATATGAATGTGTAAATTCAAGGATTATGTGGATTAAAGTAAAGGTTGGATGCAAAAAATGGGTCATAATAAGCGTGTATGCACCTGGAGAAGAGAGGAATGTAGAGGAGAGAGACAGAGATTTTGGGAGATGTTAAGTGAATGTATAGGAACCTTTGAACCAAGTGAGAGAGTAATTGTGGTGGGGGACCTGAATGCTAAAGTAGGAGAAAATTTAGAGAGGGTGTGGTAGGTAAGTTTGGGGTGCCAGGTGAAAATAATAATGGGAGCCATTTGATTGAACTTTGTAAGAAAGGGGTTTAGTTATAGGTAATACATATTTTAAGAAAAAGAGGATAAATAAGTATACAAGATATGATGTAGGGCGAAATGACAGTAGTTTGTTGGATTACGTATTAGTAGATAAATGACTGCTGAGTAGACTTCAGGATGTACATGTTTATAGAGGGGCCACAGATATATCAGATCACTTTTTAGTTGTAGCTACACTGAGAGTAAAAGGTAGATGGGATACAAGGAGAATAGAAGCATCAGGGAAGATAGAGGTGAAGGTTTATAAACTAAACGAGGAGGCAGTTAGGGTAAGATATAAACAGCTATTGGAGGATAGATGGGCTAATGAGAGGATAGGCAATGGGGTCCAAGAGGTATGGGGTAGGTTTAAAAATGTAGTGTTAGAGTGTTCAGCAGAAGTTTGTGGTTACAGGAAAGTGGGTGCAGGAGGGAAGAGGAGCGATTGGTGGAATGATGATGTAAAGAGAGTAGTTAGGGAGAAAAAGTTAGCATATGAGAAGTTTTTACAAAGTAGAAGTGATGCAAGGAGGGAAGAGTATATGGAGAAAAAGAGAGGTTAAGAGAGTGGTGAAGCAATGTAAAAAGAGAGCAAATGAGAGAGTGGGTGAGATGTTATCAACAAATTTTGTTGAAAATAAGAAAAAGTTTTGGAGTGAGATTAACAAGTTGAGGAAGCCTAGAGAACAAATGGATTTGTCAGATAAAAATAGGAGAGGAGAGTTATTAAATGGAGAGTTAGAGGTATTGGGAAGATGGAGGGAATATTTTGAGGAATTGTTAAATGCTGATGAAGATTGGGAAGCTCTGATTTCATGTAGGAGTGAGGAAGAGCCAGTTGTGAGTGTGGGGGAAGTTCGTGAGGCAGTAGGTAAAATGTAAGGGGGTAAGGCAGCGGGGATTGATGGGATAAAGACAGAAATGTTAAAAAGCAGGTGGGGATATAGTTTTGGAGTGGTTGGTGCTATTATTTAATAAATGTATGGAAGAGGGTGATACTAGGATCTCCATGAGGCTGTCATCTGCTGAGGACGCGGTTAACCTCCAAGAGGACAAATTCCAACTACTCCGTTATGGAAAACTGGATGGACTCCGGCCATACAATAGAGCGGAAAAATAATGTAAGGGACCTGGGAGTAGTAATGTCTGAGGATCTCACTTTCAAGGATCACAACAGTGCCACGATCGCACGTGCAAAGAAAATGATAGGATGGATAATGAGAACTTTCAAAACGAGAGATGCCAAGCCCATGATGATTCTTTTCAAATCACTTGTTCTCTCTAGGCTAGAATACTGCTGTACATTAACATCTCCATTCAAAGCAGGTGAAATCGCAGATCTAGAGAGTGTACAGAGATCCTTTACTGCACGTATAAGTTCTGTCAAGCACCTTAACTACTTGGAACGCTTGGAAGCACTTGACTTGTACTCGTTGGAACGCAGGACGGAGAGATATATCAAAATCTACACTTGGAAAATCTTGGAAGGAATGGTCCCAAATCTGCACACAGAAATCACTCCCTACGAAAGTAAAAGACTGGGCAGGCGATGCAAAATGCCCCCAATAAAAAGTAGGGGCGCCATTGGTACACTAAGGGAAAACACCATAAGTGTCCGGGGCCCAAAACTGTTTAACAGCCTCCCATCAAGCATTAGGGGAATTGCCAATAAACCCGTGGCTGCCTTCAAGAGAGAGCTGGACAGATACCTAAAGTCAGTGCCGGATCAGCCGGGCTGTGGCTCGTACGTTGGACTGCGTGTGGCCAGCAGTAACAGCCTAGTTGATCAGGCCCTGATCCATCGGGAGGCCTGGTCATGGACCGGGCCGCGGGGGCGTTGATCCCCGGAATAACCTCCAGGTAACCTAGAGATTGGCAGAGAGCATGCATAGTTCCTTTGTATAAAGGCAAAGGGGACAAAAGAGAGTGCAAAAATTATAGGGGGATAAGTCTGTTGAGTGTACCTGGTAGAGTGTATGGTAGAGTTATTATTGAAAGAATTAAGAGTAAGACGGAGAATAGGATAGCAGATGAACAAGGAGGCTTTAGGAAAGGTAGGGGGTGTGTGGACCAGGTGTTTACAGTGAAACATATAAGTGAGCAGTATTTAGATAAGGCTAAAGAGGTTTTTGTGGCATTTATGGATTTGTAAAAGGCGTATGACAGGGTGGATAGGGGAGCAATGTGGCAGATGTTGCAGGTGTATGGTATAGGAGGTAGGTTACTGAAAGCAGTGAAGAGTTTTTACGAGGATAGTGAGGCTCAAGTTAGAGTATGTAGGAAAGAGGGAGATTATTTCCCAGTAAAAGTAGGCCTTAGACAAGGATGTGTGATGTCACCGTGGTTGTTTAATATATTTATAGATGGGGTTGTAAGAGAATTAAATGCGAGGGTCTTGGCAAGAGGCGTGGAGTTGAAAGATAAAGAATCACACAAAGTGGGAGTTGTCACAGTTGCTCTTTGCTGATGACACTGTGCTCTTGGGAGATTCTGAAGAGAAGTTGCAAAGGTTGGTGGATGAATTTGGTAGGGTATGTAAAAGGAGAAAATTAAAACTGAATACAGGAAAGAGTAAGGTTATGAGGATAACAAAAAGATTAGGTGATGAAAGATTGGATATCAGATTGGAGGGAGAGAGTATGGAGGCGGTGAATGTATTCAGATATCTGGGAGTGGACGTGTCAGCGGATGGGTCTATGAAAGATGAGGTGAATCATGCAATTGATGAGGGGAAAAGGGTGAGCGGTGCACTTAGGAGTCTGTGGAGACAAAGAACTTTGTCCTTGGAGGCAAAGAGGGGAATGTATGAGAGTATAGTTTTACCAACGCTCTTATATGGTTGTGAAGCATGGGTGATGAATGTTGCAGCGAGGAGAAGGCTGGAGGCAGTGGAGATGTCATGTCTGAGGGCAATGTGTAGTGTGAATATAATGCAGAGAATTCGTAGTTTGGAAGTTAGGAGGAAGTGCGGGATTACCAAAACTGTTGTCCAGAGGGCTGAGGAAGGGTTGTTGAGGTGGTTCGGACATGTAGAGAGAATGGAGCGAAACAGAATGACTTCAAGAGTGTATCAGTCTGTAGTGGAAGGAAGGCGGGGTAGGGGTCGGCCTAGGAAAGGTTGGAGGGAGGGGGTAAAGGAGGTTTTGTGTGCGAGGGGCTTGGACTTCCAGCAGGCATGCGTGAGCGTGTTTGATAGGAGTGAATGGAGAAAAATGGTTTTTAATACTTGACGTGCTGTTGGAGTGTGAGCTAAGTAACTTTTATGAAGGGATTCAGGGAAACCGGCAGGCCGGACTTGAGTCCTGGAGATGGGAAGTACAGTGCCTGCACTCTGAAGGAGGGGTGTTAATGTTGCAGTTTAAAAACTGTAGTGTAAAGCACCCTTCTGGCAAGACAGTGATGGAGTGAGTGATGGTGAAAGTTTTTCTTTTTCGGGCCACCCTGCCTTGGTGGGAATCGGCCAGTGTGTTAATAAAAAAAATGTTATTTGTAATTAATTTTTCACGTTAATTTGTCCTAATTTCTTATCGTTTTCTTGTTTTCCTTCTCTCTCTCTAAGAAAGAGACAGAGTAAGACAGAGAGAGAGAGAGAGAGAGAGAGAGAGAGAGAGAGAGAGAGAGAGAGAGAGAGAGAGAGAGTAACCTAGTGAACCCAACACGGCTGTAAATTCAACGGTCGCTGATTATTTGGGGCTTTAGAGTATTTTATTGCTCAAGAATGTTGCTTTCTGTGGATTAGTGAGTGTGTGTGTGTGTGTGTGTGTGTGTGTGTGTGTGTGTGTGTGTGTGTGTGTGTATACATATATCATGTATATATATATACGTCATGACTAATAAGCCGAACTTGACGAATTGGCAGAAATACATTAAAATTTAAACTTTTCTAAAACTTTTTTTTTTTACAGAGATACTGTTTTCATTGATGGTGACGTAAAAACATATTTTTTGAGAGAACCTATCATGGGATCTTCATACAAAGAATTCTCCAACTTGTCCTACCTTTGGACGAAGACCTACTTCGACTAGTGGATGGTACTACTATGACCCCACCTCTCCCTTCTTCGCCTCACCTGACTACAGTATATAAACCACGTCTACGGCCCTATGCTGTACATTCTACAAGACTGATGGACTGAACACATCGACTCCAGGCTGAGGGACTGATTACCTCAATCTCCTACTCTTCTTGCACCTCTCTGCTTTGTATTGGACTGATGAAGCCACTGTGTGGCGAAACGTTTCCTAAATAAAGATTCCCATATGGTGCATGTCTCAATTTTCAGAACCTATCATAGAAACTTTACCTTACCTAACCTAAACAAACGTATATTTTTTAGTCAAATTCTTCAAAATATGTCTTACATCATTTTAAAATTATTTAAAATTGCCTAAAATGTCGTAGTTTTCCGGGTTGTGAAATAATCTATTGTAATTCTAGGGCTGAGGGGGTTGCAGCTTGTGTCTGCTATATGCATAAACAGCGGTTCGAGTCCTAGTTTATTTTTCCGTTTCTTTATTAACAGCTGTTTATCATACCTTTACTTGGGTTTACTTTAAAACTGAATTAATGTATGTGATTTTCGTGAGCGTTTGAGTTCACGTTCTTCAGGGATTTTCTTCTGGCAAGCCAATTGACGTTTAATATGGAGTCTAGATGTGTATGCTGATGCACAGTCCCTGAGTACAAGGAGGAATATAAATACACAATACCATGACTGAAGCAATACACATCTCGCACTGGGTAGAACAAAATTTATGACATGTGAATAGATAATGATCCAAGTCGGATCGAAACGTCTTTATAAGTCTTATTCTCTTGTGTACAGGGTTTGTGCACCCAGTGCCTTCTGTCAGGTCAACTTCCAGATGCAAGTAATCCCCTTCATGTATGTTGGTTTCTCTGACTGACTTCCGTCTGTCTGGTTTTACACTGTCTGAGGTTTGTTTGTCATATCAGTTCATATAATTATGAAGAAAATACGTGGTCTGTTGGGAATCTGATTCCTTATTCAATAGCTTTAGTAAATAAAAGTATATACTATATGTGCAACAGAACTGCCATATAGAGGAATAGGTTTCACATACAATAAGTATGAGTTTAATAAAAATTTCACATACCTGTAAGCTGAAAATTAAGTATATACAGATTCAACATTATTTCTTCTGTAAGCTAATGAATATATAAATTATGGGGAAAATGTTATTTTTTTTAGTTCATGTAACCTTCGGCTCTTGAAGATCCTACAAAAAAAATTAAAAATATAATAATTACATCAAAATATAATAATTACATCACAACTAATAATAAATACATTTTGAGAATGTTGACAAGCACATTAACGGAGCAACATGCAATAAAAAAACAACTGATTGATGATGTAGTAGTCAGGCCTAGACAGTTTGACGGACAAAGACGTATATTAAGCCAAATGAAAATGTGTGGCCAGTCTAAAGGTCACTTTCTCGAAAACTTTATACTTAACTGTCTACTAACCGAGGAATATAGTGATAGACAGTGTAATAATAAATTTAATCTATTTGCATCTTATAAGTATATATCCTAAATATTATTGTGTCAATGAAAAAAATAATTGCAAATATACACACAAATATACTCTTGTTAATCTTTCCCAGGAGTTCTTCCTAGGCCTTGTGTGAGTCTATATGCATATGATGCTTCGAATCAATGGCAAGATTCAAAGTATATGATGATATAGCACCTTCATCATCCTTACCATATGATTCAATTACCACCAAAAATACATGATATTATAGCCAAGAATACAAGATACCATTATACCCACACTAAATGATACTGTTATTATCTGTACTACTTGATATTGTTTCCAGTGGTATATGACACTTTTCTCACTAGTACTACATAATAGCATTATCACAGGTACTGCATAACGACATTACCACCAGTATCTCATTATATACATTGTATCAGTATCATTAGTACTACAAACCATACCACGGGCGGGATTTGAACCCGCGATCAGAGAGTCTCAAAACTCCAGACCGTCACGTTAGCCACTGGACCAGCTAGCCACAATAAGATTCTTCCAACTAGGTATATTTCTACATCATAGGAAGGTTAGCATAGGCACCACTGTGACCACAAATGCAACGGTCTGGAATTTTGAGAATCTGACCGCGGGTTCAAATCCCGCCCGTGGTATGGTTTGTTTGCAGTCATGTCATTACGGTTTCACGAGTTATTAGTACTACATTATATCATTATCAACAATACTAAATTATATCATACAAGTATCAAAGCAAGTATCAAAAGTACTACATTACATCATTATCACCAAAACTACATTATATCATTATCTCCAATACAACATTATATCATTATCACCAAAACTACATTATATCATTATCTCCAATACAACATTATATCATTATCACCAGGACTACAAAATGATATAATGTAGAACATCATTATTACATTACACCATTATCACGAATACTACATTATATCATTATCACCAGTACTACATAATACCACATATACAGCATTATAGCACTTATCACTTAATTGCAAAACTACTTGTTAACATTATCTCCGGCTCCACATTATACCATCATCATGGTAATGTTATCATCGGCTCTACATTATACCATCATCATGGTAATGTTATCACCGGCTCCACATTATACCATCATCATGGTAATGTTATCATCGGCTCTACATTATACCATCATCATGGTAATGTTATCACCGGCTCCACATTATACCATCATCATGGTAATGTTATCATCGGCGCTACATTATACCATCATCATGGTAATGTTATCACCGGCTCCACATTATACCATCATCATGGCAATGTTATCATCGGCTCTACATTATACCATCATCATGGTAATGTTATCATCGGCGCTACATTATACCATCATGGTAATGTTATCATCGGCGCTACATTATACCATCATCATGGTAATGTTATCATCGGCGCTACATTACACCATCATCATGGTAATGTTATCACCGGCGCTACATTATACCATCATCATGGTAATGTCACTATTGCTACGTGATAATGTTATTAACAGTTTCAAGATAACATCATGGCCATTTTTTCATAATTTCTGCATGTTCGTAGTATCACCAGTACTACATGACAGCACTGTAACCAGTACTACATGACAGCACTGTAACCAGTACTACATGACAGCACTGTAACCAGTACTACATGACAGCACTGTAACCAGTACTACATGACAGCACTGTAACCAGTACTACATGACAGCACTGTAACCAGTACTACATGACAGCACCGTAACCAGTACTACATGACAGCACTGTAACCAGTACTACATGATAGCACTGTAACCAGTACTACATGATAGCACTGTAACCAGTACTACATGATAGTACTGTAACCATTACTATATGATAGCACTGCAACCAGTACTATATGATTGCACTGTAACCAGTACTACATGATAACACTGTAATCAGTACTATATAATAGCACTGTAACCAGTACTACATGATAGCACTGTAACCAGTACTACATGATAGCACTGTAACCAGTACTACATGATAGCACTGTAACCAGTACTACATGATAGCACTGTAACCAGTACTACATGATAGCACTGTAAACAGTACTACATATCACTGTAATCAGTACTATATAACAGCACTGTAACCAGTACTACAAGATAGCACTGTAACCAGTACTACATGACAGCACTGTAACCAGTACTACATGATAGCACTGTAACCAGTACTACATGATAGCACTGTAACCAGTACTACATGATAGTACTGTAACCAGTACTACATGATAGTACTGTAACCAGTACTACATGATAGTACTGTAACCATTACTATATGATAGCACTGCAACCAGTACTATATGATTGCACTGTAACCAGTACTACATGATAGCACTGTAATCAGTACTATATAATAGCACTGTAACCAGTACTACATGATAGCACTGTAACCAGTACTACATGATAGCACTGTAACCAGTACTACATGATAGCACTGTAACCAGTACTACATGATAGCACTGTAACCAGTACTACATGATAGCACTGTAAACAGTACTACATATCACTGTAATCAGTACTATATAACAGCACTGTAACCAGTACTTCAAGATAGCACTGTAACCAGTACTACATGACAGCACTGTAACCAGTACTACATGATAGCACTGTAACCAGTACTACATGATAGCACTGTAACCAGTACTACATGATAGCACTGTAAACAGTACTACATATCACTGTAATCAGTACTATATAACAGCACTGTAACCAGTACTTCAAGATAGCACTGTAACCAGTACTACATGACAGCACTGTAACCAGTACTACATGATAGCACTGTAACCAGTACTACATGATAGCACTGTAACCAGTACTACATGACAGCACTGTAACCAGTACTACATGACAGCACTGTAACCAGTACTACATGATAGCACTGTAACCAGTACTACATGATAGCACTGTAACCAGTACTACATGATAGCACTGTAACCAGTACTACATGATAGCACTGTAACCAGTACTACATGATAGCACTGTAACCAGTACTACATGATAGCACTGTAACCAGTACTACATGATAGCACTGTAACCAGTACTACATGATAGCACTGTAACCAGTACTACATGATAGCACTGTAACCAGTACTACATGATAGCACTGTAAACAGTACTACATGATAGCACTGTAACCAGTACTACATGATAGCACTGTAACCAGTACTACATGACAGCACTGTAACCAGTACATGATAGCACTAACCAGTACTACATGATAGCACTGTAACCAGTACTACATGACAGCACTGTAACCAGTACTACATGATAGCACTGTAACCAGTACTACATGATAGCACTGTAACCAGTACTACATGACAGAAAAAACCATACCCCCGGCCGGGATTGAACCCGCGGTCATAGAGTCTCAAAACTCCAGCCCGTACCACTAGACCAGCTGACAGCACTGTAACCAGTACACAGGCACCTCTGTGACCACAAATGATAGCACTAACCAGTACTACATGATAGCACTGTAAAACCAGTACTACATGACAGCACTGTAACCAGTACTACATGATTACAGACGAATCTCCAGCTAGCGTGGCCGTGACGAACTCTAGCTCAAGTCCCTTCACTGCCGTCAACATGACTTAAGAAATCGTAATGACACGATTGCAAATAAACCATACCCCCGGCCGGGATTGAACCCGCGGTCATAGAGTCTCAAAACTCCAGCCCGTCGCGTTAGCCACTTGACCAGCTAGCCACAATAAGATTCATCCAACTAGGTATATTTCTACACCATAGGAAAGTTAGCACAGGCACCTCTGTGACCACAAATGCAAGTTTTTACAGACGAATCTCCAGCTAGCGTGGCCGTGACGAACTCTAGCTCAAGTCCCTTCACTGCCGTCAACATGACTTAAGAAATCGTAATGACACGATTGCAAATAAACCATACCCCCGGCCGGGATTGAACCCGCGGTCATAGAGTCTCAAAACTCCAGCCCGTCGCGTTAGCCACTAGACCAGCTAGCCACAATAAGATTCATCCAACTAGGTATATTTCTACACCATAGGAAAGTTAGCACAGGCACCTCTGTGACCACAAATGCAAGTTTTTACAGACGAATCTCCAGCTAGCGTGGCCGTGACGAACTCTAGCTCAAGTCCCTTCACTGCCGTCAACATGACTTAAGAAATCGTAATGACACGATTGCAAATAAACCATACCCCCGGCCGGGATTGAACCCGCGGTCATAGAGTCTCAAAACTCCAGCCCGTCGCGTTAGCCACTAGACCAGCTAGCCACAATAAGATTCATCCAACTAGGTATATTTCTACACCATAGGAAAGTTAGCACAGGCACCTCTGTGACCACAAATGCAAGTTTTTACAGACGAATCTCCAGCTAGCGTGGCCGTGACGAACTCTAGCTCAAGTCCCTTCACTGCCGTCAACATGACTTAAGAAATCGTAATGACACGATTGCAAATAAACCATACCCCCGGCCGGGATTGAACCCGCGGTCATAGAGTCTCAAAACTCCAGCTAACGCGACGGGCTGGAGTTTTGAGACTCTATGACCGCGGGTTCAATCCCGGCCGGGGGTATGGTTTATTTGCAATCGTGTCATTACGATTTCTTAAGTCATGTTGACGGCAGTGAAGGGACTTGAGCTAGAGTTCGTCACGGCCACGCTAGCTGGAGATTCGTCTGTAAAAACTTGCATTTGTGGTCACAGAGGTGCCTGTGCTAACTTTCCTATGGTGTAGAAATATACCTAGTTGGATGAATCTTATTGTGGCTAGCTGGTCTAGTGGCTAACGCGACGGGCTGGAGTTTTGAGACTCTATGACCGCGGGTTCAATCCCGGCCGGGGGTATGGTTTATTTGCAATCGTGTCATTACGATTTCTTAAGTCATGTTGACGGCAGTGAAGGGACTTGAGCTAGAGTTCGTCACGGCCACGCTAGCTGGAGATTCGTCTGTAAAAACTTGCATTTGTGGTCACAGAGGTGCCTGTGCTAACTTTCCTATGGTGTAGAAATATACCTAGTTGGATGAATCTTATTGTGGCTAGCTGGTCTAGTGGCTAACGCGACGGGCTGGAGTTTTGAGACTCTATGACCGCGGGTTCAATCCCGGCCGGGGGTATGGTTTATTTGCAATCGTGTCATTACGATTTCTTAAGTCATGTTGACGGCAGTGAAGGGACTTGAGCTAGAGTTCGTCACGGCCACGCTAGCTGGAGATTCGTCTGTAAAAACTTGCATTTGTGGTCACAGAGGTGCCTGTGCTAACTTTCCTATGGTGTAGAAATATACCTAGTTGGATAAATCTTATTGTGGCTAGCTGGTCTAGTGGCTAACGCGACGGGCTGGAGTTTTGAGACTCTATGACCGCGGGTTCAATCCCGGCCGGGGGTATGGTTTATTTGCAATCGTGTCATTACGATTTCTTAAGTCACTACATGACAGCACTGTAACCAGTACTACATGACAGCACTGTAACCAGTACTGCTGACAGCACTGTAACCAGTACTACATGATAGCACTGTAACCAGTACTACATGACAGCACTGTAACCAGTACTACATGACAGCACTGTAACCAGTACTACATGACAGCACTGTAACCAGTACTACATGACAGCACTGTAACCAGTACTACATGACAGCACTGTAACCAGTACTACATGACAGCACTGTAACCAGTACTACATGACAGCACTGTAACCAGTACTACATGACAGCACCGTAACCAGTACTACATGACAGCACTGTAACCAGTACTACATGATAGCACTGTAACCAGTACTACATGATAGCACTGTAACCAGTACTACATGATAGTACTGTAACCATTACTATATGATAGCACTGCAACCAGTACTATATGATTGCACTGTAACCAGTACTACATGATAACACTGTAATCAGTACTATATAATAGCACTGTAACCAGTACTACATGATAGCACTGTAACCAGTACTACATGATAGCACTGTAACCAGTACTACATGATAGCACTGTAACCAGTACTACATGATAGCACTGTAACCAGTACTACATGATAGCACTGTAAACAGTACTACATATCACTGTAATCAGTACTATATAACAGCACTGTAACCAGTACTACAAGATAGCACTGTAACCAGTACTACATGACAGCACTGTAACCAGTACTACATGATAGCACTGTAACCAGTACTACATGATAGCACTGTAACCAGTACTACATGATAGTACTGTAACCAGTACTACATGATAGTACTGTAACCAGTACTACATGATAGTACTGTAACCATTACTATATGATAGCACTGCAACCAGTACTATATGATTGCACTGTAACCAGTACTACATGATAGCACTGTAATCAGTACTATATAATAGCACTGTAACCAGTACTACATGATAGCACTGTAACCAGTACTACATGATAGCACTGTAACCAGTACTACATGATAGCACTGTAACCAGTACTACATGATAGCACTGTAACCAGTACTACATGATAGCACTGTAAACAGTACTACATATCACTGTAATCAGTACTATATAACAGCACTGTAACCAGTACTTCAAGATAGCACTGTAACCAGTACTACATGACAGCACTGTAACCAGTACTACATGATAGCACTGTAACCAGTACTACATGATAGCACTGTAACCAGTACTACATGATAGCACTGTAAACAGTACTACATATCACTGTAATCAGTACTATATAACAGCACTGTAACCAGTACTTCAAGATAGCACTGTAACCAGTACTACATGACAGCACTGTAACCAGTACTACATGATAGCACTGTAACCAGTACTACATGATAGCACTGTAACCAGTACTACATGACAGCACTGTAACCAGTACTACATGACAGCACTGTAACCAGTACTACATGATAGCACTGTAACCAGTACTACATGATAGCACTGTAACCAGTACTACATGATAGCACTGTAACCAGTACTACATGATAGCACTGTAACCAGTACTACATGATAGCACTGTAACCAGTACTACATGATAGCACTGTAACCAGTACTACATGATAGCACTGTAACCAGTACTACATGATAGCACTGTAACCAGTACTACATGATAGCACTGTAACCAGTACTACATGATAGCACTGTAAACAGTACTACATGATAGCACTGTAACCAGTACTACATGATAGCACTGTAACCAGTACTACATGACAGCACTGTAACCAGTACATGATAGCACTAACCAGTACTACATGATAGCACTGTAACCAGTACTACATGACAGCACTGTAACCAGTACTACATGATAGCACTGTAACCAGTACTACATGATAGCACTGTAACCAGTACTACATGACAGCACTGTAACCAGTACTGCATGACAGCACTGTAACCAGTACTACATGATAGCACTGTAACCAGTACTACATGACAGCACTGTAACCAGTACTACATGACAGCACTGTAACCAGTACTACATGACAGCACTGTAACCAGTACTACATGACAGCACTGTAACCAGTACTACATGACAGCACTGTAACCAGTACTACATGACAGCACCGTAACCAGTACTACATGACAGCACCGTAACCAGTACTACATGACAGCACTGTAACCAGTACTACATGACAGCACTGTAACCAGTACTACATGATAGCACTGTAACCAGTACTACATGATAGCACTGTAACCAGTACTACATGATAGCACTGTAACCAGTACTACATGATAGCACTGTAACCAGTACTACATGATAGCACTGTAACCAGTACTACATGATAGCACTGTAACCAGTACTACATGATAGCACTGTAACCAGTACTACATGATAGCACTGTAACCAGTACTACATGATAGCACTGTAACCAGTACTACATGATAGCACTGTAAACAGTACTACATGATAGCACTGTAACCAGTACTACATGATAGCACTGTAACCAGTACTACATGACAGCACTGTAACCAGTACATGATAGCACTAACCAGTACTACATGATAGCACTGTAACCAGTACTACATGACAGCACTGTAACCAGTACTACATGATAGCACTGTAACCAGTACTACATGATAGCACTGTAACCAGTACTACATGACAGCACTGTAACCAGTACTGCATGACAGCACTGTAACCAGTACTACATGATAGCACTGTAACCAGTACTACATGACAGCACTGTAACCAGTACTACATGACAGCACTGTAACCAGTACTACATGACAGCACTGTAACCAGTACTACATGACAGCACTGTAACCAGTACTACATGACAGCACTGTAACCAGTACTACATGACAGCACTGTAACCAGTACTACATGACAGCACCGTAACCAGTACTACATGACAGCACCGTAACCAGTACTACATGACAGCACTGTAACCACTACTACATGATAGCACTGTAACCAGTACTACATGATAGTACTGTAACCAGTACTACATGATAGTACTGTAACCATTACTATATGATAGCACTGCAACCAGTACTATATGATTGCACTGTAACCAGTACTACATGATAGCACTGTAATCAGTACTATATAATAGCACTGTAACCAGTACTACATGATAGCACTGTAACCAGTACTACATGATAGCACTGTAACCAGTACTACATGATAGCACTGTAACCAGTACTACATGATAGCACTGTAACCAGTACTACATGATAGCACTGTAAACAGTACAACATATCACTGTAATCAGTACTATATAACAGCACTGTAACCAGTACTACAAGATAGCACTGTAACCAGTACTACATGATAGCACTGCAACCAGTACTATATGATTGTACTGTAACCAGTACTACATGATAGCACTGTAACCAGTATTACATGATAGCACTGTAAGCAGTACTACATGATAGCACTGTAAGCAGTACTACATGATAGCACTGTAAGCAGTACTACATGATAGCACTGTAACCAGTACTACATAATAGCACTGTAACCAGTACTACATGATAGCACTGTAACCAGTATTACATGATAGCACTGTAACCAGTACTACATGATAGCACTGTAACCAGTACTACGTGATAGCACTGTAACCAGTACTACGTGATAGCACTGTAACCAGTACTACATGACAGCACTGTAAGCAGTACTACATGACAGCACTGTAAGCAGTACTACATGATACCACTGTAAGCAGTACTACATGATAGCACTGTAAGCAGTACTACATGATAGCACTGTAAGCAGTACTACATGATAGCACTGTAACCAGTACTACATGACAGCACTGTAAGCAGTACTACATGACAGCACTGTAACCAGTACTACATGATACCACTGTAAGCAGTACTACATGATAGCACTGTAAGCAGTACTACATAATAGCACTGTAACCAGTATTACATGATAGCACTGTAAGCAGTACTACATGATAGCACTGTAAGCAGTACTACATAATAGCACTGTAACCAGTATTACATGATAGCACTGTAAGCAGTACTACAGAACACTATCATCAGTACATGATAACATATCACCAATACTATATGATAACACTCTCACCAGTACTACATAATAACATCTCATCAATACTACATGGTATCACTATCACCAGTACTACATGATAACACTATCACCAGTACTACATGGTAACACTATCACCAGTACTACATGGTAACACTATCACCAGTACTACATGGTAACACTATCACCAGTACTACATGGTAACACTATCACCAGTACTACATGGTAACACTATCACCAGTACTACATGGTAACACTATCACCAGTACTACATGGTAACACTATCACCAGTACTACATGGTAACATCTCATCAATACTACATGGTATCACTATCACCAGTACTACATGATAACACTATCACCAGTACTACATGGTAACACTATCACCAGTACTACATGGTAACACTATCACCAGTACTACATGGTAACACTATCACCAGTACTACATGGTAACACTATCACCAGTACTACATGGTAACACTATCACCAGTACTACATGGTAACATCTCATCAATACTACATGGTATCACTATCACCAGTACTACATGGTAACACTATCACCAGTACTACATGGTAACACTATCACCAGTACTACATGGTAACATCTCATCAATACTACATGGTATCACTATCACCAGTACTGCATGATAACACTATCACCAGTACTACATGGTAACACTATCACCAGTACTACATGGTAACACTATCACCAGTACTACATGGTAACACTATCACCAGTACTACATGGTAACACTATCACCAGTACTACATGGTAACACTATCACCAGTACTACATGGTAACACTATCACCAGTACTACATGGTAACACTATCACCAGTACTACATGGTAACACTATCACCAGTACTACATGGTAACACTATCACCAGTACTACATGGTAACACTATCACCAGTACTACATGGTAACACTATCACCAGTACTACATGGTAACACTATCACCAGTACTACATGGTAACACTATCACCAGTACTACATGGTAACATCTCATCAATACTACATGGTAACACTATCACCAGTACTACATGGTAACACTATCACCAGTACTACATGGTAACACTATCACCAGTACTACATGGTAACACTATCACCAGTACTACATGGTAACATCTCATCAATACTACATGGTAACACTATCACCAGTACTACATGGTAACACTATCACCAGTACTACATGGTAACACTATCACCAGTACTACATGGTAACACTATCACCAGTACTACATGGTAACATCTCATCAATACTACATGGTAATACTATCACCAGTACTACATGGTAACACTATCACCAGTACTACATGGTAACACTATCACCAGTACTACATGGTAACACTATCACCAGTACTACATGGTAACACTATCACCAGTACTACATGGTAACACTATCACCAGTACTACATGGTAACATCTCATCAATACTACATGGTAACACTATCACCAGTACTACATGGTAACACTATCACCAGTACTACATGGTAACACTATCACCAGTACTACATGGTAACATCTCATCAATACTACATGGTAACACTATCACCAGTACTACATGGTAACACTATCACCAGTACTACATGGTAACACTATCACCAGTACTACATGGTAACACTATCACCAGTACTACATGGTAACACTATCACCAGTACTACATGGTAACACTATCACCAGTACTACATGGTAACACTATCACCAGTACTACATGGTAACACTATCACCAGTACTACATGGTAACACTATCACCAGTACTACATGGTAACACTATCACCAGTACTACATGGTAACACTATCACCAGTACTACATGGTAACACTATCACCAGTACTACATGGTAACACTATCACCAGTACTACATGGTAACACTATCACCAGTACTACATGGTAACACTATCACCAGTACTGCATGATAACATATCAGTACTACATAGCATTATCATCATTACTGCATGATAACACTATCTCCAATACTATATGATAACACTATCACCAGTACTACATGATAACATATCATCACTACTACATGATAACTATCTCCAGTATTACATAACATTATCATAATAACATTCTATTACTTTCGTTACTTTTAAACATTATCACCAGTAAAACAGTGGTACTAATCACCAATTTTATGATAACTCACTTATTAATACAACACAACATGATGCTCAGTGCTGCATGACAGCATTACAGCCGGAACTGCATGATGACATTATTTCTATGACTGAAGAATAGCGTTACTATCAGAACCTTATGATAACACAAATCACAAGTAACGTATGATCTCACTTATCACGATTTCTACATTCAAATTCAATTCAATTCAAATTCAAAGTTTATTCTCTATAAGGATTACAATGCTGAGTTTACAGAATTTGGTTATTGTGTGGTTTACATGTAGTAAAATAATAATTACAGAGTGTACATGATAACATTATCACTAGTTCAAAGTCATAAGGCTATCTGTACTACTTGACACTTTTACCACCAGTGGTACATGGTAACATTATCTCCAGGACAAGATAATGTTATCTTCAAGACTACAAGATACTGTTATCTCCAGGACTACAAGATAATATTATACCCTGGACTAGAAGATAATGTTATATCCAGGACTACAAGATAATGTTATCTCCAGGACTACAAGATAATGTTATCTCTAGAACAACAAGATAATGTTATCTCCAGGACTACAATATAATATTTTATCCAGGACTACAAGATAATGTTATATCCTGGACTACAAGATAATGTTATATCATGGACTACAAGATAATGTTATATCCTGGACTATAAGATAATGATATATCCAGGACTACAAGATAATGTTATATCCTTGACTACAAGATAATATTATATCCTTGACTTCAAGATAATGTTATTTCAAGGACTGCAAGATAATGTTATATACTTGACTACAAGATAATATATTCAGAACTACAAGATAATGTTATATTCTAGATTACAAGATAATGTTATATCCCGGACTACAAGATACTGTTATATCCAGGACTATAAGATAATGTTATCTACAAGATTACATGTAGTCGTGGAGACAACATTATCTTGTAGTCTTGGAGATAACATATATCTCCCAGAATACGAGATAATGTTATTTCCAATACTACATGAAACATTATGTCTGGTTGTTACTTTTTTACAATTTCGAAGTTATTTTGATCAGCCAGAAACTTGACCAGAATGGGAAATGAATGAAATGTGGGAAAAATGAGCAGCGAAATAGGTAGTAGGTAAAGAGTATTTCACGAGTCAGAAAGATTAAGTTGCTTACTGCTTTGCTGTCGTCTAAAGTGAGTGTTTTTAAACGCATAGTAGCGAGAAAGTGGCAAATGCTGATGAATGAATTCAAGATTTAGTCACTGCTATTTTTTTCATCATTTCTTATAAACATTATCTGCAGAGTAGCTGGAGTTTTACCGTGTGTCTCAAAATGCCTCTGTCATGTCGACAATATATATATATATATATATATATATATATATATATATATATATATATATATATATATATATATATATATATATATATATATATATATATATATATGGTTGCATTTTCCAATTTAGAATTTGCATATATATCATCAGTTTCAACCTCGTAAGTTTATTTTTGGATACAAATCCATTAGCATTATACTTTTGATTATATCATATCAATTTTCGCTGAGAAATTCTACAAGAGTCAGACTCCGAGTTCCTTTTATATATTATTAGCTAAGAAGAGATGGTTGCCGTGGAGTGTTGTTGACAAGTTTGATCACCTGTCAGAATTTTTTTTTTTCACCATGGGCAACGTTTGAATCTAAGAACAAAAGAATGAAAGAACAAATCAGTAGGCCCATGTTAGGTCGGTTCAACTCGCACCCAACCACACCCAATCCTATACTCATCCAACCTACTTTTAACGCTATTTACTTCATTAAAGCTAACTGCGAGTTTATTCTGCTCATCTACAAATCTAATGCTAAATCATTATTTCCCTATATTATTTCTAAACCTAAGTTTTTAAAGCTTGAATCTATTGTTGAGAGTTCAATCACGGTTAGGTACTTGCAGTACGATATTTATATCCCCTTATTTTTGTTTCCAGTTAGAGCACATTCAGTACCTTAACCTGTCTTCGTAAGAAAGGTGTCTGATATATGGAATCAACTGCGTCATCCTGGGTTCAAACCCCACCCGTTCCGTGATTTGTTTGAAATTCACTTATTATGATTTCGTGAGTCATGAATCATCTATATATTCTCCAACGCATCTGTATATACTCATTCTAAAATGTGGAGACAAAAAATGAGCAGCATTATTTAAATGCTGACTTAACACAAATGTTTGAAGTTATAAAATAACATTAGTACTTCTATTTATATTTCTTGATAAGGAACCAAGAATCCAATTTGTTTTATTGAGAAAACATATTTTTTTTCTAATTAGAACTCATAAATCTCTTTAGCATTCATTTTGACTAAGATATACATTATTTAGCTAATAAGTACCAATGTTATTTTCTTTTCTAGGATTACGATACCTTACATTAGTCAGTATTTGACTATATCTGCCGCTTTTCAGACATCAGCGTCAATTGATCCAGATCATTCTGTATATTTCTAGTGTCCTCATCACACGGCCTATTTTAATGTCATCGGTAAACCTACATATGTTACTATTTCCTCATCAAAAATTGTGTATCTGGACTGAGCAGCAAGGGTTCCATTACTGACTCCTGTGATACACAACTTGTAACTGGTCCACATTCAAATTTCTTGCTGTTTATGAAAACAGTCTACTGCCTATCTGTCAGCAATGACTTGACACATAAGATATTCTTTCCAACTATTCCATGTGCAGCTACTTTCTCCTGTGTGGCCTTGCTGAAGCCCGTATACATAGCGTGGTCTTTTTTTCTCTTGCTCTACTGACTCAGAAATCTAACTATTAGCATGGATATACAAGTGTTTTATGAATGATCTACATAAAATCGAGTAAAGAGCACCTGAACCGAGTAAAGAGCACATGAACCTTCACCTAGTAATAGCTGACCAGGGTTGAAGATTTCAATCCGATGGGATAAACCATTCTGATGCAATTACGAGTTTTGGAGGAAGAAAGTGGAAGAGAACAACAACACTAACTATGATTCCCGAAGAAAATCGTACAGTTCTGAAAAAATCCATAAAACTTCCAATAACCATTGACCTATTTAGGATATATTGCCTTATATGTTTTATATACTTATACAGGTATGCAAAGCATCCACAAGAAGTTGACCAATAGCTCTAAGACTGTTTGGGAGCTTGCAATAGTGGAAAAGAATGGAGAACACCAGTTCACTGTACCTATCACACCAGCTGTTTCTCACCTATGCAGGGTGATCTCAAAAAGAAGCAGCATTTTCACTCACTCCGTCAATGTCTTGCCGGTGGGACACCGATACTACTAACACTCCAACAGCACGAACTCCTATCTAACACGCTCACACACACATTTGTTGAATGTCTAAAACCCTCACACACAAAACACCTCCTTTACCCCTCCAACTTATCTTAGGACGACCCCTACCCCTGCCTTCCTTCCACTACAGATTATACGCCCTCCAAGTCATCCATCCTATTTTGTTCCGTCCTCTCTAAATGTCCGGACCACCTCAACAACCCCCTCTTCAGCCCTGTGGATAATACTTTTAGAATCCCTGCACCTAATTCTAATCTCCAAGCTACGAATTCTCTGCATGATATTCACACCAAATGTTATCCTCAGACACGGCATCTCTATTGCCAACAGCCTCGTTCTTGTTGCAACAATTTCCACCCATGCTTCATACCCATATAAGAGCATTGGCACCACAGTGCTCTCCATGGATAACGTTTTTGTCTCCACACAAGTCCTCATTGCACCACTCACCTTTCACCCCTCGTCAGTTCTATGATTCACGTCTTCTCTCATAGAACCATCTGCTGACTAGTCCACTCTCATATATCTGAACACATTTACCTCTTCCATATTCCCTTCCTCCAATCTGATATTCAATCTTTCATCACCAAATTTTCTGTGATCCTCATCGCCTTGCTCTTTCAAATGTTCACTTTTAATATCCTTGTACGTACGCTTCCAAATTCGTCCACCAACCTCTGCGACTTCTTTTCAGATTCTCCCAAAATCACAGAATCATCAGCAAAAACCATCTGTGATAACTCCCACTTGACGGTAGCTTCGTAATCTTTCAATCTCACACCTCTTGCCAACACCCGAGCATTCACTTCTCTTACAACCCCCACCTATGATGACACTACTAAGACTAAGGCCTACTTTTACTTGGAAAAAAAAAATTACTCTCCTACGTACAGAACCTGAGCCTCATTATCTTCCCAAAAAACTCTTAGCTGCTTTCAGTAACTTACCTCTTATTCCATACACTTCCAATATCTGCCACATTGTTTTCCTATCCACCCTATCACGTGTCTTTTCTAACTCCATAAATACAACAAAGACTCCTATACCATCATCTAAATGCTGTTCATTTATATGCTTTAATGTAAACGCTTGGTCTACACGTCCCCTTCTCTTCCTAAAGCCTCCTTGTTCATCTGCAATCCTGCTTTCTGTCTTAACCTTAATTCTTTTAATAATAACTGTACCATATACTTCACCAGGTATACTTAGCAGGTTCATTACCCTATAAATCTTACACTCTCTTTTTCCCATTTGCTTTTATGCAAAGGAACTATGCATGGTCTCTGCCAATCCCTTAGTACGTTTCCCTCTTACATACATTTATTAAATATAGGTACCAACCACTCCTAAACTATATTCCCACCTGCTTTTAACATTTCTGTTTTCATCCCATCAACTCTAACTGCTTTACCCCCGTTCATTCTACCAACAGCCTCTAACACCTCCTCCACACTCACATCTGATTCTTCCTCACCCTTAAAGGATCTTGTACCTCCTTGGCCAGTGCATGAAATCACAGCTTCCCTATCTTCATCAACATTCAACAGTTCCTCAAAAAATTTCCTTCATCTTCCCGATGCCTGCATCTCCTCATTTAATAACTCTCCCCTTCTCTTTTTAACTGCTAAATTCATTCGTTCTCTAGGCTTTCTCAGCTGATTAATCTCACACAAAAACTTTTTTCTCATTCTCAGCAAAATATTTTGACAGCACCTCACCCATTCTTTCATTTGCTCTCTTTTCACGTTTCCTTACCACTCTCGTAACCTTTCATTTTCTGTCCATATACTCATCCCTCCTTATATCAGTTTTGCATTGTAAAAACCTCTCATTTACTAACTTTTCTACCTTGCTGCTCGCTTTACTTCATCTTTCCACCAATCGCTCCTCTTCCCTCCCGCACCCACCCTCCTATATCCACAACTTCTGCTGAACACCATACCTATACTCTAACTTGCCCATCTATATACCAATAGTTGTTATACCTTACTCTAAGTAGTTCCTCCTTTAGTTTATAAACTTTCACCTCTCTCTTACTTGTTGCTGCTATTCTTCATATACCCATCTACATTTTGCTCTAATTATAGCTACAAGTAAAATATTATTTAATATGTTTGTTGTTTTTGTGCAAACATGTATATGTCATATCTCATATTCATATTTATCCTCTTTTTCTTAAAATTTGCCTTACCTACTACCAAATTTCTATACAAAGGCCACCATTATCATTTATCCTTGTCTCCTCAATCTGTACTATTAGTTTAAGGGTTTTAGTTCATATATATATATATATATATATATAAATAATATATATATATATATATAAATATATATATATATATATATATATATATATATATATATATATATATATATATATAATAAATATATATATATATTTTATCACACTTGCCGATTCCCACCAAGGCAGGGTGGCCCGAAAAAGAAAAACTTTCACCATCATTCACTCCATCACTGTCTTGAGAGAAGGGTGCTTTACACTACAGTTTTTAAACTGCAACATTAACACCCCTCCTTCAGAGTGCAGGCACTGTACTTCCCATCTCCAGGACTCAAGTCCGGCCTGCCGGTTTCCCTGAACCCCTTCATAAATGTTACTTTGCTCACACTCCAACAGCACGTCAAGTATTAAAAACCATTCGTCTCCATTCACTCCTATCAAACACGCTCACGCACGCCTGCTGGAAGTCCAAGCCCCTCGCACACAAAACCTCCTTTACCCCCTCCCTCCATCCTTTCCTAGGCCGACCCCTACCCCGCCTTCCTTCCACTACAGACTGATACACTCTTGAAGTCATTCTGTTTCACTCCATTCTCTCTACATGTCCAAACCACCTCAACAGCCCTTCCTCAGCCCTCTGGTCAACAGTTTTGGTAATCCCGCACCTCCTCCTAACTTCCAAACTACGAATTCTCTGCATTATATTCACACTACACACTGCCCTCAGACATGACATCTCCACTGCCTCCAGCCTTCTCCTCGCTGCAACATTCATCACCCATGCTTCACACCCATATAAGAGCGTTGGTAAAACTATACTCTCATACATTCCCCTCTTTGCCTCCAAGGACAAAGTTCTTTGTCTCCACAGACTCCTAAGTGCACCACTCACCCTTTTCCCCTCATCAATTCTATGATTCACCTCATCCTTCATAGACCCATCCGCTGACACGTCCACTCCCAAATATCTGAATACATTCACCTCCTCCATTCTCTCTCCCTCCAATCTGATATCCAATCTTTCATCACCTAATATTTTCGTTATCCTCATTACCTTACTCTTTCCTGTATTCACTTTTAATTTTCTTCTTTTGCACACCCTACCAAATTCATCCACCAATCTCTGCAACTTCTCTTCAGAATCTCCCAAGAGCACAGTGTCATCAGCAAAGAGCAACTGTGACAACTCCCACTTTATGTGTGATTCTTTATCTTTTAACTCCACGCCTCTTGTCAAGACCCTCGCATTTACTTCTCTTACAACCCCATCTATAAATATATTAAACAACCACGGTGACATCACACATCCTTGTCTAAGGCCTATTTTTACTGGGAAATAATTTCCCTCTTTCCTATGTACTCTAACTTGAGCCTCACTATCCTCGTAAAAACTCTTCACTGCTTTCAGTAACCTACCTCCTACACCATACACCTGCAACATCTGCCACATTGCCCCACTATCCACCCTGTCATACGCCTTTTCCAAATCCATAAATGCCACAAAGACCTCTTTAGCCTTATCTAAATACTGTTCACTTATATGTTTCACTGTAAACACCTGGTCCACACACCCCCTACCTTTCCTAAAGCCTCCTTGTTCATCTGCTATCCTATTCTCAGTCTTACTTTTAATTCTTTCAATAATAACTCTACCATACACTTTACCAGGTATACTCAACAGACTTATCCCCCTATAATTTTTGCACTCTCTTTTATCCCCTTTGCCTTTATACAAAGGAACTACGCATGCTCTCTGCCAATCCCTAGGTACCTTACCCTCTTCCATACATTTATTAAATAATAGCACCAACCACTCCAAAACTATATCCCCACCTGCTTTTAACATTTCTATCTTTATCCCATCAATCCCGGCTGCCTTACCCCCTTTCATTTTACCTACTGCCTCACGAACTTCCCCCACACTCACAACTGGCTCTTCCTCACTCCTACAAGATGTTATTCCTCCTTGTCCTATACACGAAATCACAGCTTCCCTATCTTCATCAGCATTTAACAATTCCTCAAAATATTCCCTCCATCTTCCCAATATCTCTAACTCTCCATTTAATAACTCTCCTCTCCTATTTTTAACTGACAAATCCATTTGTTCTCTAGGCTTCCTTAACTTGTTAATCTCACTCCAAAACTTTTTCTTATTTTCAACAAAATTTGTTGATAACATCTCACCCACTCTCTCATTTGCTCTCTTTTTACATTGCTTCACCACTCTCTTAACCTCTCTCTTTTTCTCCATATACTCTTCCCTCCTTGCATCACTTCTACTTTGTAAAAACTTTTCATATGCTAACTTTTTCTCCCTTACTACTCTCTTTACATCATCATTCCACCAATCGCTCCTCTTCCCTCCCGCACCCACTTTCCTGTAACCACAAACTTCTGCAGAACACTCTAACACTACATTTTTAAACCTACCCCATACCTCTTCGACCCCATTGCCTATGCTCTCATTAGCCCATGTATCCTCCAATAGCTGTTTATATCTTTCCCTAACTGCCTCCTCTTTTAGTTTATAAACCTTCACCTCTCTTCCCTGATGCTTCTATTCTCCTTGTATCCCATCTACCTTTTACTCTCAGTGTAGCTACAACTTGAAAGTGATCTGATATATCTGTGGCCCCTCTATAAACATGTTCATCCTGAAGTCTACTCAACAGTCTTTTATCTACCAATACATAATCCAACAAACTACTGTCATTTCGCCCTACATCATATCTTGTATACTTATTTATCCTCTTTTTCTTGAAATATGTATTACCTATAACTAAACCCCTTTCTATACAAAGTTCAATCAAAGGGCTCCCATTATCATTTACACCTGGCACCCCAAACTTACATTAATGGGATATTAATGGAAAAAATATATAGATAAGTTCTTGCTAATTGACCAGTTTTACATATTCGGCACGACATATATATATGTCAATAAAAACAGTACACTAGCCAAGGATTCGAACCACAGGATTTGAACTACAGAATTTAAACCACAGGACCACCCAACCCTGCTAGGGTTGGGTGGTCCTATGGTTTTAAGCGTCATGTGGTTCTCGCTTACCATAAGGCAGGCCAGTACAACATGGGTTCGAATCCTTGGCTAGCGCAGTGTTGTTATTGATCAATACCACTCGTTCGTGGTTACAATAATATATATATATATATACGCATACTCACGGATTAAGAAAATTTTTTTGAGAACAAAATATGAGAAAATTCGGAAGGAGAACAAGACTACATGAACACATTACAGAGATGAAGAGAAAAGGCTACTGAAATTTACTCTCAACAAGTGACAAGTCTTGCCACTTGTTGAGAGCGACAGGAAGGAGTTTGAGGTAATCAGTCCCTCAGCCTGGAGTCGGTGTAATCAGTCCCTCAGCCTGGAGTCGGTGTAATCAGTCCCTCAGCCTGGAGTCGGTGTAATCAGTCCCTCAGCCTGGAGTCGGTGTAATCAGTCCCTCAGCCTGGAGTCGGTGTAATCAGTCCCTCAGCCTGGAGTCGGTGTAATTAGTCCATCAGACGGTTCTCTGAACCATTTATCTACATGGAACAGTCTTTTCGAAAGGCTAATACCTGGGTGAGTTGAGATTAGTGGATACGGGACCTAATAGTAATAAAAGAAACATATACAATTTTAAGAATAGCTACGATGTAACTATTGACGTAGGAAACTAGTGAAGCAGTCCTGTGCAATTAAGACGAGGGGCCAGGAGCTGAGAATAAAACCCCTGGAGCTACAAACATGTGAGAATATAATCTTCTCATCACACCCAGCAAGTATATTAGTTTTCTCGCCGCATAATTCGAAAATATTCACAGGAGTCTGAAATTTTCCTTATCTCTAATTTGGTAGTGAAGAATTACAACAGCCAGTGAAGCAAGGTATTATGACGGTGCCTACGGGCTAAATTAACCTACAGATATAACCAATGTTTATTGTGTAGCGTTAATATAGCGTCAGTGTTAACATAGTATCAGTGTACCATGTGTTTACAAGGGGTCAGTGTTAATATAGTGTCAGTGTTAATATAGCATCAGTGTTAACATGGTATCAGTGTATCATGAGTTTACCAAGGGTCAGTGTTAATATAGCGTCAGTGTTAACATAGTATCAGTGTACCATGTGTTTACAAGGGGTCAGTGTTAATATAGTGTCAGTGTTAATATAGCATCAGTGTTAACATGGTATCAGTGTATCATGAGTTTACCAAGGGTCAGTGTTAATATAGCATCAGTGTTAACATGGTATCAGTGTATCATGAGTTTACCAAGGGTCAGTGTTAATATAGCGTCAGTGTTAACATAGTATCAGTGACCACGTGTTCATATGGGGTCAGTGTTAATATAGTGTCTGTGTTAATATAGCGTCAGTGTTAACATAGTATCAGTGTACCATGTGTTTACAAGGGGTCAGTGTTAATATAGCATCAGTGTTAACATGGTATCAGTGTATCATGAGTTTACCAAGGGTCAGTGTTAATATAGCATCAGTGTTAACATGGTATCAGTGTATCATGAGTTTACCAAGGGTCAGTGTTAATATAGCGTCAGTGTTAACATAGTATCAGTGACCACGTGTTCATATGGGGTCAGTGTTAATATAGTGTCAGTGTTAATATAGCGTCAGTGTAAACATAGCTTCAATATTTTCATAGTGCCAGTGTGCCAAATGTTAACGGAGAATTAGTGTTAACATGAGGTAAGTGTTATTAGCGTTAGTATTAACTTACCGTAAGTGTTAACATAGCTTCCGTGTAATCATGGAGTCAGTGTTAACAGTTGGTCAGTGTAAACATGATGTTAGTGTTAACTAAGTGCCAGTTTTATAATAGCATCATTGTTAACATTACATCAGTGTTAGTAAAATGTTAAAAATGACATCAGTGAAAACTTGCACACGAAAATCACTTACTACGAAAGCAAAAGACTTGGCAGACGATGCAACATCCCCGCAATGAAAAGCAGGGGTGTCACTAGCACGTTAGGAGACCATACAATAAGTGTCAGGGGCCCGAGACTGTTCAACTGCCTCCCAGCATACATAAGGGGGATTACCAACAGACCCCTGGCAGTCTTCAAGCTGGCACTGGACAAGCACCTAAAGTCGGTTCCTAACTAGCCGGGCTGTGGCTCGTTCGTTGGTTTGCGTGCAGCCAGCAGCAACAGCATGGTTGATCAGGCTCTGATCCACCAGGAGGCCTGGTCACAGACCGGGCCGCGGGGGCGCTGACCCCCGGAACTCTCTCCAGGTAAACTCCAGGTAACATGATGCGAGTGTGTGTTAATATTGTGTCAGTGTTAACTTAGTGTTAATATTAACATTAAATCAGCATTAACATTACATTACTGTTAACATAAGGTCAGTATTAACATACCATCACACAAGGGCTAACATGACGTCAGTGTTAGCAGTGTCAGTGTTACCATGACGACAATGTTAACAGTGTCAGTGCTAAAATGACAGTGTTAGCAGTGTCAGTGCTAACATGACCACAGTGCTAGCAGTGTCAGTGCTAACATGACGACAGTGCTAGCAGTGTCAGTGCTAACATGACGACAGTGCTAGCAGTGTCAGTGCTAACATGACGACAGTGCTAGCAGTGTCAGTGCTAACATGACGACAGTGCTAGCAGTGTCAGTGCTAACATGACGACAGTGCTAGCAGTGTCAGTGCTAACATGACGACAGTGCTAGCAGTGTCAGTGCTAACATGACGACAGTGCTAGCAGTGTCAGTGCTAACATGACGACAGTGCTAGCAGTGTCAGTGCTAACATGACGACAGTGCTAGCAGTGTCAGTGCTAACATGACGACAGTGCTAGCAGTGTCAGTGCTAACATGACGACAGTGCTAGCAGTGTCAGTGCTAACATGACGACAGTGCTAGCAGTGTCAGTGCTAACATGACGACAGTGCTAGCAGTGTCAGTGCTAACATGACGACAGTGCTAGCAGTGTCAGTGCTAACATGACGACAGTGCTAGCAGTGTCAGTGCTAACATGACGACAGTGCTAGCAGTGTCAGTGCTAACATGACGACAGTGCTAGCAGTGTCAGTGCTAACATGACGACAGTGCTAGCAGTGTCAGTGCTAACATGACGACAGTGCTAGCAGTGTCAGTGCTAACATGACGACAGTGCTAGCAGTGTCAGTGCTAAAATGACGACAGTGCTAGCAGTGTCAGTGCTAACATGACGACAGTGCTAGCAGTGTCAGTGCTAACATGACGACAGTGCTAGCAGTGTCAGTGCTAACATGACGACAGTGCTAGCAGTGTCAGTGCTAACATGACAACAGTGCTAGCAGTGTCAGTGCTAACATGACGACAGTGCTAGCAGTGTCAGTGATAACAAGATGTCAGTGTTAGCAGTGTCAGTGCTAACATGACAGTGCTAGCAGTGTCAGTGATAACAAGACGTCAGTGTTAGCAGTGACAGTGCTAACATGACAGTGCTAGCAGTGTCAGTGCTAACATGACGACAGTGCTAGCAGTGTCAGTGCTAACATGACAGTGCTAGCAGTGTCAGTGCTAACATGACGACAGTGCTAGCAGTGTCAGTGCTAACATGACGACAGTGCTAGCAGTGTCAGTGCTAACATGACGACAGTGCTAGCAGTGTCAGTGCTAACATGACGACAGTGCTAGCAGTGTCAGTGCTAACATGACGACAGTGCTAGCAGTGTCAGTGCTAACATGACGACAGTGCTAGCAGTGTCAGTGATAACAAGATGTCAGTGTTAGCAGTGTCAGTGCTAACATGACGACAGTGCTAGCAGTGTCAGTGCTAACATGACGACAGTGCTAGCAGTGTCAGTGCTAACATGACGACAGTGCTAGCAGTGTCAGTGCTAACATGACGACAGTGCTAGCAGTGTCAGTGCTAACATGACGACAGTGCTAGCAGTGTCAGTGCTAACATGACAGTGCTAGCAGTGTCAGTGCTAACATGACGACAGTGCTAGCAGTGTCAGTGCTAACATGACGACAGTGCTAGCAGTGTCAGTGCTAACATGACGACAGTGCTAGCAGTGTCAGTGCTAACATGACGACAGTGCTAGCAGTGTCAGTGCTAACATGACGACAGTGCTAGCAGTGTCAGTGCTAACATGACGACAGTGCTAGCAGTGTCAGTGCTAACATGACGACAGTGCTAGCAGTGTCAGTGCTAACATGACGACAGTGCTAGCAGTGTCAGTGCTAACATGACGACAGTGCTAGCAGTGTCAGTGCTAACATGACGACAGTGCTAGCAGTGTCAGTGCTAACATGACGACAGTGCTAGCAGTGTCAGTGCTAACATGACGACAGTGCTAGCAGTGTCAGTGCTAACATGACGACAGTGCTAGCAGTGTCAGTGCTAACATGACGACAGTGCTAGCAGTGTCAGTGCTAACATGACGACAGTGCTAGCAGTGTCAGTGCTAACATGACGACAGTGCTAGCAGTGTCAGTGCTAACATGACGACAGTGCTAGCAGTGTCAGTGCTAACATGACGACAGTGCTAGCAGTGTCAGTGCTAAAATGACGACAGTGCTAGCAGTGTCAGTGCTAACATGACGACAGTGCTAGCAGTGTCAGTGCTAACATGACGACAGTGCTAGCAGTGTCAGTGCTAACATGACGACAGTGCTAGCAGTGTCAGTGCTAACATGACAACAGTGCTAGCAGTGTCAGTGCTAACATGACGACAGTGCTAGCAGTGTCAGTGATAACAAGATGTCAGTGTTAGCAGTGTCAGTGCTAACATGACAGTGCTAGCAGTGTCAGTGATAACAAGACGTCAGTGTTAGCAGTGACAGTGCTAACATGACAGTGCTAGCAGTGTCAGTGCTAACATGACGACAGTGCTAGCAGTGTCAGTGCTAACATGACAGTGCTAGCAGTGTCAGTGCTAACATGACGACAGTGCTAGCAGTGTCAGTGCTAACATGACGACAGTGCTAGCAGTGTCAGTGCTAACATGACGACAGTGCTAGCAGTGTCAGTGCTAACATGACGACAGTGCTAGCAGTGTCAGTGCTAACATGACAACAGTGCTAGCAGTGTCAGTGCTAACATGACGACAGTGCTAGCAGTGTCAGTGATAACAAGATGTCAGTGTTAGCTGTGTCAGTGCTAACATGACAGTGCTAGCAGTGTCAGTGATAACAAGACGTCAGTGATAACAAGACGACAGTGTTAGCAGTGTCAGTGCTAACATGACGACAGTGCTAGCAGTGTCAGTGCTAACATGACGACAGTGCTAGCAGTGTCAGTGCTAACATGACGACAGTGCTAGCAGTGTCAGTGCTAACATGACGACAGTGCTAGCAGTGTCAGTGCTAACATGACAGTGCTAGCAGTGTCAGTGCTAACATGACGACAGTGCTAGCAGTGTCAGTGCTAACATGACGACAGTGCTAGCAGTGTCAGTGCTAACATGACGACAGTGCTAGCAGTGTCAGTGCTAACATGACGACAGTGCTAGCAGTGTCAGTGCTAACATGACGACAGTGCTAGCAGTGTCAGTGCTAACATGACGACAGTGCTAGCAGTGTCAGTGCTAACATGACGACAGTGCTAGCAGTGTCAGTGCTAACATGACGACAGTGCTAGCAGTGTCAGTGCTAACATGACGACAGTGCTAGCAGTGTCAGTGCTAACATGACGACAGTGCTAGCAGTGTCAGTGCTAACATGACGACAGTGCTAGCAGTGTCAGTGCTAACATGACGACAGTGCTAGCAGTGTCAGTGCTAACATGACGACAGTGCTAGCAGTGTCAGTGCTAACATGACGACAGTGCTAGCAGTGTCAGTGCTAACATGACGACAGTGCTAGCAGTGTCAGTGCTAACATGACGACAGTGCTAGCAGTGTCAGTGCTAACATGACGACAGTGCTAGCAGTGTCAGTGCTAACATGACGACAGTGCTAGCAGTGTCAGTGCTAACATGACGACAGTGCTAGCAGTGTCAGTGCTAACATGACGACAGTGCTAGCAGTGTCAGTGCTAACATGACGACAGTGCTAGCAGTGTCAGTGATAACATGACGACAGTGCTAGCAGTGTCAGTGCTAACATGACGACAGTGCTAGCAGTGTCAGTGCTAACATGACGACAGTGCTAGCAGTGTCAGTGCTAACATGACGACAGTGCTAGCAGTGTCAGTGCTAACATGACAACAGTACTAGCAGTGTCAGTGCTAACATGACGACAGTGCTAGCAGTGTCAGTGATAACAAGATGTCAGTGTTAGCAGTGTCAGTGCTAACATGACAGTGCTAGCAGTGTCAGTGATAACAAGATGTCAGTGTTAGCAGTGACAGTGCTAACATGACAGTGCTAGCAGTGTCAGTGCTAACATGACGACAGTGCTAGCAGTGTCAGTGCTAATATGACAGTGCTAGCAGTGTCAGTGCTAACATGACGACAGTGCTAGCAGTGTCAGTGCTAACATGACGACAGTGCTAGCAGTGTCAGTGCTAACATGACGACAGTGCTAGCAGTGTCAGTGCTAACATGACGACAGTGCTAGCAGTGTCAGTGCTAACATGACGACAGTGCTAGCAGTGTCAGTGCTAACATGACAACAGTGCTAGCAGTGTCAATGCTAACATGACGACAGTGCTAGCAGTGTCAGTGATAACAAGATGTCAGTGTTAGCAGTGTCAGTGCTAACATGACAGTGCTAGCAGTGTCAGTGATAACAAGACGTCAGTGATAACAAGACGACAGTGCTAGCAGTGTCAGTGCTAACATGACGACAGTGCTAGCAGTGTCAGTGCTAACATGACGACAGTGCTAGCAGTGTCAGTGCTAACATGACGACAGTGCTAGCAGTGTCAGTGCTAACATGACGACAGTGCTAGCAGTGTCAGTGCTAACATGACGACAGTGCTAGCAGTGTCAGTGCTAACATGACGACAGTGCTAGCAGTGTCAGTGCTAACATGACGACAGTGCTAGCAGTGTCAGTGCTAACATGACGACAGTGCTAGCAGTGTCAGTGCTAACATGACGACAGTGCTAGCAGTGTCAGTGCTAACATGACGACAGTGCTAGCAGTGTCAGTGCTAACATGACGACAGTGCTAGCAGTGTCAGTGCTAACATGACGACAGTGCTAGCAGTGTCAGTGCTAACATGACGACAGTGCTAGCAGTGTCAGTGCTAACATGACGACAGTGCTAGCAGTGTCAGTGCTAACATGACGACAGTGCTAGCAGTGTCAGTGCTAACATGACGACAGTGCTAGCAGTGTCAGTGCTAACATGACGACAGTGCTAGCAGTGTCAGTGCTAACATGACGACAGTGCTAGCAGTGTCAGTGCTAACATGACGACAGTGCTAGCAGTGTCAGTGCTAACATGACGACAGTGCTAGCAGTGTCAGTGCTAACATGACGACAGTGCTAGCAGTGTCAGTGCTAACATGACGACAGTGCTAGCAGTGTCAGTGCTAACATGACGACAGTGCTAGCAGTGTCAGTGCTAACATGACGACAGTGCTAGCAGTGTCAGTGCTAACATGACGACAGTGCTAGCAGTGTCAGTGCTAACATGACGACAGTGCTAGCAGTGTCAGTGCTAACATGACGACAGTGCTAGCAGTGTCAGTGCTAACATGACGACAGTGCTAGCAGTGTCAGTGATAACAAGATGTCAGTGTTAGCAGTGTCAGTGCTAACATGACAGTGCTAGCAGTGTCAGTGATAACAAGACGTCAGTGATAACAAGACGACAGTGTTAGCAGTGTCAGTGCTAACATGACAGTGCTAGCAGTGTCAGTGATAACAAGACGTCAGTGTTAGCAGTGTCAGTGATAACAAGACGACAGTGTTAGCAGTGTCAGTGATAACAAGACAGTGCTAGCAGTGTCAGTGATAACAAGACGTCAGTGTTAGCAGTGTCAGTGATAACAAGACGACAGTGTTTGCAGTGTCAGTGCTAACATGACAGTGCTAGCAGTGTCAGTAATAACAAGACGTCAGTGTTAGCAGTGTCAGTGATAACAAGACGTCAGTGTTAGCAGTGTCAGTGATAACAAGACGACAGTGTTAGCAGTGTCAGTGATAACAAGACGACAGTGTTAGCAGTGTCAGTGATAACAAGACGACAGTGTTAGCAGTGTCAGTGATAACAAGACGACAGTGTTAGCAGTGTCAGTGATAACAAGACGACAGTGTTAACAGTGTCAGTGATAACAAGACGTCAGTGTTAGCAGTGTCAGTGATAACAAGACGACAGTGTTAGCAGTGTCAGGGATAACAAGACGACAGTGTTAGCAGTGTCAGTGATAACAAGACGACAGTGTTAGCAGTGTCAGTGATAACAAGACGACAGTGTTAGCAGTGTCAGTAATAACAAGACGTCAGTGTTAGCAGTGTCAGTGATAACAAGACGTCAGTGTTAGCAGTGTCAGTGATAACAAGACGACAGTGTTAGCAGTGTCAGTGATAACAAGACGACAGTGTTAGCAGTGTCAGTGATAACAAGACGACAGTGTTAGCAGTGTCAGTGATAACAAGACGACAGTGTTAGCAGTGTCAGTGATAACAAGACGACAGTGTTAACAGTGTCAGTGATAACAAGACGTCAGTGTTAGCAGTGTCAGTGATAACAAGACGACAGTGTTAGCAGTGTCAGGGATAACAAGACGACAGTGTTAGCAGTGTCAGTGATAACAAGACGACAGTGTTAGCAGTGTCAGTGATAACAAGACGACAGTGTTAGCAGTGTCAGTGATAACAAGACGACAGTGTTAGCAGTGTCAGTGATAACAAGACGACAGTGTTAGCAGTGTCAGTGATAACAAGACGACAGTGTTAGCAGTGTCAGTGATAACAAGACGACAGTGTTAGCAGTGTCAGTGATAACAAGACGTCAGTGTTAGCAGTGTCAGTGATAACAAGACGACAGTGTTAGCAGTCAGTGATAACAAGACGACAGTGTTAGCAGTGTCAGTGATAACAAGACGACAGTGTTAGCAGTGTCAGTGATAACAAGACGACAGTGTTAGCAGTGTCAGTGATAACAAGACGTCAGTGTTAGCAGTGTCAGTGATAACAAGACGTCAGTGTTAGCAGTCAGTGATAACAAGACGACAGTGTTAGCAGTGTCAGTGATAACAAGACGACAGTGTTAGCAGTGTCAGTGATAACAAGACGTCAGTGTTAGCAGTGTCAGTGATAACAAGACGACAGTGTTAGCAGTGTCAGTGATAACAAGACGTCAGTGTTAGCAGTGTCAGTGATAACAAGACGACAGTGTTAGCAGTGTCAGTGATAACAAGACGACAGTGTTAGCAGTGTCAGTGATAACAAGACGAAAGTGTTAGCAGTGTCAGTGATAACAAGACGACAGTGTTAGCAGTGTCAGTGATAACAAGACGACAGTGTTAGCAGTGTCAGTGATAACAAGACGACAGTGTTAGCAGTGTCAGTGATAACAAGACGACAGTGTTAGCAGTGTCAGTGATAACAAGACGACAGTGTTAGCAGTGTCAGTGATAACAAGACGACAGTGTTAGCAGTGTCAGTGATAACAAGACGACAGTGTTAGCAGTGTCAGTGATAACAAGACGACAGTGTTAGCAGTGTCAGTGATAACAAGACGACAGTGTTAGCAGTGTCAGTGATAACAAGACGACAGTGTTAGCAGTGTCAGTGATAACAAGACGACAGTGTTAGCAGTGTCAGTGATAACAAGACGACAGTGTTAGCAGTGTCAGTGATAACAAGACGACAGTGTTAGCAGTGTCAGTGATAACAAGACGACAGTGTTAGCAGTGTCAGTGATAACAAGACGACAGTGTTAGCAGTGTCAGTGATAACAAGACGACAGTGTTAGCAGTGTCAGTGATAACAAGACGACAGTGTTAGCAGTGTCAGTGATAACAAGACGACAGTGTTAGCAGTGTCAGTGATAACAAGACGACAGTGTTAGCAGTGTCAGTGATAACAAGACGACAGTGTTAGCAGTGTCAGTGATAACAAGACGACAGTGTTAGCAGTGTCAGTGATAACAAGACGACAGTGTTAGCAGTGTCAGTGATAACAAGACGACAGTGTTAGCAGTGTCAGTGATAACAAGACGACAGTGTTAGCAGTGTCAGTGATAACAAGACGACAGTGTTAGCAGTGTCAGTGATAACAAGACGTCAGTGTTAGCAGTGTCAGTGATAACAAGACGACAGTGTTAGCAGTGTCAGTGATAACAAGACGACAGTGTTAGCAGTGTCAGTGATAACAAGACGACAGTGTTAGCAGTGTCAGTGATAACAAGACGACAGTGTTAGCAGTGTCAGTGATAACAAGACGACAGTGTTAGCAGTGTCAGTGATAACAAGACGACAGTGTTAGCAGTGTCAGTGATAACAAGACGACAGTGTTAGCAGTGTCAGTGATAACAAGACGACAGTGTTAGCAGTGTCAGTGATAACAAGACGACAGTGTTAGCAGTGTCAGTGATAACAAGACGACAGTGTTAGCAGTGTCAGTGATAACAAGACGACAGTGTTAGCAGTGTCAGTGATAACAAGACGACAGTGTTAGCAGTGTCAGTGATAACAAGACGTCAGTGTTAGCAGTGTCAGTGATAACAAGACGACAGTGTTAGCTTAGATGCTCACAATCACAACAGAGAACATTTTAAGTTATATCTACAATATATTCTCAAAAACAGATGCAGAGACAATGTGTGTGTGTGTGTGTGTGTGTGTGTGTGTGTGTGTGTGTGTGTGTGTGTGTGTGTGTGTGTGTGTGTGTGTGTGTGTGTATGTATGTGTGTGTGTGTGTGTGTGTGGTGTGTGTGTGTGGTGTGTGTGTGGTGTGTGTGTGTGGTTGGTGTGTGTGGTGTGTGTGTGTGTGTGTGTGTGTGTGTGTGGTTGGTGTGTGGTGTGGGTGTGGTGTGTGGTGTGGGTGTGGTGTGGGTGTGGTGTGTGTGTGTGTGGTGTGTGGTGTGTGTGTGTGTGTGTGTGTGTGTGTGTTGTGTGTGTGTGTGTGTGTGTGTGTGTGTGTGTGTGTGTGTACTCACCTATTTGTACTCACCTATTTGTGGTTGCAGGGGTCGAGTCCTAGCTCCTGGCCCCGCCTCTTCACCGGTTGCTACTAGGCCCTCTCTCTCCCCGCTCCATGAGCTTTATCAAACCTCGTCTTAAAACTGTGTATGGTTCCTGCCTCCACTACGTCATTTTCTAGGCTATTCCACTGCCTTACAACTCTATGACTGAAGAAATACTTCCTACTATCTCTCTGACTCATTTGTGTCTTCAACTTCCAATTGTGGCCTCTTGTTTCTGTGTCCCCTCCCTGGAACATCCTGTCTTTGTCCACCTTGTCTATTCCGTGCAGTATTTTATATGTCGTTATCATGTCTCCCCTGACCCTCCTGTCCTCCAGTGTCGTCAGGCCGATTTCCCTTAATCTTTCTTCATAGGACATTCCCCTTAGCTCTGGAACTAACCTTGTCGCAAACCTTTGTACTTTCTCTATTTTCTTGACGTGCTTTATCAAGTGCGGGTTCCAAACAGGTGCTGCATACTCCAGTATGGGCCTGACATACACGGTGTACAGTGTCTTGAATGATTCCTTACTAAGGTATCGGAATGCTGTTCTCAGGTTTGCCAGGCGCCCATATGCTGCAGCAGTTATCTGATTGATGTGTGCTTCCGGAGACATGCTCGGTGTTATACTCACCCCAAGATCTTTCTCCTTGAGTGAGGTTTGCAGTCTTTGGCCACCTAGCCTATACTCTGTCTGTGGTCTTCTGTGCCCTTCCCCTATCTTCCTGACTTTGCATTTGGCAGGATTAAATTCGAGAAGCCATTTTCTGGACCAGGTGTCCAGTCTGTCCAAGTCTCTTTGAAGTCCTGCCTGGTCCTCATCAGATTTAATTCTCCTCATTAACTTCACATCATCTGCAAACAGGGACACTTCTGAGTCTAACCCTTCCGTCATGTCGTTCACATATACCAAAAATAGCACTGGTCCTAGGACCGACCCCTGTGGGACCCCGCTCGTCACAGGTGCCCACTGTGATACATCATTACGTACCATGACTCGTTGTTGCCTCCCTGTCAGGTATTCTCTGATCCATTGCAGTGCCCTTCCTGTTATATGCGCCTGATGCTCTAGCTTCTGCACTAATCTCTTGTGAGGAACTGTGTCAAAGGCCTTCTTGCAGTCCAAGAAGATGCAATCAACCCACCCCTCTCTCTCGTGTCTTACTTCTGTTATTTTATCATAAAACTCCAGAAGGTTTGTGACACAGGATTTGCCTTCCGTGAAGCCGTGCTGGTTGGCATTTATACTCCTGTTCCGTTCCAGGTGCTCCACCACTCTCCTCCTGATAATCTTCTCCATAATTTTGCATACTATACACGTCAATGACACAGGTCTATAGTTTAGTGCCTCTTTTCTGTCTCCTTTTTTAAAAATGGGAACTACATTTGGAAACTGGGCAACTACCTGAGGTATGGAAATACCTCAGGTAGTTGCCCAGTTTCCAGGGATGTGTTGAAGATTGTGGTAAGTGGCACGCATAACATATCTGCTCCCTCTCTAAGGACCCACGGGGAGATGTTGTCCGGTCCCATTGCCTTTGAGGTATCGATGTCCCTTAGCAGTTTCTTCACCTCCTCCTCATCTGTATGTATGTCGTCCAACACTTGTTGGTGTATTCCTTGCTGGTGTCCCCATCTGGTCTGTCCCCCCAGAGTCCTTCCTGTCTCTACTGTAAATACTTCCTTAAATCTCTTGTTGAGCTCCTCACATACCTCTTGATCGTTTCTTGTGAGTTCTCCACCTTCTTTCCTCAGCCTTATCACCTGGTCCTTGACTGTTGTCTTCCTCCTAATGTGGCTATACAGCAGTTTCGGGTCAGATTTGACTTTCGATGCTATGTCGTTTTCATACTATCGCTGGG
>NC_091355.1:19011316-19021316 GCF_038502225.1 Cherax quadricarinatus | reverse complement strand
GGCATCTCTGCTCTCTTGAATCATGGCATCTCTGCTCTCTTGACTCATGGCATCTCTCCTCTCTTGACTCATGGCATCTCTCCTCTCCTGACTCATGGCACCTCTGTTCTCTTGACTCATGGCACCACTGCTTTCTTGACTCGGTACACCTCAGCTTTCCTCACTCAATACACCTCTGCTCTCTTGACTCAGTACACATCTGCTCTCTTGACTCAGTACACCTCTGCTCTCCTGACTCAGTACACCTCTGCACTCCTGACTCAGTACACCTCTGCTCTCCTGACTCAGTACACCTCTGCTCTCCTGACTCAGTACACCTCTGCTCTCCTGACTCAGTACACCTCTGCTCTCCTGACTCAGTACACCTCTGCTCTCCTGACTCAGTACACCTCTGCTCTCCTGACTCAGTACACCTCTGCTCTCCTGACTCAGTACACCTCTGCTCTCCTGACTCAGTACACCTCTGCTCTCCTGACTCAGTACACCTCTGCTCTCCTGACTCAGTACACCTCTGCTCTCCTGACTCAGTACACCTCTGCTCTCCTGACTCAGTACACCTCTGCTCTCCTGACTCAGTACACCTCTGCTCTCCTGACTCAGTACACCTCTGCTCTCCTGACTCAGTACACCTCTGCTCTCCTGACTCAGTACACCTCTGCTCTCCTGACTCAGTACACCTCTGCTCTCCTGACTCAGTACACCTCTGCTCTCCTGACTCAGTACACCTCTGCTCTCCTGACTCAGTACACCTCTGCTCTCCTGACTCAGTACACCTCTGCTCTCCTGACTCAGTACACCTCTGCTCTCCTGACTCAGTACACCTCTGCTCTCCTGACTCAGTACACCTCTGCTCTCCTGACTCAGTACACCTCTGCTCTCCTGACTCAGTACACCTCTGCTCTCCTGACTCAGTACACCTCTGCTCTCCTGACTCAGTACACCTCTGCTCTCCTGACTCAGTACACCTCTGCTCTCCTGACTCAGTACACCTCTGCTCTCCTGACTCAGTACACCTCTGCTCTCCTGACTCAGTACACCTCTGCTCTCCTGACTCAGTACACCTCTGCTCTCCTGACTCAGTACACCTCTGCTCTCCTGACTCAGTACACCTTTGCTCTCCTGACTCAGTACACCTCTGCTCTCCTTACTCTGTACACCTCTGCTCTCTTGACTCAGCACACCTTTGCTCTCCTCACTCAGTACACCTCCCCTCTCTTGATTCAGTACACATCTGTTCTTTTGACTCAGTACACCTCTGCTTTGACTCAGTACACCTCTCCTTTGACTCAGTACATGTCTGCTCTCCTGATTCAGGGCATCTCTGCTCTCCTGGCTCAGTACACCTCTGCTCTCCTGACTCAGTACACCTCTGCTCTCCTGACTCAGTACACCTCTGCTCTCCTGACTCAGTACACCTCTGCTCTCCTGACTCAGTACACCTCTGCTCTCCTGACTCAGTACACCTCTGCTCTCCTGACTCAGTACACCTCTGCTCTCCTGACTCAGTACACCTCTGCTCTCCTGACTCAGTACACCTCTGCTCTCCTGACTCAGTACACCTCTGCTCTCCTGACTCAGTACACCTCTGCTCTCCTGACTCAGTACACCTCTGCTCTCCTGACTCAGTACACCTCTGCTCTCTTGACTCAGTACACCTCTGCTCTCTTGACTCAGTACACCTCTGCTCTCTTGACTCAGTACACCTCTGCTCTCCTCAGTCAGTACAGCTCTGCTCTCTTGACTCAGTACACCTCTGCTCGCCTCACTCAGTACACCTCTGTTCTCTTAACTCAGTACACCTCTGCTCGCCTCACTCAGTACACCTCCCCTCTCTTGATTCAGTACACCTCTGTTCTTTTGACTCAGTACACCTCTGCTTTGACTCAGTACATGTCTGCTCTCCTGATTCAGGGCATCTCTGCTCTCCTGGCTCAGTACACCTCTGCTCTCCTCACTCAGTACACCTCTGCTCTCCTCACTCAGTACACCTCTGTTCTCCTCACTCAGTACACCTCTGGTCTCTTGACTCAGTACACCTCTGGTCTCTTGACTCAGTACACCTCTGGTCTCTTGACTCAGTACACCTCTGGTTTCTTGACTCAGTACACCTCTGGTCTCTTGACTCAGTACACCTCTGGTCTCCTGACTCAGAACACCTCTGGTCTCCTGACTCAGTACACCTCTGGTCTCCTGACTCAGTACACCTCTGGTCTCCTGACTCAGTACACCTCTGGTCTCCTGACTCAGTACACCTCTGGTCTCCTGACTCAGTACACCTCTGGTCTCCTGACTCAGTACACCTCTGGTCTCCTGACTCAGTACACCTCTGGTCTCCTGACTCAGTACACCTCTGGTCTCCTGACTCAGTACACCTCTGGTCTCCTGACTCAGTACACCTCTGGTCTCCTGACTCAGTACACCTCTGGTCTCCTGACTCAGTACACCTCTGGTCTCCTGACTCAGTACACCTCTGGTCTCCTGACTCAGTACACCTCTGGTCTCCTGACTCAGTACACCTCTGGTCTCCTGACTCAGTACACCTCTGGTCTCCTGACTCAGTACACCTCTGGTCTCCTGACTCAGTACACCTCTGGTCTCCTGACTCAGTACACCTCTGGTCTCCTGACTCAGTACACCTCTGGTCTCCTGACTCAGTACACCTCTGGTCTCCTGACTCAGTACACCTCTGGTCTCCTGACTCAGTACACCTCTGGTCTCCTAACTCAGTACACCTCTGGTCTCCTAACTCAGTACACCTCTGGTCTCCTAACTCAGTACACCTCTGGTCTCCTGACTCAGTTCACCTCTGCCCTCCTGACTCAGTACACCTCTGGTCTCCTGACTCAGTACACCTGTGCTCTCCTGACTCAGTACACCTCTGGTCTCCTGGCTCAGTACACCTCTGCTCTCCTGACTCAGTACACCTCTGGTCTCCTGACTCAGTACACCTCTGGTCTCCTGGCTCAGTACACCTCTGCTCTCCTGACTCAGTACACCTCTGCTCTCCTGACTCAGTACACCTCTGCTCTCCTGACTCAGTACACCTCTGCTCTCCTGACTCAGTACACCTCTGCTCTCCTGACTCAGTACACCTCTGCTCTCCTGACTCAGTACACCTCTGCTCTCCTGACTCAGTACACTTCTGCTCTACCGATTCAGGGCATCTCTGCTCTCCTGACTCAGTACACCTCTGCTCTCCTGACTCAGTACACTTCTGCTCTACCGATTCAGGGCATCTCTGCTCTCCTGACTCAGTACACCTCTGCTCTCCTGACTCAGTACACCTCTGCTCTCCTGACTCAGTACATCTCAAATCACTTGGTCTCTTGATCCCAAGATATCTCAGGAAACCTGAGATACATCACAATGACATAGTTTACCTCTGGTCATATAAATATCTGGTACTCTGAAACACTATATCACAGGTCTGCATGCCCGATATATTTCTGGTATACAGACCATAGGAAATTGATATGGTGGACATGGACCGATTGTCTGAGAGACGAAAACAAGACTAGGAGAGTGCAGTTTGTTGTGATTGAAACACAAAAGAGTTACAAGGATGCTAGGCAATATTTCTTTAGCCTTAGAGTAATTATTAGCTTGAAAGTCGTAGAAAATAAAGTGGTAGATGCAGGATCCATTCATAGCATTAAGAAAAGGCACGCTGAGGCTCTCGAAGCCAGGAGAGAGGGAACGTAGTAGCGACCAGTGAAAAAGCGGTGCTAGAGCTGGGACTAGACCTCTGGAACTATATATAGGCCAATATATATATAGGCGGTATGCATACGCACACACACACACACACACGCGCGCACACGCACACGCACACGCACACGGACACGCACACGCACACGCGCACACGCACATACACACACACACACACACACACACACACACACACGAAGAAAGGCTAAGGGAAATCGGCCTGACGACATTGGAGGACAAGGACAGGAGGATTAGGGGAGACATGATAACGACATACAAATTACTGCGTGGAACAGATAAGGTGGACAGAGACAGGATATTCCAGAGATGGGACACAGAAACACGGAGTCACAATTGGAAGTTGAAGACCCAGAGGAGTCAAAGGGATGTTAGGAAGTATTTCTTCAGTCATAAAGTTGTCAGGAAGTGGAATAGTCCAGCAAGTGATGTAGTGGAAGCAGGAACCATACATCTGTAAGACGAGGTATGATAAAGCTCAGGGAGCAGAGAGAGGACCTAGTAGCGATCAGTGAAGAGGTGGGGCCAGGAGCTGAGTCTCGACCCATGCAACCACAATTACGTCAGTACACATGCACACACACACATAATATTCACCTAGTTGAGTTGCATGGGGTCAACAGTACCAGTTTCTACCTGGAAACTGGGGGTCACTCTCCTGAATCTTGAATAAGCAGCATTTACTAGCAATTAATAGAATTTACTGAGGTGTAGGAGAGTAAAGCAGTTAATGAGAGGTAGCTAGTGTGGACACGCGGCTCCCCACATAGGCACACACACACATACACACACAAAGTAGGTGAGGCCTAGAGTTACAGAATTGAACGTAATTTTAAGCACACAAGCGATCGGGTACATATGTAGTACATACGTGGGTAATAAGGACTCACTTACACACACACATACATACACACACACACACACACACACACACACACACACACACACACACACACACACACAATCATACTCTTGCGTGTGTGTGTAAGAGCAATAGAGCGATGGTTGACACACTGGCTGCAGTGGCCAGAAGAGCTCATGCATGCAGGGAAATCGATTGGGAGAACTTGGAGCCACATGGGGGCCAAGATACATGGAAGGCTAAGATAATGGAGGTGGTACCGGAAAACTTCATGTACCAACACGTAAGGGACACTACAAGAGAGAGAGAGAGAGGAGAGGATGAACCAGCAAGACTGGCCCTAGTATTCACCTTGAGTAGTGCAGATATTGAGGACATCACATACGAAAGACCCTTTGGGGCCAGCGATCATGTGGTTTTAAGCTTCGAATACACAGTAGAGCTACAAATGGAGGGGGAAGCAGGAAGGCCAGGGCGAATGAAGCCAAACTACAAGAAAGGGGACTACACGGGAATGAAGAGCTTCCTGAACGGGGCTCAGTGGGACAAAGAACTTGCAGGGAAGCCAGTTAAAGAGATGATGGAATATGTAACAACCATGTACAAGGAGGCTGAGGAGAGGTTTGTACCCAAGGGTAACAGGAATAATGAAAAAGCCAGGATGAGCCCATGGTTCACCCAAAGGTGCAGGGAGGCAAAAACCAAGTGTGCTAGGGAATGAAAGGAATATAGAAGGCAAAGGACCCAGGAAAATAAGGAGAGCAGCCGTAGAGCCAGAAATGAATATGCACAGATAAGAAGGGAGGCCCAACGACAATATGAAAACGATATAGCAGCGAAAGACAAATCTGACCCGAAGCTGTTATACAGCCACATCAGGAGGAAAACAACAGTAAAGGACCAGATAATCAGGCTAAGAAAGGAAGGAAGAAGGAGAGACAACAGGAAATGACCGTGAAGTATGTGAGGAACTCAACAAGAGATTCAAAGAAGTGTTCACAGAGTAGACAGAAGGGGCTCCAGAAAGACGGAGAGATGGGGTACTGCACCAAGTGCTGGACACAGTACACACAACCGAGGAAGAAGTGAAGAGGCTTCTGAGTGAGCTAGATACCTCAAAGGCAATGGGGCCGGATAACATCTCTCCATGGGTCCTGAGAGAGGGAGCAGAGGCGCTATGTGTGCCCCAAACAACAATATTCAATACTTCTATCGAAACAGGGAGATTGCCTGAGACATTTGCTGTCCCAATCTTTAAAAACGGAGACAGACATGAAGCATCTCCTTTGTACGTTTTCCAATGCATTTATATCAATTCGGTAAAACGGTTACCAAAGCTGAGGACCTCCATTATTTATACTTCTCGCCATGAAGCCAAGGATACTGTTAACTTTATTACGAACGCTAATGCACTGTTGTCTTGGTTTCACATTGCTGCTAACCAGAACTCCTAAATCCTTTTCGCAATCTGCAATATTAAGATCTACATTATTTAGTTTATATGTGTCATGGTTATTTCCCTGTCCAACCTTTATAACTATGCATTTGTCTATATAAACTGCATGTGCCACTTCTCCAACCACTGCATCAGTCTATTTAAATCATCCTGGAGTGCTCTAATGTCCTCATTAGAATGAATTGGACGGCCTATTTTGGTGTCATCAGCAAATTTGCTTTTGTTATTTATTCCCTCAACTGTGTCGTTTATGTAAATTTTGAACAACAAGGGGCCCAACAATGACCCCTGTAGAGCACAGCTTGTGACGTGCCCCCATTCTGATTTCTCATTTATGCAGACTCTCTGCTGCTTATTTGTCAACCATGCCTCTACCCAGGAAAAAATTTCTCCTCCTATTCCGTGTGCTTTAAGTTTTCTCAACAGCCTCTGATGTGGAACTCAATCGAAAGCCTTACTGAAGTCTGTATACACAGTATCATATTCAGTACCATGATATATCTCCTCAAATACCTTAGTGAAGCTTGTTAGTAAATTCGTAAGACAGGAACACCCTTTGTAAAACCGTGCTGAGATTCATTAATCAATTTATGCCTTTCAAGATGGCTACGAATTGCTTCGGCAATTATTGATTCCATAAATTTACCAACTATGGAGGTAAGGCTTATTGGTCTATAGTTCGAAGCTAAGGACCTGTCACCTGCCTTGTAAATAGGTATTACATTTTCCACTTGTCTGGCACAATGCCAGTTTGTAGTGATATATTGAAAATATTAGCCAAAGGTATGCTAAGTTATTCTTTATATTCCTTTAAAACCTTTGCATACAGTTCATCAGGACCTGGGGATTTGTTAGCTTTTAATTTCTCTATTTGTCTGAGAACCATGTCACTAGTTACTGTAATCGTGCATAGTTTATCATCCTGTTCTACATAATTTATTATTTCTGGAATATCGCTAGTATCTTCCTGAGTAAAAACTGAGAGGAAGTAGGTATTGAAATATTTACACATTGCCTTATTTCTGTCAGTGATCTGACCAGAGTTACTCTTAAGTGGGCCTATCTTGTCCCTAATCTTACTTCTGTATACCTGAAAGAACCCTTTTGGGTTAGTCTTTGAATCCCTTTTTGCTTTTCTTATTCTTTTTTTTATTTCTCTCTGTAATTGAATATATTGATTTCTTAACTGCCCATCCCCTCTTTTGATACGCCTATATATGCCTCTCTTTTGACCAATGAGATGTTTTAATCTATTGTTCATCCATTTGGGATCATTTTCATTAGGCCTAATTTCCCTACTTGGGACAAAATTGTCTTGGCAGCTAGAACTATGCTCTGAAATGCGTCATATTGGCAACCAGCACCAGCTACCTGACCTATAGTCAGGTCATACCAATTTAGCCCACCCAGGTAATTTTTCAGTTCTATGAAGTCAGCCAAGCAGAAATCTGGGACAGAGGCTTGATTGCAGTTATCTGGGTAATTCAATGATATATTGAAACTAAGTGACTTGAGATCACTTTCCCCAAGCTCATTAGTAACCTCAAGATTATTACCTAGCTATTCTTTGTTGGCAATAACCAAGTCAAGCAGGTTGTTTCCTCAAGTTGATTCTGTAACAAACTGTTTTAAAAACCAATCCTGAACCGTATAATGTCACTAGACTCAAGATTTCCTGTCACATTGTTCCAATAAATTTGTCTAAAGTTAAAATCTCCCATTAACATAACGTTTTCATATCTAGATGCCTTATGAATTTCGTCCCACAGCAGCCTACTGCACTCCCTATCAAGGTTTGGGAGCATATATATCACACGCAAAATTAATTTTTCACGATCTTTGAGAAACTGTAGCCAAACAGATTCTGTGTCCGATGTTTCTAATCTTTCATCTTGTCTAACACAACCCTTCCTGTTGACCCTACCAGTGTGGAATAGTTTATAACCCTGTATGTTGCATTCAGAAGGCATTTCTCTATCTTTCAAGTTGAACCATGTCTCTCTTATAGCAATAATATCTATATTACCTGCACTTGCAAGTAATTTTAGCTCATCCATCTTATTTCTTAGACTCCTACTATTTGTATAGTCAACCTTAAGGAAGCTAGTCACTCGTAGCCTTCGACTATCTCTCTTTGTTTATTGAGCAATTGTTTTGCCTTTACTAGCAACTTTATTTTGAACATTTTTTTAAGAGTATCCCTGGGGTATCCTAGTAACATCCGCTGTTTTCAACGAAAGGCCTGGAGCTATCATCCTTCTCCACCCGTAGTTGTTTTGCATTCTGTATCGCTTGGTTTGCGATATATTTTTATTTATTTTTTATTATCACACTGGCCGATTCCCACCAAGGCAGGGTGGCCCGAAAAAGAAAAACTTTCACCATCATTCACTCCATCACTGTCTTGCCAGAAGGGTGCTTTACACCATAGTTTTTAAACTTCAACATTAACACCCCTCCTTCAGAGTGCAGGCACTGTACTTCCCATACATATATATATATATATATATATACTCTGTAGTGGAAGGGGGTGGGGCTGCCAGCCACAGGGAGACCCAGAAGATCCGAAAATATGAAGACCTTCCCCCTTGCTATAACTTCATTCCAATAGGGTCGGAGACCCTTGGAGCATGGGGCAAGTGTGCTGTAAAGTTCCTCAAAGAGCTGGGTGAAAAGCTCATCATAGAAACCAAGGACCACAGGGCGACCAGCTTCCTCTTTCAGAGACTCAGTGTTGCGATCCAGAGAGGAAATGCCTGCAGCATTCTGGGCACGCGGCCCACCGCAGGGGAGCTGGACGAAGTATTCGAGATGTAGCTCTGAGTTACCTATGTTGTTTTACTTTGTATCATATTTTTGTGAATGTTTCATCAATGTATTTTGTCTTTAAATAAAATATATATACATAATATAGGGGGTGGTAGGAGAAAATTCTCAAACAGCTTCAGGGAGAATCTTGAGTTTTCCCTGAAGCAAGTTTATTCTTTTCTCTGAGGATGAGGGTCCCCATTACAGTTCTAGAGGTGGTACCTCCCTATATTTATATATATATATATATATATATATATATATATATATATATATATATATATATATATATATATATATATATATACAAGGAATTCGCAAGAGCAGGCGAAATATACACAAACACTGATCGCTGGATGAAGGAGACTCGAACCTACGAACCTTGGAACAAGGTACGCAGTGCTTTATCAATCTACCCACACTGGACCAATACCTTGGAGTCCAGCTTGCACTAGACTTTGATCCAATGCAGCCAGCTTTCAGGGAGAAGGCTTACAGCTTTTCATCTCATCCTCTGCATGCATCAGCCTTACTAGAGATATTAACAATGCAAGGAATTTGCAAGAGCAGGCGATTGATAAAGTAGTGTAGATCGGTAAAGTACTGCGTACCTTGTTCCAAGGTTCGTAGGTTCGAGTCTCCTTCAGCCAGAGATCAGTGTTTGTGTATATTTCGCCTGCTCTTGCGAATTCCTTGCATTGTTAATATCTCTAGTAAGGCTGATGCATGCAGGGGATAAGATGAAAAGCTTTAAGCCTTCTCCCTGAAAGCTGGCTGCCTTGGATCAAAGTCTAGGGCAAGCTGGACTCCAAGGTATTGGTCCAGTGTGGGTAGATTGGTAAAGCACTGCGTACCTTGTTCCAAGGTTCGTAGGTTCGAGGCTCCTTCAGCCAGAGATCAGTGTTTATATATATATATATATATATATATATATATATATATATATATATATATATATATATATATATATATATATATATCCCCCATGATTATAATAATAATAATAATAATCTCACTCAAATACTTCGAAAAAGGAGGTTAAGGTCACCTTCTGACAGAAGCTGTAATGCTGTACAATTGTGTATTATACTGCCATTAAGGTATTTTGTTGCCTTTAATAGCTAGAATTTTAAATCAGTCATCAAGTG
>NC_091355.1:18886139-19006139 GCF_038502225.1 Cherax quadricarinatus | reverse complement strand
CAGGCACATCATCGGGTGCAGCAGGCACATCATCGGGTGCAGCAGGCACATCATCGGGTGTACCAGGCACATCATCGGGTGTACCAGGCACATCATCGGGTGCAGCAGACACGCCATCGGGTGTACCAGGCACATCATCGGGTGTACCAGGCACATCATTGGGTGCAGCAGACACATCATCGGGTGTACCAGGCACATCATCGGGTGTAGCAGGCACATCATCGGGTGCAGCAGGCACATCATCGGGTGGAGCAGGCACATCATCGGGTGCAGCAGGCACATCATCGGGTGCAGCAGGCACATCATCGGGTGTAGCAGGCACATCATCGGGTGTAGCAGGCACATCATCGGGTGTAGCAGGCATGTCATCGGATGCAGCAGACACATCATCGGGTGTACCAGGCACATCATCGGGTGTAGCAGGCATATCATCGGGTGCAGCAGACATCATCGGATACAGCAGACATCATCGGATACAGCAGACACATCATCGGGTGTAGCAGGCACATCATCGGGTGTAGCAGGCATACCATCGGGTGCAGCAGACATCATCGGATGCAGCAGACACATCATCGGGTGTAGCAGGCACATCATCGGGTGTAGCAGGCATACCATCGGGTGCAGCAGACATCATCGGATGCAGCAGACACATCATCGGGTGTAGCAGGCACATCATCGGGTGTAGCAGGCATATCATCGGATACAGCAGACATCATCGGATACAGCAGACACATCATCGGGTGTAGCAGGCACATCATCGGGTGTAGCAGGCATATCATCGGGTGCAGCAGACATCATCGGGTGCAGCAGACACATCATCGGGTGCAGCAGACACATCATCGGGTGCAGCAGACACATCATCGGGTGCATCAAACACATCATCGGGTGCAGCAGACGCATCATCGGGTGCAGAAGACACACCATCGGGTGCAGCAGACACACCATCGGGTGCAGCAGACACATCATCGGGTGCAGCAGACACATCATCGGGTGCAGCAGTAACGGCAGCTGTTGATGCAGCGGCAGCAAGAGTGCGCAATTGTTCAAGGAGGGTATGCAGCCAGAACAGCAATATAAGCAGCAGCAGCTGCTGTAGTATTACAGCAGTAGTGGCGCAGCGCCACCAGCAGCAACAGAGGCAACAGCAGCTGCTGTCATTACAGCAGCAGTGGCGCAGCACCACCAGCAACAACAGAAGCAGCAGCCGCAGCCACCGGCCCTACCGCAGAAACAACGGCAGCAGCACCGGCAGCAGCACCGGCAGCAGCACCGGCAGCAGCACCGGCAGCAGCACCGGCAGCAGCACCGGCAGCAGTAAAAAAAGAAGCAGCAGCAACATCATTAGCAGCAAAGGACGCTGACGAAGTATTAGAAGCAGCAGCAATACAGCCACCAGCAGAAGACTCAGCAGAAGCTGTAGCAATAAACTCAGCAACAACAGTAAATGTAGCAGCAGCAAGAGCAGCATCAATAGCAGCAGCAGCAGCACCAACAACAAGAGCGGCACCAACAGCAGCAGCAACAGCAGCAGCATCAACAGCAACAGTAGCACCAGCAGCAGCAGCAACAGCAGCAGCAACAGCAGCAGCAGCACCAACATCAAGAGCAGCACCAACAGCAGCAGCATCAACAGCAACAGTAGCACCAGCAGCAACAGCAACAGCAGCAGCAGCACCAACAGCAGCAGCATCAACAGCAGCAGCAGCACCAACAGCAGCATCAACAGCAGCAGCGGCACCAACAGCAGCAGTAGCTGCCGTCCCGCCTCCCACAGTTAACCATATATCATCAAGAAGGCAGCAGATAAGTGCGATTATATTATCAAATGGAACCGTGATCTGGAATGTATTGTGTGTGTGTGTGTGTGTGTGTGTGTGTGTGTGTGTGTGTGTGTGTGTGTGTGTATACTCACCTAGTTGTGGTTGCAGGGGTCGATTCACAGCTCCTGGCCCCGCCTCTTCCCTAGTCGCTACTAGGTTACTCTCCCTGCTCCTTGAGCTTTGTCATACCTCCTCTTAATACTGTGTATGGATCCTGCCTCTACTTTATCACTTCCCAGACTTTTTCACTTCCTGACAACTCTGACTGAAAAAATACTTCCTAACATCCCAGTGATTCATCTGAGTCTTCAACTTTCAACTGTGACCCCTTGTTGCTGTGTTCCATCTCTGGAACATTCTGCCTCTGTCCACCTTGTCGATTCCTTTCGTTATTTTATAAATGCTCATCATATCTCCCTATCTCTCCTATCTTCCAGTGTCGTCAGGTCGATTTCCCTTAACCTCTCCTCGTAGGACAGACCTCTTAGCTCCGGGACTAGTCTTGCTGCAAATCTTTGCACTTTCTCTAACTTCCTTACATGCCTGGCTAGGTGTGGGTTCCAAACTGGTGCTGCATACTCCAACATGGTCCTAACGTACACGGTGTACAGGGTCCTGAATGATTCCTTATTAAGATGCCGGAATGCTGTTCTTAGGTTTGCTAGGCGTCCATATGCTGCAACAGTTATTTGGGTGATGTGCGCTTCAGAAGATGTGCCTGGTGTTATACTTACCCCAAGATCCTTTTCCTTGAGTGACGTTTGTAGTCTCTGGCCCCTTAGACTGTACTTCTCTGCGGCCTTCTTTGCCCTTCCTCAATTTTCATGACTTTGCACTTGGTGGGAGTTTAGCTCTAGAAGCCAGTTGTTGGACCACGCCTGCTTCCGGTCCAGATTGCTTTGTAGGTCTGCCTGGTCCTCGTCCGATTGAATTCTTTTCATCAACTTCACATCATCTGCAAACAGGGACACTTCCGAGTCTATTCCTTCCGTCATGTCGTTCACAAATACCAGAAACAGCACCTGTGGAATCCCGCTCGTTACAGGTGCCCATTCTGACACCTCGCCACGCAAAATGACTCGGTGTTGTCTTCCTGTCAGGTATTCCCTGAACCATTGTAGTGCCTTCCTTGTTATCCCTGCCAGCTCCTCCAGCTTTTTCACTAATCTCTTGTGTGAAACTGTGTCAAACGCCTTCTTACAGTCCAAGAAAATGTAGTCTACTCATCCCTCCCTCTCTTGTCATACTGCTGCCACCCTGGCATAGAACTCCAGTAGGTTTGTGACACAGGATTTCCCGTCCCTGAACCAGTGCTAGCTGTCGCTGATAAGGTCGTGCCTTTCAGGGGCTGTGTGCGTGCGTGTGTGTGTGTGTGTGTGTGTGTGTGTGTGTGTGTGTGTGTGTGTGTGTGTGTGTGTGTGTGTGTATGTGTATGTGTGTGTGCGCGCGCGCGTGCGAACAAACGAGCGCATGCACGCACTCATATTTACTCTCCTTTATGTTGTTGCAGGGGTTGAGTCCTTGCTTCTCACCCTTGCCGCTTGACAAACTCACTCCTTAGTCTCTTTCGTCCTGTGGTATCTCTTCCTTAAACTAGTGATTGTCAGCCTTTTTTTTTTCTCTCAAATCAAACCTTATTCTCTAGCATCCTTAGTCAGTTTTATATTAGCACCGCTTCCCAAGAGTATTTAATTTTAATAATAAATATGTTAATAATAAACACATAAAGGCGCATTAAACACAAGGGTAAACCTAAGATACATGAGGTTTTTAGTGTAAGATATGATATACATCTGCCTTAACGAGCACAATAAAATAAACAAAACAAACTTGTCTTTTGTAAGTATTTTAGTGAGATATTTGGGTTTGGTGTGATTTTCAGATGGTTGCGCTATTAAAGTGGAGTATTGGACAGACCTACTCTCATTTCTTTCTCGCCAACGGTGACTATTATGTCAAATTATTTTTCCCATCAAAATGTTTTTTTGACTTGGATATTCATCATTTATTTACTATTATACTTAATTAATTTATCATTTGATGACATCTGTTGAAAAATTAAAATAAATCTTCTGTAGTAGTTAATTATACACCAAATGCTAGTTAAATAAAATTGTGGTGTTTCAGCAGCACGATGAAGCTAGGGTAAAATCTCTAACAATCTTGTGGCACACCTGGGCACTATCAGTGGCACACCAGTGTGCCGAGTGTTTTGTACGTTATTGACATGTCTTCCCTGTTTTTGTCCTCCAATGACGTTAGATTAAATTCTATTAGTCTCTCTTCTAGGCTCATTACTCATAGCACTGGAACTAACCTCGTTGTATGTGTGTACACCTTCTTCAGGCCCTTTGCGTGGTTTTTCAGATGTGAGTTCCATGCTGATGCTGCATGCTCCAAGATGGGCTTGATATATGTTGCATAAAGGGCCAAGAATGACTGTTGAGATTCCTGAAAGCTATTCTGAAATTTGCCGGACATACACTGGCTGTAGAGGTTATTCAGTTGAAATGAACCTCTGGCGATACTCAGGACCCTGTGTATTCATTCCTAGGTCTTTCTTTTTTTTGGGTGAGTTCCACAGCCTTGGCTCCCCGAGTCCATACTATGTGTCCATTCTTTTTGCCCCTTCCCCAGTCATAATAGCCTTGCATTTTACTGGGGTTAAATTATAGGAACCTTTTTATCTGACCAGTCTTCCAGTGTATCCAGATCCACTTGTATCCTTTCCCTGTCCCATCTCTTTTCATTCTTATTCTAGATCATCAGTCCCATCAAGTATCTTATTCATATGTATCAAAACAATACTGGTCCGAATACTGATCTTTGCAGAACTTTACTTGATACTCTTCCCCATTCTACATCTCTTCCCGGACAATAACTCTTTGCTTCCTTCCATTAAGGTACTCTTTGATCCACTGAAGAACTCTCCCTGTTATTCTTGCCTGCACCTCAAGTTTTTGACCCGGTCTTTTGTGGAGTGCAGTGTCAAATGCCTTCTTGTAATCCCAGGTAATGTGGTGCCTGTGTACTCACCTAGTTGTGGTTGGAGGGGTCGAGTCACAGCTCCTGGCCCCGCCTCTTCACTGGCCGCTACTAGATCACTCCCTGCACCATGAGCTTTATCATACCTCTTCTTAAAGCTATGAATGGATCCTACCTCCACTACATCGCTTCCCAAACTATTCCACTTCCTGACTACTCTGTGACTGAAGAAATACTTTCTAATATATCTGTGATTCATCTGAGTCTTCAAGTTTTGTGTCCCCTTGTTAATGTGTCGCAGTGTGTGTGTGTGTGTGTGTGTGTGTGTGTGTGTGTGTGTGTGTGTGTGTGTGTGTGTGTGTGTGTGTGTGTGTGAGAGTGTGAGTGTGTGTGCGCGCGCGCGTGTGTACTCATCTATTTGTACCTACCGACTTGTGGTTACAGGGGTAATATCTCTGCTCCTCTTCCCGACTCTCCCTCAGCTGCTGCAGGTTTCCTCTCCTGACTGCGTGAACTCTATCGTTTCTCTTCTTAAAACTAGGTAAGAATCTAGCTCTACCACTTGGCTGCCAACTTTGTTCCACTTTCTGACCACTGTAAGGCTAAAAACGTATTTCCAAACTTCCTGCTACTCAGTTAACTTTCAGCTGTGTTTACATGTATTTGATTCCCGTTTCCTGAAACGATTCGCTCTGTCCACCCTGTAAACTTCTTTCAGTATTTTGTACTTCACTGAAGTGGCACCCATGGTCCTTCTATGCAGGTTTACCTCTTTCAGTCTCTCTCGTAGTTCTCAGTTCTGAGACTAGTCTTATTGCAAACCTCTGCACTTTTTTTCAACTTCTTGACATAATTTATCAGGTGTGGATACTATAGTGGCCTAACATATACCGAGTATAATGTATACCTGGAGAGAGTTTCGGGGGTCAATGGCCCCGCGGGCCGGTCTGTGACCAGGATTTTGATTGGCAGCTCCAAATTCTTGCCTCTTGGGCTTTATTGTATCTACACTTGAAGCTGTGTACTGAATTTGCCTCCACCATTCCATCGAAGTCATTTCACGTTTCATCCACACAGAGATTAACGATATACTTAACTAGATCCCCATCATTCATCTGTATCCTAAGCTTCAACCTGTCCCACCTTGATCCTGGTCTTCTTTATTCAATCAGTATTTGATTCCTCTATGAATTATCCGAAGACTTTCTTAATGCCAGGGTCGCCAGTTCCTTTTCCATCACCCTCTCCTCATACTGCTCTGATACTAGCCAGGATTTAACGAGCTACTTCTGTTTTATCAGATGTGGATACTACGCTAGGGCCGCTTACTCGCCCTAACATATGCATATCGAATAAGAGGTTCTGAAGGATTAGTCAAATTCCTGAATGTAGTTCATATGTCGTTGCACTCTTATAATGTATTTACAATAAATCTTTTAGGTGTTTTATTTACTACCATGTCATTTTCACTCGCTGATATTCGCAGCATTTCACCGTCCACGCTGTGCTCAGTGTCTGGTCTGCCATTACCTTCTCAAATTCGCATGACCTCGCGTTTATCTGGATTAACTTTAGAAGCCACTTGTTTAAGCATATCTATAGTCCGTTGAGGTTTCCTGAAGTTTATGACTGTCCTGTTTTCAATTTTTCCTATTAGATTTACATCCTCCACCGAGACGCACAGGATTCAATCTCCTTAGGTAGGCCATTCATCTACATTATGAACAGTAACTGTCTCACTCGTCCTATTCTGATGTCTCATACCTTCTGTTACTCTCTTCCTTCTGTCATTCAGGTTCTTCCTGACTCACTGGAACACTGTGTCGTGTAACCCTGTCATTAACTCTAGTTTCTGGACTAATCTCTCATCTGGCAGCATTCCAAATGCTTTCCTGCAGTTCAAGAAGATGTAGTCCGCCAACTCTTCTCCGTCTCGTTTTACCTCTATGACTCTACCATAGAACCCTAGTCAATTTTTAAGTCAGGGTTTTCCATCCCTACAGTCATGCGGTTTTTCTGTAAATGATCTCTCCAAGTGCTCCAATATCCTTTTCCTTACTCTCATCTCCAGAACTTTAGAAAAAATACATATTAGAAATACCCTAGTGTAATTTCCTTTTTATAAATATATTTTTACAATGTCTGCCCTTTTTTCCAACTGTCTGGTTCTTGTCTTGCGTGAGGAGGTTGTATTACCCTGTTACCGGTTCACATAGTCGTTTTGCTCCTTCTCTCAGCACCCATAGATATATTATCGGGTTCCATTGTTTTTGAAACATCAAACTCACTTAGAAGTCTCATCACTTCTGTTACTGTGCCGATGTTTTCTGGTACGTGTTGATCTGGTCTGACTAGAGTTCCTTAAGATAACTCTCCACTTTCTTCTTTAAATACCTTCTTGAATCTTTTGCTAAATCTTTACATATTTCTCTGACCACATATAACCCGCACATAGGAGAATGAAACTCATGACGTTTCAGTCCGACTTAAACAGAAACGTGGTCATAACTTTCATTCTCCTATATGCGAGTTACGTTCAGTTTTTCCAATCACGGTATTGTGCGTTTTTATTCTTTTTTATACTTCTCTATCATTCTCCGTCAGCGTCTCATCCTCTCCTCCAGCATTATCACTTGGTCCTGATATTCTTGTGTAGCTGTGAATAAACTCTGGGTCTGCTTCGTCCAACGATCCCATGTTATTTACAAATTCCTCTGGCTTCCGTTCTTACTCTTGCTTATTCTTATATGCTCTTCTCTAGGCTTCTTTATTCTTGATTGACCAATGGGCTTTCTCCGTTTTTCTCGTTCCTTTTCATCACACCTGATACATATCTTGCCTTTGCTTCTTGGCACCATGACCTTAATTGCTTCGTTCTTTAATGTACAATATTTCCCACTAGTTTCTTTCCTTATTTCACCACTCTCAAAAAGTTTTTCATTCCGTAATCCCATTCTCTTCTAATCAGTAATATTTCTAAATCCAGCCATTTCCACCATTGCTCATTCCTATTGTTGCTGGCACCTTGTGGTTCTCCTTAGGTAATGTCAGCTGACAAAATTTTGCGTGAAAAGCAGGTCGTATCTTGCTGGTTCATCTTCACATGTCTCATGTCATTGTTGATTCCATAATTTGCAGGGGTCGACTCACAGCTCCTGGCCCAGCCTCTTCACTGGCCGCTACTAGGTCACTCTTCCTGCTCCATGAGCTTTATCATGCCTCTTTTTAAAGCTATGTATGGATGCTGCCTCCACTTAACCACTTCCCAGACTATTCCACTTCCTGACAGCACTGTGGCTGAAGAAATATTTCCTAACGTCCCTGTGATTCATCTGAGTCTTCAACTTCCAACTGTGACTCCTTGTTGCTGTGTCCCCATCTCTAGAACATCCTATCTCTGTCCACCTTGTCGATTCCTCTCAGTATTTTATATGTCGTTATCATATCCCCCCTATCTATCCTGTTCTCCCGTGTCGTCAGGTCGATTTCCCTTAACCTCTCCTCGTAGGACATACCTATTAGCTCCAGAACTAACCTCGTTGGAAACCTTTGCATTTTCTGTAGTTTCCTGACGTGCTTGGCCAGGTGCGGGTTCCAAACTAGAGCTGCATACGCCAATATGGGTCTGATATACAGTGTGTACAGGGTCCAGAACGATTCCTTACTTAGATGCCGGAATGCTAATCTTAGGTTCGCTAATCGCCCAAATGCTGCAGCAGTTATTTGGTTGATGTGCGCTTCAGGAGATGTGCTCGGTGTTATACATACTCCAAGATCTTTTTCCTTGAGTGAGCTTTGTAGTCTATGGCCCCCTAGACCATACTGCGATCTTCTTTGCCCTTCCCCGATCTTTATGACTTTGCACTTGGTGGGGCTGTACTCACCTAGTTGAGATTGTAGGGGTCGATCCCTAGCTCCTGGCCGCGTCTCCTCACTGGTCGCTACTAGGTCACTCTCCCTGAACCTTGAGCTTTATCATACCTGTGTGTGTGTGTGTGTGTGTACTCACCTAATTGTACTCACCTAGTTGAGGTTGCAGGGGTCGAGTCCAAGCTCCTGGCCCCCGCCTCTTCACTGATCGCTACTAGGTCATTCTCCCTGAACCGTGAGCTTTATCATACCTCTGCTTGAAGCTATGTATGGATCCTGCCTCCACTACATCGCTTCCCAAACTATTCCACTTACTAACTACTCTGTGGCTGAAGAAATACTTCCTAACATCCCTGTGATTCATCTGTGTCTTCAACTTCCAACTGTGTCCCCTTGTTACTGTGTCCAATCTCTGGAACATCCTCCAGTGTCGTCAGGTTGATTTCCCTTAACCTCTCCTCGTAGGACATACCTCTTAGCTCTGGGACTAGTCTTGTTGCAAACCTTTGCACTTTCTCTAGTTTCTTTACGTGCTTGGCTAGGTGTGGGTTCCAAACTGGTGCCGCATACTCCAATATGGGCCTAACGTACACGATGTACAGGGTCCTGAACGATTCCTTATTAAGATGTCGGAATGCTGTTCTGAGGTTTGCTAGGCGCCCATATGCTGCAGCCGATATTTGGTTGATGTGCTCTTCAGGAGATGTGCCTGGCACTATACTCACCCCAAGATCTTTTTCCTTGAGTGAGGTTTGTAGTCTCTGGCCCCCTAGACTGTACTCCATCTGCGGTCTTCTTTGCCCTTGCCCAATCTTCATGACTTTGCACTTGGTGGAATTGAACTCCAGGAGACAACTGATGGACCAAGTCTGCAGCCTGTCCAGATCCCTATGTAGTTCTGCCTGGTCTTCGATCGAGTGAATTCTTCTCATCAACTTCACGTCGAAAAGAAAAGAAAAAAGACTCTGCTCTTGACTCTCGCCCAGGCAGGTCATAGCAGCTCTCCTTACTCTGTCTCCCTACGATCCCCGTTGGGGAGGGGAACCTTTACCAGCGTTGTCATCGCCTTGACTTACACGATGAGCTACGCAAATCGTGTAAAGATCAAACCAAGAAATGGTACCGTTGATGATTCAACGAAGATTGCTCTTGCAACTGTTGTTCAGGGAGCACTGGAAGTAAAATTCAACACCATATTGTCACTGAAAGAAGCATTCATTGTTGTGTGTCACGATGATGCTGAAGCAGAGAAGCTACTCACTACAGAAGCCATCACTACTCTTACTACTCAAGGGTTTACTGTTACGTCATCTCCTGCCCTCAGGGCAAGGAAATCAGTATTCCTAAAAAAACTGGACAAGATTCTGACGTCTCAAACACCTGCTGAACTCAAGTCATCCATCGAGACGCAAAATACTTGGGCTACTGTTGACAGCATTACAAAAATCCCAAATGCAACGTCCATGATCAAGGTCACCTTCACCGACGTGAACATGGCTGCCACTGCACTGGACAAAGGTCTTGCTGTCTACTACTACTACATCAGCCCTACCTACATTGAAGCAGAGAGATATCACTACATCCAACATTGCTGGAACTGTTTTTCATACCATCACACCACCAAAGCATGTCCAGTAAAAGACAAGAAGTTCTGCACTACATGTGGTAGTGAAGGACACGCCTTCAGTTCCTGCACCGCTGCTGCTCCAACACAACCAGCGTGCTTAAACTGCAAGAGTAATGATCACCATACACTGGCAGCAAAATGTCCTACAAGAAAGGATATTATGAAGAAAACACAAGATGCAGCAAAGAAAAAACCTACTAGCAACACTCCAACGTATGCAGCAATTGCAAAAATACAATCAGACACTACAAAATTACTTCAAGCATCTACTCAGCCCGCCTCCACCACCACCACTACCATCACTCCTCCAACATGTGACGTAACGAAGATTCACTACTGTCTACTATACTCTCATATGCAAAACATGGCTGTACCTGGATCATTTAACTCTACCATCAACGAGTTATTTGCATTAAATAACATGCCTTCATTTACATTTCCAGTATCTCCACCTTCTGAAGAAATTCTCAAATTCACCAAAAACTTAATCGCCAACTCTTCTGCAGAAGTTCCATCAACACCACCAACTAGTGACGTCAATCCAACAACGACCAATGAGAAGCCTCCACCGCCACCACCTCTCAATGAATCCAACCAATCAGAAGCCTTACCACCAGAAACATCTTCTAACTCGTCTACTGAAGTTGAAAACGAAGCAACACCACCTTCCTCTACTCCACCACCGCCTTCTCTACTTAGCTCACGTCGATTACCTGGAACACCATGGGTTAAACACAAAGGACTCATATTCTACACCACGAGGCTGTACCCTGCAAGCATGACTCGCCTAGAACTCATCCAACATCTCCAAGACAACACTGTATCGTACCAAAGCGAAGACCATTCCCTACCTACAACCAGATACTCCACCAACTCCAAATCAACGAATACTACTACAGCTCTCCCATAAGTGTAATACAACTCTCCCGAAAACAATTTACCGCACTGATAAACGGTTTAAGACCCTAACCAACTCGTCCTGCTTGCTGCCTTCTGACACTCCCAGCTCCTACCGCTGCCTTCGCCATCCTCTCCTAGTGAGCCAAGCAATGACATCAGTCAAGCCTCTCTATCTACGTCTCCAGTACTTTTGTACCACATGTCCCAAAGTGGTTGGGCCACTTGCCTTGATTCCTCCTCTTCCCCTCCTCCCCATCCTTTTCCAGTTATTTCCATCCTTCCATATCCTTCTTCCTTCCCATCTTATGACAGATCTCGTCGTCATCGATTCGATTTGACTTCACGTCATCTGCAAACAGACACACCTCAGAGTCTATTCCTTCCGTCATGTCGTTCACAAATACCAGAAACAGCACTGGTCCTAGGACTGACTCCTGTGGGACCCTGCTGGTCACAGGTGCCCACTCTGACACCTCGCCACGCACCATGACTCGCTACTGTCTTCCTGACAAGCATTCCCTGATCCATTGTAGTGCCTTCCCTGTTATCCCTGCTTGGTCCTCAAGTTTTTGCACCAATCTCTTGTGTGGAACTGTGTCAAACGCCTTCTTGCAGTCCAAGAATATGTAATTCACCCACCCCTCTCTCTCTTGTCTTACTGTTGTCACCATGTCATAGAACTCCAGTAGGTTTGTGACACAGGATTTCCTGTCCCTGAAACCATGTTGGCTGCTGTTGATGAGATCATTCCTCTCTAGGTGTTCCACTACTCTTCTCCTGATAATCTTCTCCATGATTTTGCATACTATACATGTCAGTGACACTGGTCTGTAGTTTAGTGCTTCATGTCTGTCTCCTTTTTTAAAGATTGGGACTACATTTGCTGTCTTTCATGCCTCAGGCAATCTCCCTGTTTCGATAGATGTATTGAATATTGTTGTTAGGGGTACACATAGCGCCTCTGCTCCCTCTCTCAATACCCATGGTGAGATGTTATCTGGTCCCATTGCCTTTGAGGTATCTAGCTCACTCAGAAGCCTCTTCACTTCTTCCTCGGTTGTGTGCACTGTGTCCAGCAAATGGTGGTGTGCCCCACCTCTCCGTCTTTCTGGAGCCCCTTCTGTCTCCTCTGTGAACACTTCTTTGAATCTCTTGAGTTCCTCACATACTTTACGGCCATTTCTTGTTGTCTCTCCTCCTTCTTTCCTTAGCCTGATTACCTGGTCCTTGACTGTCGTTTTCCTCCTGATGTGGCTGTATAACAGTTTCGGGTCAGATATGGCTTTCGCTGCTATGTCGTTTTCATATTGTCTATGGGCCTCCCTTCTTATCTGTGCATATTCGTTTCTGGCTCTACGACTGCTCCCCTTATTCTCCTGGGTCCTTTGCCTTCTATGCTTCTTCCATTCCCTAGCACATTTGGTTTTTACCTCCCTGCACCTTTGGGTGAACCATGGGCTCATTCTGGCTTTTTCATTATTCCTGTTACCCTTGGGTACAAACCTCTCCTCAGCCTCCTTGCATATTGTTGCTACATATTCCATCATGAATTTGGTAGGGTGTGCAAAAGAAGAAAATTAAAGGTGAATACAGGAAAGAGTAAGGTTATGAGGATAACAAAAAGATTAGGTGATGAAAGATTGAATATCAGATTGGAGGGAGAGAGTACGGAGGAGGTGAACGTATTCAGATATTTGGGAGTGGACGTGTCAGCGGATGGGTCTATGAAAGATGAGGTGAATCATAGAATTGATGAGGGAAAAAGAGTGAGCGGTGCACTTAGGAGTCTGTGGAGACAAAGAACTTTGTCCTTGGAGGCAAAGAGGGGAATGTATGAGAGTATAGTTTTACCAACGCTCTTATATGGGTGTGAAGCGTGGGTAATGAATGTTGCAGCGAGGAGAAGGCTGGAGGCAGTGGAGATGTCATGTCTGAGGGCAATGTGTGGTGTGAATATAATGCAGAGAATTCGTAGTTTGGAAGTTAGGAGGAGGTGCGGGATTACCAAAACTGTTGTCCAGAGGGCTGAGGAAGGGTTGTTGAGGTGGTTCGGACATGTAGAGAGAATGGAGCGAAACAGAATGACTTCAAGAGTGTATCAGTCTGTAGTGGAAGGAAGGCGGGGTAGGGGTCGGCCTAGGAAAGGTTGGAGGGAGGGGGTAAAGGAGGTTTTGTGTGCGAGGGGCTTGGACTTCCAGCAGGCATGCATGAGCGTGTTTGATAGGAGTGAATGGAGACATATTCCATCATTTCATTAACTGGCTTCCCTGCCAGTTCTCAGTCCCACTGAACCCCATTCAGGAAGTTCCTCATTCCCATGTAGTCCCCTTTCTTGTAGTTTGGCTTCATTCGTCCTGGCCTTCCTGCTTCTCCCTCCACTTGTAGCTCTACTGTGCATTCGAAGCTTAAAACCACATGATAGCTGGCCCCAAGGGGTCTTTCATATGTGATGTCCTCGATATCTGCACTACTCAAGGTGAATACTAAGTCTAGCCTTGCTGGTTCATCCTCTACTCTTTCTCTCTTGTAGTGTCCCTTATGTGTTGGTACATGAAGTTTTCCAGTACCATCTCCATCATCTTAGCCCTCCATGTATCTTGGCCCCCATGCGGCTCCAAGTTCTCCCAATCGATCTCCTTGTGTGTGTGTGTGTGTGTGTGTGTGTGTGTGTGTGTGTGTGTGTGTGTGTGTGTGTGTGTGTGTGTGTGTGTGTGTGCGCGCGCGCGCGCGTGTACTCGCCTAGTTGAAGTTGCAGGGGTCGAGTCCTAGCTCCTGGCCCCGTGTGTGTGCGCGTGTATGTGCACGCGCATGTGTGTGTGTGTGTGTGTGTGTGTGTACTCAGCTAGTTGTACTCACCTAGTTGAGGTTGCAGGGATCGAGTCCAAGCTCCTGGCCCCGCCTCTTCACTGGTCGCTACTAGGTCACTCTCCCTGAACCGTGAGCTTTATCATACCTCTGCTTAAAGCTATGTATGGAACCTGCCTTCACTACATCGCTTCCCAAACTATTCCACTTCCTAACTACTCTGTGGCTGAAGAAATACTTCCTAACATCCCTGTGTGTGTGTGTACTCACCTATATGTACTCACCTATATGTGGTTGCAGGGGTCGAATCATAGCTCCTGGTCCCACCTCTTCACTGGTCGATACTAATTCACTCTCTCCCTGCTCCATGATATTTGTCATACTTCTTCTTAAAGCTATTTATGGAACTTGCTTCCACTACTTCACTCTCCAGATTATTCCAGTTCCTGACAACTCTAAGACTAAAGAAATACTTCCTAACATCCCTATGACTCATCTGGGTTTTCAATTTCCAATTGTGTTCCCTTGTTTCTGTATCCCATCTCTGAAACATTCGATCCTTGTCCACCTTGTCAATGCCTCAATGTCCGCTCTATCCCTCCAATCTTCTAGTGTCGTCAGGTTGAGTTCCCCTTAACCTCTCCTCATAAGACATACCCCTCAGTTCCGGGACTAATCGTGTTGCAAATTTTTGCACTTTCTCCAATTTCGTGACGTGTTTGACTAAGTGAGGGTTCCATACTGACGCTGCATATTCCAGTATAGGCCTTATGTACACTGTGTACAATGTCGTGAATGACTCCTTACTCAGATGTCTAAACGCCAATCTCAGGTTTGCCAATCTCCCATATACTGCAGCAGTTATTTGATTGATGTGTGCCTCAGGGGACATGTTCGTTACAATGCTTACCCCAAGATCGTTTTCTTTAACTAACGTTTGCAGCTGTTGGTTTCCTAACCTGTACTCCGTCTGCGGTCTTCTGTGTCCTTCCCCAATTTTCATGACCTTACACTTACTGGGGTTAAACTCCAGGAGTCATTTGTCGGACCGTACTTGTAGTTTGTCCAGATCCCCCTGTAATCTTAACTGATCCTCGCCCACTTTTATTCTCCTCATCAGTTTCACATCATCAGCGAACAGTGACACTTCTGAATCTATTCCTTCCACCATGTCATTCACGTATACAAGAAACAGCACCGGGCCTAGGACTGAACCTTGTGGAACCCCCACTCGACACATTCGCCCACTCCGACACTTCAGCACGTACCAATACATGTTGTTTCCTTCCTGTCAGGTATTTCCTGATCCATTGCAGTACTTTCCCCGTTATTCCTGCCTGCTCCTCTAATTTTTGCACCAGTCTCTTGTGCGGTACTGTGTCAAAAGCCTTCTTGCAATCAAAGAAGAGGCAATCTACCCATCCCTCTCTCTCCTGTCTTACTTCTGTTACCTTATCGTAGAACTCAAGTAAATTTGTGACACAGGATTTCTCATCTCTGAAGCCGTGCTGACTGTCATGCATAAGCCCAATCATTTCAATGTGTTCCACTACTTTTCTCCTGATAATCTTCTCCATGACTTTACATACTATACAAGTCAGTGACACTGGTCTGTAGTTTAATGCTGCCTGTCTGTCCCCTTTCTTAAAAATTGGAACTACATGTGCTGTCTTCCACGCTTCAGGCAACTGCCCTGTTTCGATAGATTTACTGAAGATTGCTGCTAATGGCACACATAGTTCCTCTGCTCCCTCTCTCAGTATCCATGGAGATATGTTATCTGGGCCCACCGCCTTTGAGGTATCGAGTTCGTCTAGCAGTTTCACCTCTACCTTGGTTATGTGCATTGTGTCCAGCGCCTGCTGGTGCACCCTACCTCCACAGTTTGCTGGAAGCATTCCTGACTCTATTGTGAATGCTTCTCTAAATTTTTTGTTTAATTCATCACATACTTCTTGGTCACTCTTCGTGAGCTCCCCTCCTTTCCCCAGCCTGATTACCTGGTCCTTGACTGTTGTTTTTCTCCTAATGCGACTGTATAACAACTTCGGTTCAGATTTGGCTTTTGATGCTATGTCGTTCTCATATTGCCTCTGGGCCTCTCTCCTTATCCTTGTATACTCGTTTCTGGTTCTTCTGCTCAGCTCCTTGTTTTCTTGAGTCCTTTGCCTTCTATACCTTTTCCATGCTCTAGCACACTTGGCTTTGGACTCTTTACACCTCCAATTAAACCATGGGCTCACTCTGGTCTTACCATTTTTTCTGTTGCCCTTTGGTATGAACCTTTCCTCTGCCTCCCTGCACTTAGTGATTACTATTTCCATCATTTCATTTACTGTCTTTCCATCTAGTTCTCTTTCCCACTGCACTTCATGCAGGAAACTTCTCATTCCTATGTAGTCCCCTTTTTTGAAGTTTGGTTTCTCTCTTTGTTCTCGTGCTGCTGCATTCTCCACTTTTAACTCGACAAGATATTCAAAACTCGGGACATCATGATCACAAACGCCAAGGGGTCTTTCGTGTGTGTGTACGTGTGTACGTGTGTATGTGTGTGTGTGTGTGTGTGTGTGTGTGTGTGTGTGTGTTTGTGTGTGTGTGTGTGTGTGTGTGTGTGTGTGTGTGAGAGTGTGTGTGTGTGTGTGTGTGTGTGTGTGTGTGCTCACCTAATTGTACTCACCTAATTGTGGTTGCAGGGGTCGATACTCAGCTCCTGGCCCCGCCTCTTCACTGATCGCTACTGGATCCTCTCTCTCTCTGCTTCCTGAGCTTTGTCATACCTCTTCTTAAAACTATGTATGGTTCCTGCCTCCACTACTTCACTTGCTAGGCTATTCCACTTGCTGACAACTCTATGACTGAAGAAATACTGCCTAACGTCCCTGTGACTCGTCTGAGTCTTCAGCTTCCAGTTGTGACCCCTTGTCCCTGTGTCCCCTCTCTAGAACATCCTATCTCTGTCCACCTTGTCTATTCCCCGCAGTATCTTGTATGTCGTTATCATGTCTCCCCTGACCCTTCTGTCCTCCAGTGTCGTCAGTCAGATTTCCCTTAACCTTTCCTCGTACGACATTCCCTTGAGCTCTGGGACTAGCCTTGTTGCAAACCTTTGTACTTTCTCTAACTTCTTGACGTGCTTGACCAGGTGTGGGTTCCAGACTGGTGCTGCATACTCCAGTATGGGCCTAACGTACACAGTGTACAGTGTCTTGAACGATTCCTTATTAAGGTATCGGAACGCTATTCTCAGGTTTGCCAGGCGCCCATATGCTGCAGCGGTTATTTGGTTGATGTGTGCCTCCGGTGATGTGCTCGGTGTTATGGTCACCCCAAGGTCTTTCTCCCTGAGTGAGGTCTGTAGTCTTTGTCCACCTAGCCTATACTCTGTCTGCGGTCTTCTTTGCCCCTCCCCAATCTTCATGACTTTGCATTTGGCTGGATTGAATTCGAGAAGCCAGTTGCTGGACCACATGTCCAGCCTGTCCAGGTCTCTTTGCAGTCCTGCCTCATCCTCGTCCGATTTAATTCTTCTCATCAACTTCACGTCATCTGCGAACAGGGACACTTCAGAGTCTATTCCTTCCATCATGTCGTTCACATATATCAAAAATAGCACTGGTCCTAGAACTGACCCCTGTGGGACCCCGCTCGTAACAGGCGCCCACTGTGATACCTCTTCACGTACCATGACTCGTTGCTGCCTCCCTGTCAGGTATTCTCTTATCCATTGCAGTGCCCTCCCTTTTATGTGCGCCTGATCCTCCAGCTTCTACACTAATCTCTTGTGGGGAACTGTGTCAAAGGCCTTCCTGCAGTCTAGGAAAACGCAATCAACCCACCCCTCTCTCTCGTGTCTTACTTCTGTTACCTTGTCATAAAACTCCAGGAGGTTTGTGATACAAGATTTGCCTTCCATGAACCCATGCTGGTTTTCATTTATAATCTTGTTCCTTTCCAGGTGTTCGACCACTCTCCTCCTGATAATCTTCTCCATGACTTTGCACACAATACATGTCAGAGACACAGGTCTGTAGTTTAGTGCCTCGTTTCTGTTTCCTTTCTTAAATATGGGGACTACATTAGCTGTCTTCCATTTCTCAGGTAGTTGCCCAGTTTCAAGGGATGTGTTGAAGATTGTGGTTAGAGGCACGCACAGCATCTCTGCTTCTTCTCTAAGGACCCATGGGGAGATGTTATCCAGTCCCATCGCCTTTGAGGTGTCAAGGTCACTTAAGAGCTTCTTCACCTCCTCCTCAGTTGTTCGTATGTCATCCAACACTTGTTGGTATATTCCCTCTTGATGTTCCCTTCTGTGCTGTCTTCCCACAGCCCTTCCTGTCTCTACTGTAAAAACTTCCTTAAATCTCCTGTTCAGCTCCTCACATACCTCCTGATCATTTCTTGTGAGTTCTCCACCTTCTGTCCTTAATCTGATCACCTGGTCTTTGACTGTTGTCTTCCTCCTGATATGGCTATACAACAGTTTCGGGTCAGTCTTGATTCTCGATGTTATGTCATTTTCATACTGTCGCTGGGCCTCCCTCCTTACCTGTGCGTACTCATTCCTGGCTCTGCGACTGATCTCCCTATTTTCGTGTGTTCTCTGCCTTCTGTACTTTTTCCATTCTCTATTGCACTTTGTTTTTGCTTCCTTACACCGTCGGGTAAACCAGGGGCTCGTTCTGGTCTTCCCGTTGTTACTGTTGCCCTTGGGAATAAACCTTTCCACTGCCTCCTTGCATTTTGTTGTTACATATTCCATTATTTCATTTACTGGCTTTCCTGCCAGTTCTCTGTCCCACTGGACCTCCCGCAGGAAGTCTTCAACCCAATGTAGTCCCCTCTTTTATGGTCAGGCTTTTCCCATTCAACTCCTGTTATTCTCTCCACTTGCAGCTCTACTATGTATTCAAAGCACAGAACCACGTGGTCGCTAGCTCCTAGGGGACTCTCATACTTGATGTCCTCAATATCTGAGCTGCCCAGGGTGAACACAAGGTCCAATCTTGCTGGTTCATCCTCCCCTCTCACTCTGGTAGTGTCCTTAACATGTTGGTGCATGAGGTTTTCCAGCACCACGTCCAGCATCCTGGCTCTCCATGTTTCGGGACCCCCATGTGGCTCCAGGTTTTCCCAGTCAATCTCCCCGTGGTTGAAATCCCCCATAACCAGCAACTTTGCTCTGCTGGAGTGAGCTCTTCTTGCCAACTCAGCAAGTGTGTCCACCATTGCTCTGTTGCTCTCTTCATATTCCTCTCTTGGCCTCCTGCAGTTCTGTGGTGTGTGTGTGTGTGTGTGTGTGTGTGTGTGTGTGTGTGTGTGTGTGTGTGTGTGTGTGTTTGTGTGTGTGTTTGTGTGTGTGTGTTTGTGTGTGTTTGTGTGTGTTTGTGTGTGTGTGTGTGTGTGTTTGTGTGTGTGTGTGTGTATGAGTGTGTGTATGAGTGTGTGGGTGTGAATGTGTGCATGTGCGTGTGTGTGCACTCTACCGTGTGTGTATTGAATAAAAAATTGTAGGAAAAACATATAACGTCTTTCATGAAAAGTTAACGTCTTCTAAGGGACGTTATAACAGCCTCCGAAAGTCGTCAAAATGGTCTCTAAGGGACATAAACTTGACGTCCCACAACAGTCGCCTGTGACAAAAACTCTCCATTTACCGTAGGGGACCATTTACCACATCTCGTAGCTGAGCGAGTACCACCCAATGTAGCAGAACGAGTACCATCCAGTGTAGCAGAATGAGTACCATCCAGTGTAGCAGAACGAGTACCATCCAGTGTAGCAAAACGAGTGTAACGTGGAGAGAAAGGTGGTGTAGTAATACACTTGGGTATGGCTGGTAGCACTTGTATTTGCAGAGTCGTGAGAGGAAGCCCAGCCTAGCCTTCTTGCCTGTAGGTCTATCCGGGAACTGAGAGAGAGGCATGGCGACTGACTCTCACATGTGGCACCACGTGGCGTCACACATGCTAGCCGCTGAGCCTAGCTGAGCAGGGGGCCTAATTGTATATATGGGTGATATCTACAATACACTACACAAGCATATATAGGGGGAATTTAGTAGCTATACTGACACGAGTACCACCCAGTGTAGCAGAACGAGTACCACCCATTGTAGCAGAACGAGTAACACACAGTGTAGCAAAACGAGTTCCACCCAGTGTAGCAGAACGAGTTTCACCCAGTGTAGCAGAACGACTATCATCCAGTGTAGCAGAACGAGTACCACCCAGTGTAGCAGAACGAGTTCCACCCAGTGTAGCAGAACGAGTACCAACCAGTGTAGCAGAACGAGTGCCACCCACTATAGCAGAACGAGTACCACACAGTGTAACAGAACAAGTACCACCCAGTGTAGCAGAACGAGTACCACCCAGTGTAGCAGAATGAGTACCACCCAGTGTATCAGAATGAGTTCCATCCAGTGTATCAGAACGAGTACCACCCAGTGTAGCAGAATGAGTATCACCCAGTGTATCAGAACGAGTACCACCCAGTGTAGCAGAATGAGTTCCATCCAGTGTAGCAGAACGAGTACCACCCAGTGTAGCAGAACGAGTACTACCCAGTGTAGCAGAACGAGTACCACCCAGTGTAGCAAAACAAGTATCACCCAGTGTAGCAGTGTACCATCCAGTGTATCAGTGTAACACAGTGTAGCAGAACGAGTTCCACGCAGTGTAGCAGAACGTGTACCACCCAGTGTAGCAGAACGACTACCACCCAGTGCAGCAGAACTACCACCACCCAGTGGAACAGTGGACCACCCAGTGCAACAGTGGACCACCCAGTGTAACAGTGGACCACCCGCTGTAGCAGTGTACCACCTAGTGTAGTACAGTTACCACACCTTGTTACGGAGTTTAACACCCCGTGTGGCACGGTTTACCACCCCGTGTGGCAGAGTTTACCATCCCGTGTGTCAAACTATTGACAACTCTCAGGGCTGAGAGAGTACATACATACGACCAGAGTGTTCTGACCTGTTGTTGCTTCAGCTCTAATATAATGTACATCCTTTTGTTGCAAAAATAGGTGTTTTGTTGTTGCTGGTTTTGATGTTCCAGTTGTTGATTCTGTTGTTGCTGTTTGTTGCGGATGTTTCTTGCCGTTATTGCTGTTTGTTGCGGATGTTTCTTGCCGTTGTTGCTGTTTGTTGAGGATGTTTCTTGCCGTTGTTGCTGTTTGTTGAGGATGTTTCTTGCCGTTGTTGTTGCTGTTTGTTGAGGATGTTTCTTGCCGTTGTTGCTGTTTGTTGATGTTTCTTGCCGTTGTTGCTGTTGAGGATGTTTCTTGCCGTTGTTGCTGTTGAGGATGTTTCTTGCCGTTGTTGCTGTTTGTTGAGGATGTTTCTTGCCGTTGTTGCTGTTTGTTGAGGATGTTTCTTGCCGTTGTTGCTGTTTGTTGAGGATGTTTCTTGCCGTTGTTGCTGTTTGTTGAGGATGTTTCTTGCCGTTGTTGCTGTTTGTTGAGGATGTTTCTTGCCGTTGTTGCTGTTTGTTGAGGATGTTTCTTGCCGTTGTTGCTGTTTGTTGAGGATGTTTCTTGCCGTTGTTGCTGTTTGTTGAGGATGTTTCTTGCCGTTGTTGCTGTTTGTTGAGGATGTTTCTTGCCGTTGTTGCTGTTTGTTGAGGATGTTTCTTGCCGTTGTTGCTGTTTGTTGAGGATGTTTCTTGCCGTTGTTGCTGTTTGTTGAGGATGTTTCTTGCCGTTGTTGCTGTTTGTTGAGGATGTTTCTTGCCGTTGTTGCTGTTTGTTGAGGATGTTTCTTGCCGTTGTTGCTGTTTGTTGAGGATGTTTCTTGCCGTTGCTGCTGTTTGTTGAGGATGTTTCTTGCCGTTGCTGCTGTTTGTTGAGGATGTTTCTTGCCGTTGTTGCTGTTTGTTGAGGATGTTTCTTGCCGTTGTTGCTGTTTGTTGAGGATGTTTCTTGCCGTTGTTGCTGTTTGTTAATGTTTCTAGCCGTTGTTGCTGTTTGTTGAGGATGTTTCTTGCCGTTGTTGTTTGTTGAGGATGTTTTTTGCCGTTGTAGCTGTTTGTTGAGGATGTTTCTAGCCGTTGTTGCTGTTTGTTGCTGATGTTTCTTGCCGTTGTTGCTGTTTGTTGAGGATGTTTCTAGCCGTTGTTGCTGTTTGTTGCGGATGTTTCTTGCCGTTGTTGTTGTTTGTTGAGGATGTTTCTTGCCGTTGTTGCTGTTTGTTGCGGATGTTTCTTGCCGTTGTTGCTGTTTGTTGAGGATGTTTCTTGCCGTTGTTGCTGTTTGTTGAGGATGTTTCTTGCCGTTGTTGCTGTTTGTTGAGGATGTTTCTTGCCGTTGTTGCTGTTTGTTGAGGATGTTTCTTGCCGTTGTTGCTGTTTGTTGAGGATGTTTCTTGCCGTTGTTGCTGTTTGTTGAGGATGTTTCTTGCCGTTGTTGCTGTTTGTTGAGGATGTTTCTTGCCGTTGTTGCTGTTTGTTGAGGATGTTTCTTGCCGTTGTTGCTGTTTGTTGAGGATGTTTCTTTCCGTTGTTGCTTTTTGTTGAGGATGTTTCTTGCCGTTGTTGCTGTTTGTTGAGGATGTTTCTTGCCGTTGTTGCTGTTTGTTGAGGATGTTTCTTGCCGTTGTTGCTGTTTGTTGATGTTTCTTGCCGTTGTTGCTGTTTGTTGAGGATGTTTCTTGCCGTTGTTGCTGTTTGTTGAGGATGTTTCTTGCCGTTGTTGCTGTTTGTTGAGGATGTTTCTTGCCGTTGTTGCTGTTTGTTGAGGATGTTTCTTGCCGTTGCTGCTGTTTGTTGAGGATGTTTCTTGCCGTTGTTGCTGTTTGTTGAGGATGTTTCTTGCCGTTGTTGCTGTTTGTTGAGGATGTTTCTTGCCGTTGTTGCTGTTTGTTGAGGATGTTTCTTGCCGTTGTTGCTGTTTGTTAATGTTTCTAGCCGTTGTTGCTGTTTGTTGAGGATGTTTCTTGCCGTTGTTGTTTGTTGAGAATGTTTTTTGCCGTTGTAGCTGTTTGTTGAGGATGTTTCTAGCCGTTGTTGCTGTTTGTTGCTGATGTTTCTTGCCGTTGTTGCTGTTTGTTGAGGATGTTTCTAGCCGTTGTTGCTGTTTGTTGCGGATGTTTCTTGCCGTTGTTGCTGTTTGTTGAGGATGTTTCTTGCCGTTGTTGCTGTTTGTTGCGGATGTTTCTTGCCGTTTTTGCTGTTTGTTGAGGATGTTTCTTACCGTTGTTGCTGTTTGTTGAGGATGTTTCTTGCCGTTGTTGCTGTTTGTTGAGGATGTTTCTTGCCGTTGTTGCTGTTTGTTGAGGATGTTTCTTGCCGTTGTTGCTGTTTGTTGAGGATGTTTCTTGCCGTTGTTGCTGTTTGTTGAGGATGTTTCTTGCCGTTGTTGCTGTTTGTTGAGGATGTTTCTTGCCGTTGTTGCTGTTTGTTGAGGATGTTTCTTGCCGTTGTTGCTGTTTGTTGAGGATGTTTCTTGCCGTTGTTGCTGTTTGTTGAGGATGTTTCTTGCCGTTGTTGCTGTTTGTTGAGGATGTTTCTTGCCGTTGTTGCTGTTTGTTGAGGATGTTTCTTGCCGTTGTTGCTGTTTGTTGAGGATGTTTCTTGCCGGTGTTGCTGTTTGTTGAGGATGTTTCTTGCCGTTGTTGCTGTTTGTTGAGGATGTTTCTTGCCGTTGTTGCTGTTTGTTGAGGATGTTTCTTGCCGTTGTTGCTGTTTGTTGAGGATGTTTCTTGCCGTTGTTGCTGTTTGTTGAGGATGTTTCTTGCCGTTGTTGCTGTTTGTTGAGGATGTTTCTTGCCGTTGTTGCTGTTTGTTGAGGATGTTTCTTGCCGTTGTTGCTGTTTGTTAATGTTTCTAGCCGTTGTTGCTGTTTGTTGAGGATGTTTCTTGTCGTTGTTGTTTGTTGAGGATGTTTTTTGCCGTTGTAGCTGTTTGTTGAGGATGTTTCGAGCCGTTGTTGCTGTTTGTTGCGGATGTTTCTTGCCGTTGTTGCTGTTTGTTGAGGATGTTTCTAGCCGTTGTTGCTGTTTGTTGCGGATGTTTCTTGCCGTTGTTGCTGTTTGTTGAGGATGTTTTTTGCCGTTGTTGCTGTTTGTTGAATATGTTTCTTGCCGTTGTTGCTGTTTCTTGAGGATGTTTCTTTCCGTTGTTGCTGTTTGTTGAGGATGTTTCTTGCCGTTGTTGCTGTTTGTTGCGGATGTTTCTTGCCGTTGTTGCTGTTAGTTGAGGATGTTTCTTGCCCTTGTTGCTATTTGTTGATGTTTCTTGCCGTTGTTGCTGTTGAGGATGTTTCTTGCCGTTGTTGCTGTTGAGGATGTTTCTTGCCGTTGTTGCTGTTGAGGATGTTTCTTGCCGTTGTTGCAGTTGAGGATGTTTCTTGCCGTTGTTGCTGTTTGTTGAGGATGTTTCTTGCCGTTGTTGCTGTTTGTTGCGGATGTTTCTTGCCGTTGTTGCTGTTTGTTGCGGATGTTTCTTGCCGTTGTTGCTGTTTGTTGAGGATGTTTCTTGCCGTTGTTGCTGTTTGTTGCGGATGTTTCTTGCCGTTGTTGCTGTTTGTTGAGGATGTTTCTTGCCGTTGTTGCTGTTTGTTGAGGATGTTTCTTGCCGTTGTTGCTGTTTGTTGCGGATGTTTCTTGCCGTTGTTGCTGTTTTTTGAGGATGTTTCTTGCCGTTGTTGCTGTTTGTTGAGGATGTTTCTTGCCGTTGTTGCTGTTTGTTGAGGATGTTTCTTGCCGTTGTTGCTGTTTGTTGAGGATGTTTCTTGCCGTTGTTGCTGTTTGTTGAGGATGTTTCTTGCCGTTGTTGCTGTTTGTTGAGGATGTTTCTTGCCGTTGTTGCTGTTTGTTGAGGATGTTTCTTGCCGTTGTTGCTGTTTGTTGAGGATGTTTCTTGCCGTTGTTGCTGTTTGTTGAGGATGTTTCTTGCCGTTGTTGCTGTTTGTTGAGGATGTTTCTTGCCGTTGTTGCTGTTTGTTGAGGATGTTTCTTGCCGTTGTTGCTGTTTGTTGAGGATGTTTCTTGCCGTTGTTGCTGTTTGTTGAGGATGTTTCTTGCCGTTGTTGCTGTTTGTTGAGGATGTTTCTTGCCGTTGTTGCTGTTTGTTAATGTTTCTAGCCTTTGTTGCTGTTTGTTGAGGATGTTTCTTGCCGTTGTTGTTTGTTGAGGATGTTTTTTGCCGTTGTAGCTGTTTGTTGAGGATGTTTCTAGCCGTTGTTGCTGTTTGTTGCGGATGTTTCTTGCCGTTGTTGCTGTTTGTTGAGGATGTTTCTAGCCGTTGTTGCTGTTTGTTGCAGATGTTTCTTGCCGTTGTTGCTGTTTGTTGAGGATGTTTCTTGCCGTTGTTGCTGTTTGTTGCGGATGTTTCTTGCCGTTGTTGCTGTTTGTTGAGGATGTTTCTTGCCGTTGTTGCTGTTTGTTGAGGATGTTTCTTGCCGTTGTTGCTGTTTGTTGAGGATGTTTCTTGCCGTTGTTGCTGTTTGTTGAGGATGTTTCTTGCCGTTGTTGCTGTTTGTTGAGGATGTTTCTTGCCGTTGTTGCTGTTTGTTGAGGATGTTTCTTGCCGTTGTTGCTGTTTGTTAATGTTTCTAGCCGTTGTTGCTGTTTGTTGAGGATGTTTCTTGCCGTTGTTGTTTGTTGAGGATGTTTTTTGCCGTTGTAGCTGTTTGTTGAGGATGTTTCTAGCCGTTGTTGCTGTTTGTTGAGGATGTTTCTTGCCGTTGTTGCTGTTTGTTGAGGATGTTTCTAGCCGTTGTTGCTGTTTGTTGCGGATGTTTCTTGCCGTTGTTGCTGTTTGTTGCGGATGTTTCTTGCCGTTGTTGCTGCTTGTTGAGGATGTTTCTTGCCGTTGTTGCTGTTTGTTGCGGATGTTTCTTGCCGTTGTTGCTGTTTGTTGAGGATGTTTCTTGCCGTTGTTGCTGTTTGTTGAGGATGTTTCTTGCCGTTGTTGCTGTTTGTTGAGGATGTTTCTTGCCGTTGTTGCTGTTTGTTGAGGATGTTTCTTGCCGTTGTTGCTGTTTGTTGAGGATGTTTCTTGCCGTTGTTGCTGTTTGTTGAGGATGTTTCTTGCCGTTGTTGCTGTTTGTTGAGGATGTTTCTTGCCGTTGTTGCTGTTTGTTAATGTTTCTAGCCGTTGTTGCTGTTTGTTGAGGATGTTTCTTGCCGTTGTTGTTTGTTGAGGATGTTTTTTGCCGTTGTAGCTGTTTGTTGAGGATGTTTCTAGCCGTTGTTGCTGTTTGTTGCGGATGTTTCTTGCCGTTGTTGCTGTTTGTTGAGGATGTTTCTAGCCGTTGTTGCTGTTTGTTGCGGATGTTTCTTGCCGTTGTTGCTGTTTGTTGCGGATGTTTCTTGCCGTTGTTGCTGTTTGTTGAGGATGTTTCTTGCCGTTGTTGCTGTTTGTTGCGGATGTTTCTTGCCGTTGTTGCTGTTTGTTGAGGATGTTTCTTGCCGTTGTTGCTGTTTGTTGAGGATGTTTCTTGCCGTTGTTGCTGTTTGTTGAGGATGTTTCTTGCCGTTGTTGCTGTTTGTTGACGATGTTTCTTGCCGTTGTTGCTGTTTGTTGACGATGTTTCTTGCCGTTGTTGCTGTTTGTTGAGGATGTTTCTTGCCGTTGTTGCTGTTTGTTGAGGATGTTTTTTGCCGTTGTAGCTGTTTGTTGAGGATGTTTCTAGCCGTTGTTGTTGTTTGTTGCTGATGTTTCTTGCCGTTGTTGCTGTTTGTTGCTGATGTTTCTTGCCGTTGTTGCTGTTTGTTGAGGATGTTTCTAGCCGTTGTTGCTGTTTGTTGCGGATGTTTCTTGCCGTTGTTGCTGTTTGTTGAGGATGTTTCTTGCCGTTGTTGCTGTTTGTTGCGGATGTTTCTTGCCGTTTTTGCTGTTTGTTGAGGATGTTTCTTGCCGTTGTTGCTGTTTGTTGAGGATGTTTCTTGCCGTTGTTGCTGTTTGTTGAGGATGTTTCTTGCCGTTGTTGCTGTTTGTTGAGGATGTTTCTTGCCGTTGTTGCTGTTTGTTGAGGATGTTTCTTGCCGTTGTTGCTGTTTGTTGAGGATGTTTCTTGCCGTTGTTGCTGTTTGTTGAGGATGTTTTTTCCGTTGTTGCTGTTTGTTGAGGATGTTTCTTGCCGTTGTTGCTGTTTGTTGAGGATGTTTCTTGCCGTTGTTGCTGTTTGTTGAGGATGTTTCTTGCCGTTGTTGCTGTTTGTTGAGGATGTTTCTTGCCGTTGTTGCTGTTTGTTGAGGATGTTTCTTGCCGTTGTTGCTGTTTGTTGAGGATGTTTCTTGCCGTTGTTGCTGTTTGTTGAGGATGTTTCTTGCCGTTGTTGCTGTTTGTTGAGGATGTTTCTTGCCGTTGTTGCTGTTTGTTGAGGATGTTTCTTGCCGTTGTTGCTGTTTGTTGAGGATGTTTCTTGCCGTTGTTGCTGTTTGTTGAGGATGTTTCTTGCCGTTGTTGCTGTTTGTTAATGTTTCTAGCCGTTCTTGCTGTTTGTTGAGGATGTTTCTTGTCGTTGTTGTTTGTTGAGGATGTTTTTTGCCGTTGTAGCTGTTTGTTGAGGATGTTTCTTGCCGTTGTTGCTGTTTGTTGCGGATGTTTCTTGCCGTTGTTGCTGTTTGTTGAGGATGTTTCTAGCCGTTGTTGCTGTTTGTTGCGGATGTTTCTTGCCGTTGTTGCTGTTTGTTGAGGATGTTTTTTGCCGTTGTTGCTGTTTGTTGAATATGTTTCTTGCCGTTGTTGCTGTTTCTTTAGGATGTTTCTTTCCGTTGTTGCTGTTTGTTGAGGATGTTTCTTGCCGTTGTTGCTGTTTGTTGCGGATGTTTCTTGCCGTTGTTGCTGTTAGTTGAGGATGTTTCTTGCCCTTGTTGCTATTTGTTGATGTTTCTTGCCGTTGTTGCTGTTGAGGATGTTTCTTGCCGTTGTTGCTGTTGAGGATGTTTCTTGCCGTTGTTGCTGTTGAGGATGTTTCTTGCCGTTGTTGCAGTTGAGGATGTTTCTTGCCGTTGTTGCTGTTTGTTGAGGATGTTTCTTGCCGTTGTTGCTGTTTGTTGCGGATGTTTCTTGCCGTTGTTGCTGTTTGTTGAGGATGTTTCTTGCCGTTGTTGCTGTTTGTTGCGGATGTTTCTTGCCGTTGTTGCTGTTTGTTGAGGATGTTTCTTGCCGTTGTTGCTGTTTGTTGAGGATGCTTCTTGCCGTTGTTGCGGATGTTTCTTGCCGTTGTTGCTGTTTTTTGAGGATGTTTCTTGCCGTTGTTGCTGTTTGTTGAGGATGTTTCTTGTCGTTGTTGTTTGTTGAGGATGTTTCTTGCCGTTGTTGCTGTTTGTTGCGGATGTTTCTTGCCGTTGTTGCTGTTTGTTGAGGATGTTTCTTGCCGTTGTTGCTGTTTGTTGAGGATGTTTCTTGCCGTTGTTGCTGTTTGTTGAGGATGTTTCTTGCCGTTGTTGCTGTTTGTTGAGGATGTTTCTTGCCGTTGTTGCTGTTTGTTGAGGATGTTTCTTGCCGTTGTTGCTGTTTGTTGAGGATGTTTCTTGCCGTTGTTGCTGTTTGTTGAGGATGTTTCTTGCCGTTGTTGCTGTTTGTTGAGGATGTTTCTTGCCGTTGTTGCTGTTTGTTAATGTTTCTAGCCGTTGTTGCTGTTTGTTGAGGATGTTTCTTGCCGTTGTTGTTTGTTGAGGATGTTTTTTGCCGTTGTAGCTGTTTGTTGAGGATGTTTCTAGCCGTTGTTGCTGTTTGTTGCGGATGTTTCTTGCCGTTGTTGCTGTTTGTTGAGGATGTTTCTAGCCGTTGTTGCTGTTTGTTGCGGATGTTTCTTGCCGTTGTTGCTGTTTGTTGCGGATGTTTCTTGCCGTTGTTGCTGTTTGTTGAGGATGTTTCTTGCCGTTGTTGCTGTTTGTTGCGGATGTTTCTTGCCGTTGTTGCTGTTTGTTGAGGATATTTCTTGCCGTTGTTGCTGTTTGTTGAGGATGTTTCTTGCCGTTGATGCTGTTTGTTGAGGATGTTTCTTGCCGTTGTTGCTGTTTGTTGAGGATGTTTCTTGCCGTTGTTGCTGTTTGTTGACGATGTTTCTTGCCGTTGTTGCTGTTTGTTGAGGATGTTTCTTGCCGTTGTTGCTGTTTGTTGAGGATGTTTTTTGCCGTTGTAGCTGTTTGTTGAGGATGTTTCTAGCCGTTGTTGCTGTTTGTTGCTGATGTTTCTTGCCGTTGTTGCTGTTTGTTGAGGATGTTTCTAGCCGTTGTTGCTGTTTGTTGCGGATGTTTCTTGCCGTTGTTGCTGTTTGTTGAGGATGTTTCTTGCCGTTGTTGCTGTTTGTTGCGGATGTTTCTTGCCGTTTTTGCTGTTTGTTGAGGATGTTTCTTGCCGTTGTTGCTGTTTGTTGACGATGTTTCTTGCCGTTGTTGCTGTTTGTTGAGGATGTTTCTTGCCGTTGTTGCTGTTTGTTGAGGATGTTTCTTGCCGTTGTTGCTGTTTGTTGAGGATGTTTCTTGCCGTTGTTGCTCTTTGTTGAGGATGTTTCTTGCCGTTGTTGCTGTTTGTTGAGGATGTTTCTTTCCGTTGTTGCTGTTTGTTGAGGATGTTTCTTTCCGTTGTTGCTGTTTGTTGAGGATGTTTCTTGCCGTTGTTGCTGTTTGTTGAGGATGTTTCTTGCCGTTGTTGCTGTTTGTTGAGGATGTTTCTTGCCGTTGTTGCTGTTTGTTGAGGATGTTTCTTGCCGTTGTTGCTGTTTGTTGAGGATGTTTCTTGCCGTTGTTGCTGTTTGTTGAGGATGTTTCTTGCCGTTGTTGCTGTTTGTTGAGGATGTTTCTTGCCGTTGTTGCTGTTTGTTGAGGATGTTTCTTGCCGTTGTTGCTGTTTGTTGAGGATGTTTCTTGCCGTTGTTGCTGTTTGTTGAGGATGTTTCTTGCCGTTGTTGCTGTTTGTTGAGGATGTTTCTTGCCGTTGTTGCTGTTTGTTGAGGATGTTTCTTGCCGTTGTTGCTGTTTGTTGAGGATGTTTTTTGCCGTTGTAGCTGTTTGTTGAGGATGTTTCTACCCGTTGTTGCTGTTTGTTGAGGATGTTTCTTGCCGTTGTTGCTGTTTGTTGAGGATGTTTCTTGCCGTTGTTGCTGTTTGTTGACGATGTTTCTTGCCGTTGTTGCTGTTTGTTGAGGATGTTTCTTGCCGTTGTTGCTGTTTGTTGAGGATGTTTTTTGCCGTTGTAGCTGTTTGTTGAGGATGTTTCTAGCCGTTGTTGCTGTTTGTTGCTGATGTTTCTTGCCGTTGTTGCTGTTTGTTGAGGATGTTTCTAGCCGTTGTTGCTGTTTGTTGCGGATGTTTCTTGCCGTTGTTGCTGTTTGTTGAGGATGTTTTTTGCCGTTGTAGCTGTTTGTTGAGGATGTTTCTAGCCGTTGTTGCTGTTTGTTGCTGATGTTTCTTGCCGTTGTTGCTGTTTGTTGACGATGTTTCTTGCCGTTGTTGCTGTTTGTTGAGGATGTTTCTTGCCGTTGTTGCTGTTTGTTGAGGATGTTTTTTGCCGTTGTAGCTGTTTGTTGAGGATGTTTCTAGCCGTTGCTGCTGTTTGTTGCTGATGTTTCTTGCCGTTGTTGCTGTTTGTTGAGGATGTTTCTAGCCGTTGTTGCTGTTTGTTGCGGATGTTTCTTGCCGTTGTTGCTGTTTGTTGAGGATGTTTCTTGCCGTTGTTGCTGTTTGTTGCGGATGTTTCTTGCCGTTTTTGCTGTTTGTTGAGGATGTTTCTTGCCGTTGTTGCTGTTTGTTGAGGATGTTTCTTGCCGTTGTTGCTGTTTGTTGAGGATGTTTCTTGCCGTTGTTGCTGTTTGTTGAGGATGTTTCTTGCCGTTGTTGCTGTTTGTTGAGGATGTTTCTTGCCGTTGTTGCTGTTTGTTGAGGATGTTTCTTGCCGTTGTTGCTGTTTGTTGAGGATGTTTCTTGCCGTTGTTGCTGTTTGTTGAGGATGTTTCTTGCCGTTGTTGCTGTTTGTTGCGGATGTTTCTTGCCGTTTTTGCTGTTTGTTGAGGATGTTTCTTGCCGTTGTTGCTGTTTGTTGAGGATGTTTCTTGCCGTTGTTGCTGTTTGTTGAGGATGTTTCTTGCCGTTGTTGCTGTTTGTTGAGGATGTTTCTTGCCGTTGTTGCTGTTTGTTGAGGATGTTTCTTGCCGTTGTTGCTGTTTGTTGAGGATGTTTCTTGCCGTTGTTGCTGTTTGTTGAGGATGTTTCTTTCCGTTGTTGCTGTTTGTTGAGGATGTTTCTTGCCGTTGTTGCTGTTTGTTGAGGATGTTTCTTGCCGTTTTGCTGTTTGTTGAGGATGTTTCTTGCCGTTGTTGCTGTTTGTTGAGGATGTTTCTTGCCGTTGTTGCTGTTTGTTGAGGATGTTTCTTGCCGTTGTTGCTGTTTGTTGAGGATGTTTTTTGCCGTTGTAGCTGTTTGTTGAGGATGTTTCTAGCCGTTGTTGCTGTTTGTTGCGGATGTTTCTTGCCGTTGTTGCTGTTTGTTGAGGATGTTTCTTGCCGTTGTTGCTGTTTGTTGAGGATGTTTCTTGCCGTTGTTGCTGTTTGTTGAGGATGTTTCTTGCCGTTGTTGCTGTTTGTTAATGTTTCTAGCCGTTGTTGCTGTTTGTTGAGGATGTTTCTTGCCGTTGTTGTTTGTTGAGGATGTTTTTTGCCGTTGTAGCTGTTTGTTGAGGATGTTTCTAGCCGTTGTTGCTGTTTGTTGCGGATGTTTCTTGCCGTTGTTGCTGTTTGTTGAGGATGTTTCTAGCCGTTGTTGCTGTTTGTTGCGGATGTTTCTTGCCGTTGTTGCTGTTTGTTGCGGATGTTTCTTGCCGTTGTTGCTGTTTGTTGAGGATGTTTCTTGCCGTTGTTGCTGTCTGTTGCGGATGTTTCTTGCCGTTGTTGCTGTTTGTTGCGGATGTTTCTTGCCGTTGTTGCTGTCTGTTGCGGATGTTTCTTGCCGTTGTTGCTGTTTGTTGCGGATGTTTCTTGCTGTTGTTGCTCCTTCAGGTGCGAATGTTTTAACTGTTATTATTACTGTTGTTGTTGGTGGTGCTGTTATATTTGCTGTTTCTGTTTGTTATTGCTGCAGGTTCTTCTGCAGCTTTTATTAGCGTATATATGATGCAGGATTAGCTTGTGTTGTTGTTGTTGTTGTTGTTGTTGTTGATGCTAATGTTGCAGTTGTTGCCTTTATTTCTACAGCAGAAGCTGTTATTGCTGCTAATGCTGTTGCTGATTCTGCTGCAACATGCAACTGTTTGAGTTATTGTTTTTTCTGCTGCTTGTGCTATTGTTTTTGTCTTTGTTGCTTTTGAAGATTCTGTTTTTGATGCTGTTGTCGTAGCTGCTTTTCTTTAATTTGATATTGTTGTGCAGAAAAAATTGCTCTATTTTGAATCTAATGAGCAAGATTCATGTTTACCTTACCAAATCTGTCTGTCTCTGATGGCTTGCCAGTGTTTGTTCCAGGATGAGGGACTGACCACCTCAAACTTTTTTCTCAAAGATTGATGGAATGATGCAGCGCTGTATAGTCCTTGTGTCTTAGCGCTTCTTTTTGATTATAATAATAATGGATGGAATGATTACATCATCTTCACCTCGCTACTACTACTGCTGCCTGCAATCTATCCTCCTCTGTATTTGACTGAAGAAGCCGACCTCGTAGGCGAAATGTTTCAACAATAAGATACCCAACTGTTGCACATATGCCTTACTTATCAACTGGTCGGTAATATTTATCATTGTCAACCAGTATGAGAGTAAAGATCACAGTGAACTGATTGTTAGCCCAGCTCAGACCACTCAAGCCAGACAACTCCCTTTGGGCTTGGGTACTGTTTTCCAGTCCTTGTTATCCAGGGAAGGACAACTCAAGCCAGACATCTTCCGGCAGACTTTGGTACTGTCTCCCGGGTTCTGCTATCCTGGCGACACCCGCTATCGCTTGTTAGGTTAGGTTAGATGAGGTCAGTCAGTAAACAGGACAGACTAAGACAATTTTTCAGTCACACCGTTTCTTGTTCCAGCTTTTATTTCTGCATTTCTTGTCCCAGTGTTTCTTGTCTCAGTGTTTCTTGTCCCAGTGTTTCTTGTCCCAGTGTTTCTTGTCCCAGTGTTTCTTGTCCCAGTGTTTCTTGTCCCAGTGCATTTTGCTCCAATATTTCTTGTTCCAGTGTTTCTTGTCTCAGTGTTAGTTGTTCCAGTTATTCTTCTTCGTTATTCTTGTCTCAGTGTTTCTTGTTTGTGTTTCTTGTCTCCGTGTTTCTTGTCTCCGTGTTTCTTGTCTCCGTGTTTCTTGTCTCCGTGTTTCTTGTCTCCGTGTTTCTTGTCTCCGTGTTTCTTGTCTCCGTGTTTCTTGTCTCCGTGTTTCTTGTCTCCGTGTTTCTTGCCTCCGTGTTTCTTGCCTCCGTGTTTCTTGCCTCCGTGTTTCTTGCCTCCGTGTTTCTTGCCTCCGTGTTTCTTGCCTCCGTGTTTCTTGCCTCCGTGTTTCTTGCCTCCGTGTTTCTTGCCTCCGTGTTTCTTGCCTCCGTGTTTCTTGCCTCCGTGTTTCTTGCCTCCGTGTTTCTTGCCTCCGTGTTTCTTGCCTCCGTGTTTCTTGCCTCCGTGTTTCTTGCCTCCGTGTTTCTTGCCTCCGTGTTTCTTGCCTCCGTGTTTCTTGCCTCCGTGTTTCTTGCCTCCGTGTTTCTTGCCTCCGTGTTTCTTGCCTCCGTGTTTCTTGCCTCCGTGTTTCTTGCCTCCGTGTTTCTTGCCTCCGTGTTTCTTGCCTCCGTGTTTCTTGCCTCCGTGTTTCTTGCCTCCGTGTTTCTTGCCTCCGTGTTTCTTGCCTCCGTGTTTCTTGCCTCCGTGTTTCTTGCCTCCGTGTTTCTTGCCTCCGTGTTTCTTGCCTCCGTGTTTCTTGCCTCCGTGTTTCTTGCCTCCGTGTTTCTTGCCTCCGTGTTTCTTGCCTCCGTGTTTCTTGCCTCCGTGTTTCTTGCCTCCGTGTTTCTTGCCTCCGTGTTTCTTGCCTCCGTGTTTCTTGCCTCCGTGTTTCTTGCCTCCGTGTTTCTTGCCTCCGTGTTTCTTGCCTCCGTGTTTCTTGCCTCCGTGTTTCTTGCCTCCGTGTTTCTTGCCTCCGTGTTTCTTGCCTCCGTGTTTCTTGCCTCCGTGTTTCTTGCCTCCGTGTTTCTTGTCTCAGTGTTCCTTGTCTCAGTGTTCCTTGTCTCAGTGTTTCTTGTCTCAGTGTTTCTTGTCTCAGTGTTTCTTGTCTCAGTGTTTCTCGTTCCAGTACTTCTTGGTCCAGTGTTTCTTGGTCCAGTACTTCTTGGTCCAGTGCTTCTTGGTCCAGTACTTTTTGATCCAGTACTTCTTGGTCCAGTGTTTCTTGGTTCAGTACTTCTTGGTCCAGTGCTTCTTGGTCCAGTGCATCTTGGTCCAGTACTTCTTGGTCCAGTACTTCTTGGTTCAGTACTTCTTGGACCAGTGTTTCTTGGTCCAGTGCTTCTTGGTCCAGTGCTTCTTGGTCCAGTGCTTCTTGGTCCAGTGCTTCTTGGTCCAGTACTTCTTGGTCCGGTGCATCTTGGTTCAGTGCATCTTGGTCCAGTGCATCTTAGTCCAGTGCATCTTGGTCCAGTGTTCTTGGTCCAGTACATCTTGGTCCGGTGCATCTTGGTCCAGTGCATCTTGGCCAGTGCTTCTTGGTCCAGTGCTTCGTGGTCCAGTGCTTCTTGGTCCAGTGCTTCTTGGTCCAGTGCTTCTTGGTCCAGTGCTTCTTGGTCCAGTACTTCCTGGTCCAGTACTTCCTGGTCCAGTACTTCTTGGTCCAGTGCTTCTTGGTTCAGTTGTTCCTATTCTAGCACTTCCCGTTCCAGCCCTTCCTCTTCCAGTGTTTCTCGTTCCAGCAGTTCCCTTCTCAGTGTTTCCCATTTCATCATTTTTAGTTCCAGCACTTCCAGTTCCGGTGTGAGCAGAACAAACGCCTACTCAGTATTTCAGAGAATATTCATAAATTTTATTAAAAGGAAATGAAAAATATTCAATAGCAAGAAATAATAAAAATCTAAAAATTCGTCAAAAAAATCATTTGAGTTCACTGAAAAATAAAATATTCAAACATGAAATATTACTGACTGAATCAAATAATGAACATTAAAGGAAATTGAAAATGTGAATCAAATGTAATACTGATCATCAGTGACACACAAATAAAGTACTGAGAATATTGAATCAAGTAAGAACTACAGATAACAGACTTAAATTAGATAAATTTGATTTAGAAAGGACCTTAGGAAAGTTTTTGTTTTCAGAGTTGTCGATGATTAGAACAATTTCCAAATTAGTCATAGAAGCTAAAACCTTGAGTAGCTTTAAAGAGAGATTAGACTAATATATGAATGAGAAGGGTTGGGTTTGATAACCACCTAAAATATTGAAGCAAATTCTTGGGAGGCTTTGAGAAAAAGTTAGACAATTAGGTGGCGTGAGAATGGTTGGTTTGAGAAAGACCTGCTTAGTATGGGCCACTAGGCCTGCTGCAGTGTTCTTCCATACTTATTATATTCTAATAGGCTTCTTCAGCACGAGTGGCGTGTCTCGTGCTACTGAGGCATAACTAAGAGCCACTGTAGCCCAGAGTGACTTACAGTACGTAGTAAATTATTATTATTATAATCAAAAAGAAGCGCTAAGCCACAAGGGCTATACAGCAGTACGTAGTAAAGCCACTGTTAAAGATGAAAGGAAAGAAGCAGAATCGTCGAGCACCTTAAACTGAAGAATGAAATCTTTACTTCAGTGGAAGAATAAGCTAAAGCCCTAATGAGAAGTGCATGTGTAGTTCAGTAGAACACTGGCTCATAGCTGAGAGTGATATTAATAATATGGTGAACCCATTAGACTGAGGTTTCTGTAAAGCACTGCACTCAGAGCGACACAGTCACAAAAGTAGAAATGACTTCTATAGAAAAATACTGTACAATCAAGTGGATAAGATAAATCACATAGATTTTCATTTTGCCGAAGGTTAAGCAGCCCGTCACAGTTCCTGAGTGTTCCGCTGGCCCGCTTTCAACACTCGTGATGAGGAAAACACACAGGAGTTACAATAATGATAATGATAATTATACTTATTTCTACAAGCACTTGTATAACTTATACAAACAACTGACATCAATGACATGCTACTATATAGAAAGCCTCTTGTTATGCAAATTAGGCAAATTAGGTTAATTTTGTCCCCAGGATGCGACTCACACCAGTCGGCTAACACTCGGGTACCTATTTACTACTAGATGAACATGGACAGCAGGTTTCTTAGGAAACACGCTCAAATGTTTCCACCTGTACAGGGGATCGAACCACGGACCTCAGTATGTGAAATGAGTGCGATAGACAGAAGGTCTTCAAAGGAACGGATTGGAAGATAAAATATAATTTAACACTAATGTATCACCACCAAGTCAAGAAACGTAACTGAATAACTCAGTAACTGAGAAAAAAAAAAAACAGGAATATTTCTGCCTTCTCGTTACCCGGAACATTATTTACTAACACAGAGTATGTTGTGAAGAAAGGCTGGTAGGCAACGCTGAAATCTGCACGCCGCTGGAAGAAACGCTTCAACGCTCAAACGACCCACACCAAAGACACCCACACATGTACATAAAAATTTGTATATGTACTAGTGAAGTTTTCCCTCGCATCCAGCATTTCTCGATTTGAAACTTCAAGTTCCAGCACATGTAATTCCCCCACTTCCATTTCCGGTCCTTCCTGTTCCAGCGCTTACAATTCCAGCACGTCACACACGCATCACATACATAATGTTATCGTTGGAACAATTTCTGGAGGCGTCAGTCCCGAGCCCAGCATCTTATTGCAGCAATTTGCGTGACGCCGAACTGAGCAGAGCTGTAAGTGGCGCATCTTGTCAAGCTTACCTGCCCGCCTTCCCTGCACTCTCCTGCATCAGCTGATGCCAGTTACAATTTTCCGCAATGTGCTTGGACCCTCCGAAGCACGACTCAGTCCTCTGCAGAACATGTCAACCCTTTGCACATCACTTCCCTGCTCACTGTAACTAATCCCAACCCTTTGTAATATATTCAAATTCTTAGTTTTTATATGACTCATCCAACTGTAAGTCATCTTGACCCTCTGTAACACGTCTCAACTTCCTGAAACTCGTTTAAACTTTTTTTATAACTCTTCTCAACCCTCTCTAACCTTACTGAACCTTTCCTAACACTTCTCAAGTTCTTGCATTGCCGTTCCTTGTAGCAACGCGTCAGGCGGTCACGAACCGTCTTACAAATCAGAAAGTTAAAGTTAACTTCCCCAGAAGCGCGCCATTATACGTTGTTCCCCATAACTAAGGACCTGAGCCTGCACTAGCAACCTTGTGGGAAAACTAGTAATGTTCATTGCAGAAAGCAACCTTCCCGGAAGCTAGCGACCTTCCTTGAAGCTAGTAACTTTCCCTGAAGCTAGCAACCTTCCCTGAAGCTAGCAACCTTCCCTGAAGCTAGCAACCTTCCCTGAAGCTAGCAACTTTCCCTGAAGCTAGCAACCTTCCCTGAAGCTAGCAACCTTCCATGAAGCTAGCAACCTTCCCTGAAGCTAGCAACCTAGCTTCCCAGAGAGACATTAGGTCTAATAATAACGATCTCAAATGGGTTAACAGGAGGCTAAAGCATCTATTAGGGGAGAAAAGGGGAATTTATAGGCGCATCAGAAGGGGAGAGGTTAACCTTACTGACCAATATGTTCAGCTTAAAAGAGAAGTAAAAAAGGGGATTACAAAGGCTAAACATGACTATGAAATTAGAGTTGCTAATGAATCAAAGACTAATCCAAAGGGGTTTTTTCAAGTATATAGGACGAAGGTGATGGAAAAAGTAGGACCACTGAAAATTGGGAATGGACAGCTGACGGATAATGAACTGGAAATGTGTTCCTTATTTAATGACTATTTTTTGTCAGTTTTTACACAGGAAGATGTATATGAGATTCCAGTAATTAACAATTATTTAGTTCCTGATGAATTTAAATTAACTAACATTACTGTCACGAGGGACATGGTTATTAAACAGATAGACAAACTGAAGCAAAATAAGTCCCCGGGACCCGATGAGTTGTTTTCCAGGGTACTTAAGGAATGCAAGATGGAGCTTAGTCAGCCATTAACGAGTGTGTTCAATGCGTCCATCCTTACCAGTGTTGTGCCAGAGTTGTGGAAGATGTTAATGTGGTTCCTATATTCAAATCAGGGGATAAGTCCACTCCTTCAAATTACCGTCCAATAAGCCTGACATCTATAGTGGGCAAGTTATTAGAATCAATTATAGCTGACATTATTAGAAGTCACCTTGAAGAGCATAACTTGATAAATGAATCTCAGCATGGATTCACGAGAGGTCGTTCCTGCCTGACAAACTTACTGAGGTTCTTCAATAGAACATCTGAGGCAGTTGACAGTGATAAGGAATATGATATTGTTTATTTGGATTTTAGTAAAGCCTTCGATAGAGTACCTCACAAGAGACTCTTAAGCAAAGTGGCAGCTCATGGTATAGGAGGTAAAGTTCTAACATGGAAAGAGGCATGGCTTACCAATAGAAAGCAGAGAGTTACCATTAATGGAGTGAAATCTGAATGGGAATTAGTCACTAGTGGCCTTCCACAAGGATCAGTTTTAGGCCCTCTCTTGTTCATAATTTACATTAATGACCTTGATGAAGGGATTACGAGTGACATGAGTAAGTTTGCTGATGATACAAAGATAGGCCGTATAATTCACTCTGAGGAGGATATCAATGAACTCCAGGACGATTTGGACAAATTAATGTCTTGGTCTGAAAAATGGCAGATGAAGTTCAATGTGGATAAGTGTAAGGTACTTGCCCTTGGTAATGAAAATAACCCTCGAAGCTATAATCTAGGTGAAGAAGAGCTTGATCATACAGAATGTGCAAAAAACTTGGGAGTCAGGGTAAGCAGAAATCTAGAGCCAAGACAGCAGTGCCTTAGTGTGCACAACAAGGCCAACAGATTACTTGGATTTGTCTCAAGAAGTATAAGTAACAGAAGTCCAAAAGTTATTTTACAGCTCTATACATCACTAGTGAGGCCTCATTTAGATTATGCTGCTCAGTTTTGGTCCCCTTACTACAGGATGGATATAGACTCATTAGAGAACATACAGAGAAGAATGACTAAAATAATTTACTGTGTAAGGAACCTCCCGTATGAAGATAAACTTAAAGCCTTAAATCTCCATTCTCAGGAGAGGCGTAGAATGAGGGGAGATATCACTGAAGTGTATAAGTGGATGACGGGCATAAACAAGGGAGGTATTAATAAAGTACTGAGGGTGTCGAACCAGGTAAGAATCAGAAATAATGGATTTAAGTTGGATAAATTTAGATTTAGAAAGGACATAGGTAAGTACTGGTTTTCTAACAGAGTTGTAGATGTGTGGAACAGTCTTCCCAGTGGGGTGATAGAGGCTAGGACCTTGGGTAGCTTTAAGAAGACCTGTTTGTGTGCTCTCTGTGAATCTGAACCAGGATGCCCTCTCTTGAGCAACTTTACCAGCAGCTGAAAGAGCTTAGGGCTGCTAAGCTGATGATACGGCGATTAACGGAGAACAAGAGGATTCGTAGTAATCCTCCTGTTGTGAGTCCCCAGGTTAAGAGGGAAACTTGGTCAGTGGCCGGGCAACATGGAACCAAGCTGAGGATCTAGAAGACTGTTGGAGAGGCAGAAACAACGAGAAATCAGAAGACTACAGTGGAAACTTCCAACCCATTTTCGGTGCTAACTGACGAATGTGGGTGTTCTACTGGGAATGCCACAACGAGCACCAAGGAAGCATTAGCAGATGTGAGACATTCTTAGAAACACCAACGAAGACCATCGAGAACGTCTTGACGAATTCCACAAGTGAAGGTGTAGTGCTACCTAACGAATGTGAGTCGACTACTGGGAACATCACGATGGACGTCGACAAGGAAGGTAAAAACATTGTTGTTGTTGGGGATAGCCAGATTAGGTACATGGATAGGGCATTCTGCTTGAATGATAGGAGTAGGAGGCAGAGAGTGTGTTTTCCTGGGGCTGGGATGAAGTTTAATGATAGCCATCTGGATGACATTATGAAAGGTAATGGGATAAATCCCATTATCTGTCTCAGTGCTGGAGGCAACGATGTTGGCAGACGTAGGAGTGAGGACCTGATTAGCAGGTATAGGTTAGCAATAGATATAATTAGCAGGAAGGGTGGGAACCCTGGAATATTGTTAGTGTTTTCCTGTATAAAAACCGAGAGAAAATAATTATTTAAAATCGAGCACATTTCATTCTCTTTGCCAGTAAGATGTCCATAGTTATTTTTAAGGGGACCTATCTTATCTTTAACTTTTGTTCTATAGACCTGGAAAAAACTTTTTGGGTTAGTTTTAGAATCCCTAGCAATTTTAATTTCATAGTCCCTTTTAGCTTTTCTTATCCCATTTTTAATGTCCCTCTTAATGTCAATATACTGATTCATAAGATGACACTCACCTCTTTTGATATGCCTATAAATTCCCCTCTTATTCCCTAGTAGATATTTCAGCCTATTATTCATCCATTTTGGGTCATTTCTATTTGATCTAATTTCTTTATACGGGATAAACGTTCATTGAGCAGCATGTATAGTGTTCGGAAAACTGTCATATTGATAGCTCTCTTCGTTACCCCAGTCAGCAGATGATAAGTGTTCTCTAAGCCCATCGTAATCTGCTAAGCGAAAATCTGGGACTGTTAGTGAGTTATCTCTACTATCATACTTCCATTCAATGCTAAATGTAATTGATTTGTGGTCACTAGCACCCAGTTCCTCTGAAATTTCTAAATTATTAACAAGGGATTCATTGTTTGCCAGAACTAAGTCAATCAGGGTATTTCCCCTTGTAGGTTCTGTCACAAACTGCTTCAAAAAACAATCCTGAACTACTTCTAAGAAGTCGTATGATTCTAAATTCCCAGTCAAGAAATTCCAATCAACATGACTAAAATTAGTCTCCTAGAATTACTACATTATCGTGCCTTGTGGCCTTAACAATTTCCTCCCATAGTAGTCTCCCTTGGTCCCTAAGTTTGGGGGACGGTATATAACACCTAAAATCAATTTTTCATGCCCCTCTGAAAATTCTATCCAGACAGACTCTGTATGTGTTACTTCAGACTTAATACCCGTTTTTATGCAACAGTTCAAGCGATCTCGAACATACAATGCCACCCCACCCCCTTTCCAGATACTTCTATCTACTTGGAACAATTTTAAGCCCTGAATGTGACATTCCGCAGGCATGTCCCGACTTTTTGAATTAAACCACGTCTCAGTTAAGGCAAATACATCAATGTTACCTGCACTAGCAACTAATCTCAACTCGTCCATCTTATTCCTAGAACTACGACTATTAGCATAATAAACATTGAAAGATTCTCCTTTCTCTTTACCCTTCCTGCTCATTTCTGTTTTTCTACTAAACCTATTACTGTCCTTATCACCTAGTGTCACTGGCTTTTCAATATCTACCTCGTTCTGTTTATTACTAGTTCTCCTAGTACTCATATTACTACACTGTGACTTCACTGTTTTCCTTTCAAAACCCATACCACTAACTATTCCTAGTTTAAAGTCCTAACAGCTCCCTCCACTGCAGTTGCCAGTGCCCCCACCCCAGACTTAGATAAGTGAACCCCATCCCTGGCATACATGTCATTTCTGCCATAGAAGAGGTCCCAGTTGTCAATGAATGTTGCCACATTTTCCTTACAGTATTTGTCCAGCCAGCAGTTGACACCAATTGCCCTGGACAACCATTCATTTCCAACTCCTCTCCTTGACAAAATACCACATATGACAGGGTTCCCACCCTTCCTCCTAATTATTTCTATTGCTGACCTATACCTGCTAATCAGGTCTTCACTCCTACATCTGCCAACATCGTTGCCTCCAGCACTGAGACAGATAATAGGATTGCTCCCATTACCTCTCATGATGTCATCCAGACGGCTAACAATATGCTTCATCCCAGCCCCAGGAAAGCAAACTCTCTGTCTCCTACTCCTGTCCTTCAAGCAGAACGTCCTATCCATGTACCTAACTTGGCTATCTCCAACAACATTCTTACCTTCCTTGGTGTCGTTCGTCGTGACGTTCCCAGTAGTCGACTCACATTCGTCGGGTAGCACGGAGAATGCATTAGTTTCCACAACAGTCTCTTTCTTCTTCATCGTTTCTACCTTTCCATTCGTCGTCTTGATCGTCAACCTCGTTCCATGCTGTCCTGCCACTGACCAGTTTCCCTTCTTGACCTGAGGACTCAAAACAGGAGGACTACTACGAATCTTCTTGTTTTCCTCGGTCAGTCGCCGAATCTCTATCTTTGCCATCCTCAATTCTTCCTTAAGCTGTTGGTAAAGTTGCTCGATGGAGGGCATCTTGGCTCAGTCCGTAGAGAGCACACTCGACACGTCCTCACTGAGCTAAGTACAGGTCACCTGTTCCTGGGAAAAATTAACATGTTATTAGAAGACGGGGGAACTCGCGTGCCTCTTGTGTGGCTCTGACACACTCGAACATGAAGACCTGTTTGAAGTGTTGAATAAGTCCATAACTCGAGAAAAACAGCATGAAACTGCTAAGAAGTAGATACAACATGAACGTTTGCAAGGACTACTTTTTGCAAACAGAATTATAATAGAATGTAATAAAGAATAAAAACGCACAATACCGTGACTGGAACAATAAACAAATAACTCATGCAACGTTTCGGTCCTACTCGTACAGAAACGTCGTCATAGGTTTCATTCTCCTATCTGTGGGATGACTCACGAAATCGTAATGACATGATTGCAAACAAACCATACCACGGGAGGGGATAGAACCAGCGGCCAGAGAGTCTCAAAACTCCAGACCGTCGCGTTAGCCACTGGACCAGCTAGCCACATTAAGATTCGTCCAACTAGGTATATTTCTACACCATAGGAAGGTTAGCATAGGCACCACTGTGACCACAAATGCAAGTTTTTACAGACGAATCTCCAGCTGGCGTGGCCGTGACGAACTCTAGCTCTATCTGCGGGATATTTGTGCAGAATGGAATAAACTACTGGCTAATGTTGCAAGCACAAATATAATAGTGGGAGGAATTACCAAAGCCTTCAGCCCTACACTCTCATTATAAATCTATCAGTCAAGCTTGCCGGTCACCTTAAAATTGTATTACATGTCAGAAAACTTGATAATGAGTTATAGTAACAAGTAAGATATAGGGTATGGTGTGGGAGGCCAGGAGAAAGATGTTACTTACAATACTCAGTACCTCACTCATCCCCCAGTTAAACCCATGCTAAATTCATGTGTTCGTTTCATATATTCAGAAGATTGGGTAGTCTGAAGTCAACAGATTCCTAATATCTGTTCAGTTGCATCGGGAAGATCAGATGATGACGAGGCAACGTAGTCAATAACAGTAGTAGTGGTAGAAATAGAGAGATGAGATAGTCATAGCTAAACCGGTGCTCACTCGAAGTGAAACTAATGGCACACACAGCTCTGCAGTAGCAGTGGAGTAACAATAGTGGCTTAAGATAGGTACTAATTTAGTAGAGGTAGTTGTGGCTGAAGTCTACCATCTAGTTTCATCTCTCCTGTAAATTACATACTATTTTTTTTCAATACGAAATGGTATATTGTCTCCTTTTCTCCCTTCGTTTCTATATCACCAGTGGCCAGAAGAAGTGGAGAGAATGAATAGAGCCTTCTGCTTTTTTATCCTTGCCTTACAAACCTACAGAGTGCATCATAATTCTTAATCTAGAGAGGAGTGCTCAAAATTTCGGCATTCCATTCCTCGGCTCTCTCTCTCTCTCTCTCTCTCTCTCTCTGTGTGTGTGTGCGTGTGTGTGTCTGTCTGTCTGTCAGTGTGTCTGTGTCTGTCTGTGTCTGTCTGTCTGTCAGTCTCTCTCTCTCTCTCTCTCTCTCTCTCAACAAGTCTTGGTGCCTTAATATAGAATTCATATCTCTCTAGATATTTCCTGGTTCTCCTGCCGTGACCTTCCATGAAGAGCCAATATTTCATTTTTACTCACTAACAAAGTAACTGTTAAAAACAAAAAGAAATTTCAGTGTCTGTGAGATGAAGAGAATGCTGCCTCCCGGTGACCCCCACCACAAGTGGGAGCATCCTACAGAGACCTTGCAGCTGTAGCTCAACACCCTCTAGAAACCACGAGGTATGTTTCAATACCTTTGAAATTTTCAGGGACTGTTGCACAACATCCTCCAGAGGTACAGGTGATATTGCTTAACCTCGTCTAGTAACGCAGAAGATGCATTTCAGCATTCTCCAGAAGCTGTGGCTCAATATCCTTCAGAGGTTCATAATCTGTAGCTCAGTACCCTACAAAGGACCATGAATTACAGCTCAACACCATCCTAAGGCTCAGGATGTTCAAGTTAGCCAGAAGGTTCACCTGAACCAGAAGCTGAACCTAAGATCCAGAAATGTATTTTTTTTTATATAAAATCAATGTAACTCTATTAAAGAGTTTGTTACATATAAATCAAAAGATCTTTATAGTGCGTGCCTGAAAAAAAAAAAATTTCTTACGATGATAGACTGAGGGCCCTGAAATTTAGCTCTCTTGAAAGACGTAAAATGAGAGGAGACATACGACTAAGGAAAAAGAAAAGGTTTAAGCTAGAGAGAGATACTTCCTTTATAGACGAAGACAAAGAATCACAGACCTTCTCAAGGGTCCTAGATTATCTGAGGTGCAGAAAGAAACACTGGCTAGAAATAAAGTAAAAATTTATGAAAATGAATTGAATGAGTCATACAGAGTCCAGGAAAGACATAAGGAGCTAAAAGATATTAATTAAAGTGAAAATCCAAAATACTTTCTATTCATACAGTATGGCCATTCCTGGGCAAAATCCAGATTCAATATCGGGTCCTAGCTCAAACAAGACGGAACGTACACTCACGATAGCAAACAAACGAATGAACTACTGAAATCTCGACATCACTTTGTGTTTAATGAGCCAGTAATTGGACTAAAGACTGACAATCCTAATGAATTCTTCATGAATGAGACTCAAAACATTTTCAACATCTGACATACTTCTGACATAACCCCTAACAGGAGGAATTTGAGGCGATCAGTCCCTCAGCCTTCAGTCTTACCATTTATCTACATTCCTGTCAGACACAGCAACATCTTGGGATCTTAATACAGGGAATTATTCACTTGCCCAACCTTTAAGCATAACCTACTTCCACATTTGGATTTGTCAAGTGTGATACCCCTACGACTGCTTCACCTCACCTATCTACAGTATATAAGCCACTTTTTTACACATAGGCTGTATTCTAATTACATCGACTAATTACATCGACTCAAGGCTGAGGGAATGATTACCTCAAACTCCTCCTGTTCTTCACCATTCTCCTTTGTATGGACTGATGAAGCCACTGTGTGGTGAAACGTTTCCTCAGTAAAGATTCCCAAGTGTTGCACATGTGTCTAATTTATCAGCTTGTCGGTTCTCTGAACCATTTATCTACAACTATAGATCGATATCACTAACGACCCACATTACAAAAATCTTTGAAAGAGTTTTAAGAAGCAAAATTACCATCCTACTGAACACAAAACATCATGGGTTTAGAGCAGGCCGTTCCTGCCTCTTGCAATTACAGGACCACTATGACATGGTCTTGGATGCACTGAAATACGAAGAAATGTTGAATGCACAGATCTTAGCAAAGCATTCCGTAAGTGCCATCATGGTGTAATAGTGCACACATAAATGGAAAAAGTGGGCAGATGGATATTTAATGTTATAACGAAAAGAAGCACAAGGATAACAGTAAACAGAGTGAAACTGAAGGCTGACATAGAGAAAAGCTCTGTTCCCCATGGCACAATATTTCACCCTGTTCTTTTTCTCATTCTCATATTGGATAGAGGCATAAATCGTAGCAACGTATACAAATACAAATACAAATACAAATGTTTCTTTCTCTATAAAGATTACAATGTGGGATTTACATATTATGAAATATTAATTACAAAGAGGGCCACTTTCATGCCTAGCATGGCTAGGCATTTCGGGCAGACTAATAATAATTCTAAATCTATACTGATACAGGTTATGGAGCATAATGATATTGAAGCTAGGCAACTGCATTACAGTTTATAAATTTAGCATTAAGAATAGTTTTGTCTTGGCATGATAGTTTCTATTAAAGGTCTTATATTGGAGTATCTCAAGCAAACTCATGACTAGTTTTATTCAAAATTTTACGTTTACAGTCATTTGGGTGAGCTTAGGTGTAAATTGGGGGAATCACAGATATCGGAGTAGGTATGGTTTGTTTTTTGTGTGCATGATACAAGATAATAGGTGGTATTCATGTAGTTAGCTGACGGTGGGGTGCTTCAGGGAGATAAGGTGTTTTTTAACGGTAGTATTGAAAGTGATGGTTATGTCTGCCGTTCTAGAGTTTTCAGAATTTAGGCCCTTTAACGTAAATTGAATTTTTGTATAGGTTTAGCCGGACACGGGGAATGTCAGATATTTTTGTGCCTGGTGTTGTGTCTGTGGGTCCTGTCACAAGAAAGCGTTTTAGTTCAGGGTTAATATTGGAATTTATGGTTTTGTAAATGTAGGTTGCACAGTAGTAAGACTATTTGGAGACAATGCTAAACTCAGTATGAGACCGTCATTCATTGTGAACACGACAAACCTCCAAGTTGACAAAAACAAAGTCTTCCAGCGGGCCACTGACCAAAATATGATGATCTGTGAGGACAAACTTCAGTTACTCAGTGATGGAAAGACTGAGGAAATAAAGATTTGAACAGAACATAGAAACAAACTCGAATTCAGTAGAGTGTAAGACTAATGTGAGAGACCTGGGTAAGATTATGTCAAATGATCTCACCTTCATGAATCACAACAGTGTCATTATCGCAACCACAATGAAAATGACAATCTAGATAACTAGAACCTTCTAAACAAAGAATGTCAAACCAGTGTTGATACTCTTTAAGTCACTTGCCCTCTCTAGGCTGGAGTACTGTTGCACTCTAACAGCTACAATCAAGGCGAAACTGCAGACCTGCAGAATGTGCACAGAACCTTCACAGCTCTCAGAGACTAAGTTAAACATTTAAATTACTGGGAGTATTTGAAGTCTCTCGATCTGTACTCCTTGGAACGTAGGCAAGACAGGTACACTATAATCTACACCTGAAAAATTCTAGAAGAAGTGGTCCTAAATCTGCACACAAAAAATGCGGTAGCCAAATATTTTGGCACTGAATATATGTTCATTCTGGCGTTGAATAAATGTTCAGCAATTTGCATCCAGAGCCGCTCAGGGCAGCTCAAGACTCGAACTGCTGAAAATATAGGGAAATTTTTCAGGATTGGTGAACTTCTTGGTAAACCTTTACACTTAACGATTAAGGAACATACGCACGCGCATGATCATCCTATGAGAGAAGAGTCTTTTAAAGTTTTAGCCAGTTGCCCTTGACACACAAAGCTGAAAAATCGCAGCGCTCTACACCATTTTAAGCCGAATTTAGGCACCTATGAAAGCGCCTGCGAACTTTTGTAATTTTAATCATGTGGTAATTATATTAACCTTCGACTTACATATTTTTTAATGGTACTTAAAATCGTAATTTTCTTTACACTTTTGAAATACCGCAGGTATTACAAACCCCTCCTCAGCCCTCTGGATATTACTTTTAGAAACCCGCACGTCCTCCTAATCACCAAACTACAAATCTTCTGCATAATCACACCTCAGACACATCTCCACTGCCTCAAGCCTTCTCCTTGCTGCATCATTCACCACCCATGCTTCACACCCATGTAAGAGCGTTGGTACCACTATACTCTCATACATTCCTCTCTTTGCTTGTCTCCACTTCTGAAGAGATTCATGGATACCAGTTAGCCAGACTTGAGTCCTGAGAGTGAGAAGTACAGTGATTTTCGCTCACCATGAGGCTGGCCAAAATGACATGGGTTCGAATCCTCGGCTAGTCGCAGTGTTGTAATTGATTCAATACCGCTCGTTCGTGTTAAAATAATATAAAATACTGCTCGTGGAGGCTAGTACACCAAACGGGGAGTAGAATGAAATTAGCTCAGAGGTTTCCACACCAACGTATGTCCTTGGATCAAGGTAAAACACCTAGCTCTGCTGGGTACTTCATTTATGTAGGATTGCGTGGTCCAGTGGATTAGAGCGTCATGTGTGATTTTTCGCTCACCATGAGGCTGGCCAAAACGACAGGGGTTCGAATCCTCAGCTAGTCGCATATTTTATATATTCGTAATTAATCCGTTCCTAGAGCCATTACTATAAACGAAATTTACGATTTGCGAATCAATTTTCCCCATAAGAAATAATGTAAATACAATTAATCCGTTCCTGACACCCAGAAGTATTAAAACAAAAAAATTTTTTACATGAAATATACATGTAGTACATAAACAATACAATGGGAAATGAATGAAACATTAACAGCATAACACTTACCTTTATTGGAGATTCTTCTTAGTGTATGGGAGACGGAGGAGGAAAGAGATTGGATTGTTTGCAGTTTGGAAGGAGAATCCCCTTCCAGCAACACCTCAGGTACCAATTGCTTCTCTGGGGTTGCTTCTCTTCTCTGTTTCTTAATGCCACTAGGACCACCTTGAGAGTCACTCTAGTCCTGTCTCACAAAGTAACTGTGGAGAGAGCTCTGTTTCTGGCGTCTCTTTAACACTTCCCTAAAATGGCCCAAGACTTTGTCACTGTACATATTCCTCACCTTCTTTACCACAGGCTTGGCAATAGGAGCTTCCTTTGGAGCCATAGCAGCTTATTTAATGCTTGCAAGCACTAAAATGAGTGGAATATTATGAAATATTTCGTAGGAGCACTTGAGGAGACCTTCACTCACTGGTAAACAATGCCAGACTGGCTGGGTAGGGAGGCCACCCTGGCTCACACCTTGCATACGCGTCCAAGACTAACTACTATTCGCGAGTCAACCTATGAAAAGCGAGTCCATGTTTATACGAAAATACCCCTATGATCGGCGAAATTTACGATTGCCGAGAACTACGAAAAGCGAAGGACCACTGTACACACACACACACACACACACACACATATATATATATATATATATATATATATATATATATATATATATATATATATATGAAGGTAGTAGGCTGGTAGACAACAACCACCCAGGGAGGTACTACCGTCCTACCAAGTGAGTGTAAAACAAAAGCCTGTAATTGTTTTACATAATGGTAGGATTGCTGGTGTTCTTTTTTCTGTCTCATGAACATGCAAGATTTCAGGTACGTCTTGCTACTTCTACTTACACTTAGGTCACACTACACATACATGTACAAGCATGTATATACACACACACACCTCTGGGTTTTCTATTTTCTTTCTAGTTCTTGTTCTTGTTTGTTTCCTCTCATCTCCATGAAAAGTGGAACAGAATTCTTCCTCCGTAAGCCATGCGTGTTGTAAGAGGCGGCTAAAATGCCGGGAGCAAGGGGCTAGTAACCCCTTCTCCCGTATAAATTACTAAATTTAAAAAGAGAAACTTTCGTTTTTCTTTTTGGGCCACCCTACCTTGGTGGGATGCGGCCGGTTTGTTCATATATATATATATATATATATATATATATATATATATATATATATATATATATATATATATATATATATATATATATATATATATGCAGAGCAACCTACGGGGGGAGTAGAATGATAGCTCTAGCCCTTTCGTGTTGCAATCAACACATCAGGAGCTTGCAAAAGAGGAGGATGTCCATGTATTTTCCCGAAGGATGTCTTCACTGGAGTGGGTGAGGGAGGGAGAGAGAGAGAGTGAGAGAGAGGAGGGTACAGGAAGTGCCCCTAGGCATACTAGTGACCATAGCATTAGAAAAATCCCACAAGCATTAATATTGTAGTAGCCTAAACGAAAGTAACGTGGCAATAATAAAAAAAATTAGTCATACTCTGCTATATTATCAGTAACTTTACATACATAAATATATTGTCAGTGATTTGGAAGTCACTGGCAATTATGGTATAGCCACCCACGGGAAAGCGTATCCATTTAAAGGGACGAGAAAACGGGAACATTTAAAGGGGAGACTTCTAAAAGTTATGTATAGGAAACGGGGCTCATTAAAATAAACGTTTTTAAAGAGAGAGGCATCTGTAATAACAAGGAAGGCGGCCACAGTTATTCAACCCACATAATTCTGAGGCAAACTCTGATTCAGCCTTCAGAAACTGCCGGAAAAATTAGGCCCTAATTAATCGGTGTGGCACTACATTTAAGACAGTCTATTGCATTCGTATAAAAGTCCAGTTTAGACTGCGTATTATTGCCTCAACTAAAAATGTATACAATTTGAACAACCCGTCAGTGATATTGTACAATGAATGCCTATCATGCTTAATATTTGACGATTCTACAATATTCCTTTCAAGCCGAGAGGAACAAGGGAAGATGACTCTTGCTTCCTGCCAATTTGCCGGGTTATTACAAGCTCTAATATGGTTGAAAATCGCGTTCGTGGTTTTCTTAGCTGCCAACAAGGCAGACTCCACAAACACCTTAGGATGCCGCAGCTTCATGTCAATGTCAAATATTTTCCAAATTTCTTCATCTAGGAACTCCGGGCTGCACACTCTATAGGCTCAGAAACATAGTTAGAAATTCACTCCTTTTAACACTAGTCTCATGGTTGAAATAGTAGTGAATATGTGAGCACACATTGGTGGCCTTCCTTTATACTGTAAACTTAAACTTTCTATCAACCCGCTGTATCAACACATCTATGAGTGGAAGTTTACAGTCCACCTCTTTCTCCACGGTGAATTTAATAGACGGGACTAAAGCGTTAAGTCTTGGTAAAAATCTATCAAGGGCCATATCGTTAGGACTAAGACACAATATGTCATCCACACATCTGAACCATTTAACTCTGCATAGCAGGATATCTTTTAACTATCTACAGGCTGCCCAATGAGGGGGATAACGGACTACCCATAGTGAAGACGTCTTTTTGGAACGTAATTGCTTGGACATCCTCCTCTTTTCTGCAATTTTGCAAAGTCCTGATGATGTGTTGATTGCAACACGAAAGGCCTAGAGCTATCATTCTACTCCCCCCCCCGTGGTTGTTTTGCATCTTGTATCGCTTGGTTTGCGATAATTGCATAATATATATATATATATATATATATATATATATATATATATATATATATATATATATATATAAACACTTATCTCTGTCTGACAGAGACTCGAACCTACGGACCTTTGGACAAGGTACGCAGTGCAGGGGATGAGATGAAAAGCTGTAAGCCTTCTCCCTGAAAGCTGGCTGCCTTGGATCAAACGTGTAGCGGATGCTACACGCCAAGGTATTGTCCAGTGTGGGTAGATTGGTAAAGCACTGCGTACCTTGTCCTAAGGTTCGTAGGTTCGAGTCTCCTTCAGCCAGAGATCATTGTTTGTGTATATTTCGCATGCTCTCGCGAATTCCTTGATATATATATATATATATATATATATATATATATATATATATATATATATATATATATATATATATATATATATAAATATATATATATATATGAAGGTTTAAAAATTACTTTTCTTTTCATTTACAATAGCAGGATAAAGAAAACTTGATATCGCTGCTCCAAATGAACTTTTAAGTCTATTGAGGAAGATATGAGCAGGAAAATGAGCGCAACATTTGTGACAATAGTAGAAAAAAATAAACAAATGGGTATGAAAAACGGGATAAAAGAGTGACGATTATATGAAGATCAGGTTTAATTTAACGGAAGAAGGAATGAGAAGAGATAAACCTGTTGTCAGTTGCCTGCTTTGTTACCAGATGTGAATGGGATGTGATTGCATTATACCAATCAAACTTCAACGTGATTTGGAGGGTAAAGAGCTTAGTAATTCTTAATGTTCTTTAGAGAATATGATACAACAGTAACAATCACATCACAACAGTTGGACATCACTCTTCGTTTCTCACGTCATCTCTTTGTAATGCTCATTTTACTGGAGTAAAAGAAAATGAATATTCACTGGAATGAGTGGAGATCATTGTTTATTATTTTAAAGGAAATACTGGAAAGTCTCCAGTAGTCATTCGTAAAAATGTTTCGCTATATAGATACAACTGAGAAAAGAGCGCTATTCATATCTGGAAATTTAATCAAGACATGGAAAAGGAGACTAAAAGTCCTTGTTATGGATTACATTTACATGCTGTCACCGATACAACCCATCTAATGGGATATATTCGAGATGTCTTCGTGGAAACGAGGAGTCTCAGCAGACATGTTGTGTCTTAATTACTAAAACAGTGACTAATAATGTTACTGTGAATTTCTCGCATCTGTTATCACAGATGGGAGCTACGATGATGGTTTAATGACTAGCTCAACACCACGGTCAGTAACTAGCTCAACACCACGGTCAGTAACTAGCTCAACACCACGGACAGTAACTAGCTCAACACCACGGTCAGTAACTAGCTCAACACCACGGTCAGTAACTAGCTCAACACCACGGTCAGTAACTAGCTCAACACCACGGTCAGTAACTAGCTCAACACCACGGTCAGTAACTAGCTCAACACCACGGTCAGTAACTAGCTCAACACCATAGTCAATGACTATCTCAACACCACAGTCAATGACTAGCTCAACACCACAGTCAATGACTAGCTCAACACCATAGTCAATGACTAGCTCAACACCATAGTCAATGACTAGCTCAACACCACAGTCAGTGACTAGCTCAACACCACAGTCGATGGCTAGCTCAACACCAATGACTAGCTCAACACCACAATGACTAGCTCAACACCACAATGACTAGCTCAACACCACAATGACTAGCTCAACACCAAAATGACTAGCTCAACACCACAACGACTAGCTCAACACCACAATGACTAGCTCAACACCACAATGACTAGCTCAACACCAAAATGACTAGCTCAACACCAATGACTAGCTCAACACCAATGACTAGCTCAACACCACAATGACTAGCTCAACACCACAATGACTAGCTCAACACCACAATGACTAGCTCAACACCACAATGACTAGCTCAACACCACAATGACTAGCTCAACACAATGACTAGCTCAACACCACAATGACTAGCTCAACACCACAATGACTAGCTCAACACCAATGACTAGCTCAACACCACAATGACTAGCTCAACACCACAATGACTAGCTCAATACCACAATGACTAGCTCAACACCACAATGACTAGCTCAACACCACGGACAGTAACTAGCTCAGCACAACAGTCAATGACTAGCTCAACACCACAGTCAATGACTACCTCAACACCATAGTCAATGACTAGCTCAACACCATAGTCAATGACTAGCTCAACACCACAGTCAGTGACTAGCTCAACACCACAGTCGATGGCTAGCTCAACACCAATGCCTAGCTCAACACCACAATGACTAGCTCAACACCACAATGACTAGCTCAACACCACAATGACTAGCTCAACACCACAATGACTAGCTCAACACCACAATGACTAGCTCAACACCACAATGACTAGCTCAACACCACAATGACTAGCTCAACACCTCAATGACTAGCTCAACACCACAATGACTAGCTCAACACCACAATGACTAGCTCAACACCACAATGACTAGCTCAACACCACAATGACTAGCTCAACACCACAATGACTAGCTCAACACCTCAATGACTAGCTCAACACCACAATGACTAGCTCAACACCACAATGACTAGCTCAACACCACAATGACTAGCTCAACACCACAATGACTAGCCCTCGACACTGTTCCATAATGTGAAAGATCGCGTTGTGATTCATGTTGTCAGAAAATGGTGCGTATACCATTGTTTTGTGACAAGGATGACTGTTTAATGATGAAATCCAGAAGGCAATCAAGATATTCATCATTGGATCGAATGTTCAACCCTTGAAGGTGTTTCAGAAACTATGTGAAAGGATTAGAGAATGATTTCGCTCTTCTTTGTACCATTTTGAAGCTTACTGATTGTCTCAGAAAGATACACTGAGAAGACTCTTCGATCTCCACAAAGGTGCTGTTTTCTCTCTCATTGAAAAGCACAATCCAAGAGCAATTTACTTCGAAGAGGATGAAATGATTATAAAATTTTATGCTGCCAACATGTCTGACAATCAAAATGCATTAAATGTCCTTCTAGAAAAAAAAATCAACGTGATTTCGACTTTAAAAAAAATCGAAGAGATCACGAGCAGAATTTTCGTGACAAGTTCAAAGAATACAGATACGAAAAGATGTGGATCATAAATCCATTCGTTCCAGGGAATTTAGTAAGATTCATTCTGAAAAATTTGGATGGAAAGAAACTCTCCGAACATCAAAGCGAATCAAATTTTATTTTTTCAATAAGAAATCCCTTTCAATCTTTTAAACCAGTTGAAAAAAGAGTAATATCGTAGCTCAGCCTCATTGGGTATCACAGTTATTGTGGAACTTGATGGCACCAGTTTTTCTCTGTGAGTCATCTCTAATTAATTATAATTAATAAAACAAAAATTAAAAACTATCTCTTACCAAATCTGAAACATAATTGTTTGGTTGGTATTTGTGGTAAAGGCTTTTCAACTAAAAGAAGAATCTTAAGATTGCATGTAACCTGTTCCCTACTAGTCAAGAATACATTATCTCCTAAAATAGGGAATAAACTAAGTGTGTGTGCGTGTCATATATATATATATCTATATATATATATATATATATATATATATATATATATATATATATATATATATATATATATATATAATTGCTTTGAGAATATACTAGCCCAACAAGAGAATATACGTACTAAGCTAACAAGGGCATATACTACCCTAACAAGGGAATATACTAGACTAACAATGAAATATGGTAGCCTAACAGAGGGAAGATAATAACTTAAAATTGGAGTATACTCATCTAGCAAAAAAAATATATTCTCACTGTCCAAGTAAAACAGGTGTGCTATCATGAGTATATTTGCATACTAAGTGATATATCCTCGCATACCATGGAAAATATTCTCGTCTATCAAATTAAATATATTTCAGTTAGCAGAGCTGTTGAATTTCTATTAGCTAGCGCACGTGCGTGTGTATGTGTGTGTGTGATTGTGTGTGTGTGTGTGTGTGTACTCACCTATTCGCACTCACCTATTTGTAGTTACAGGGGTAAAGTCATAGCTCCTGGTCCCGCCTCTTCACTGATTGCTACTAGGTCCTTTCTCTCCCTACTCCATGAGCTTTATCATACCTCGTCTTACAACTATATATGGCTCCTGCCTCCACTATGTCACTTTCTAGGATATTCCACTGCCTGACACCTCTATGACTGAAGAAATACTTCCTAATATCCCTTTGATTCATCGGAGTATTCAACTTTCAACTGTGACCCCTTGTTGCTGTGGCCCATCTCTGGAACATCCTGTCTTTATCTACCTTGTCAATTCCTCGCAATAATTTATGTGGCATGCAAAGAGTACGTAACCTTTATTCGGCGCATGTACACACCCTCATTTACAGGCTATCTCCCCCAACCAGCGAACCAGGTGACTGAGGGTTGGCGATGGGGCCCCGTCGTTCAACCAGTACCCAGGTTCCAGCCAATGAGAAGATGGTTTTGGCAATCGCAGAGGTTATGTGGGTACCACTCTCCTGTCTGCCCTTGTCATTCCCATTCTAGAGCTGGTTGAAGCACGGTCTCTCTAGTGGCTTCTATTCTGCCTTGCTTACCGTGGAGTGCGCTAATACCTATCGCTGTACATAGTGTATATAGTGTACATACTTCTGTTCTAAATTGGTGAACGATAAGTCAAAAGTTTTCTGCTGTGTTTATTTTGCTCCCTTTACACCCAGGATAACAGACCATTTGGAAACCTGGGTTGTAATAATTTATATGTCGTTATCATGTCTCCCCTGACCTCCTTTCTTCGTAGGACAATTCCTTTAGCTCTCTGACTAGCCTTGTTGCAAAGCTTTGCACTTTCTCTAATTTCTTGACGTGCTTGACCAGGTGTGAATTCCAAACGGGTGCTGCGTACTCCGGTATGGGCCTGACGTACACGGTGTACAGTGTCTTGAGCGACTCCTTACTGAGGTATCGGAACGCTATTCTCAGGTTTGCCAGACGCCGTACGCTGCAGCAGTTATCTGATTGATGTGCGCGTCAGGAGATGTGCTCGGTATTATACTCACCCCAAGATCTTTTTTCTTGAGTGAGGTTTGCAGTCTTTGGCCACCTAGACTATATTGTGTCTGCGGTCTTCTTTGCCTTTCCCCGAACTTCATGACTTTGCATTTGGCAGGATTAAATTCAAGGAGCCAGTTGCTGGACCAGCCTTGTAGCCTGTCCAGGTTTCTTTATAGTCTTGCCTGATCCTCGACCGATTTAATTTTTTTCATGTGTATGTGTATGTGTGTGTGTGTGTGTGTGTGTGTGTGTGTGTGTGTGTGTGTGTGTGTAATTTCTAGATCAGCTACTCGAGAATAAGTTGGTTTTAAAAACTTTGGCAGTTCATGGAAGTCGTTAAATTCGTGATCGGGTGGTTGTGTATCCGTGATGATGGTTGGTTGGTTCAGCGGTGCTCATGGCACCACCTGTGTGCCTTCCTCTATTTTCAGTGTCGAATTTAACATTTTTTTGTAAATTGAAGAGTATTACTGTGAGTTACAATACGTTGTTGTGTCTATGCTCTCTTGTGCTGGCGTATTGTATGTGCCCTCTGAGCGGCCCTCTTGTGAATGGAGTTGTAGTTCGGCCCAATCTCTTAACTGTTATTCTAAGGTATTTATGGTAAAGAAATTATTTACATAAGGGCAATGTTTAGCTTAAGACCTGAAAGAAATCGTCTGTTTGCGAAACTTTTTAAACAAAAAAACTTACTCAACGATATGTTCCCTTTTGCTTTCATACCTGTCAGATTCTTTTTGTCTTTCAAACCCGCCTCTTCAATTTTACTGACAGTCATTAATAGTTTATCTCTTGAGCTCTATCATCTGTTCTTAAAACTTTGTAATGAGTCTGATTATGCCACTCTCACATCCAGTTCATTCTACTTCCATGTTACCCTGCAACTGAGAAAAGAATTTTCACTTACCAAAGTTTTCCGTACCTTACATCTCATTCCGTCACAAAGCTCCAATAGGTACGTCATACAGAACTCCAGATCCAGAAGGTACATAATGCAGAGCTTCAGTAGGTACATCATACAGAGCTTCAGAAGGAACATCAAACAGAGCTCGAGAAGGTACGTCATACAGAACTCCAGAAGGTACGTCATACTATTGATCTCTAATTAATTCATCGCATATCTCTTCGTCGTCTCATGTCAGTGCTTCTAATTATTTTGTCAGTTTTATCACAGTTCAGATGACCCTCAAACGCAACATCCCCACCCAATCTATTGTGCAAAGATAGTACTCTTCCCCTCCAGCAATACATCACCACCACTCATCTATCCTTCAACAGGTACTGTACTTACAACCTCCAAACCTGCAACATCACCTCACATTCGTCAGAATTCAACCACTGTACTTTTCATCTACAAAACTGCAACATCACCACTCAGAAATGCAATATCACCTTCCACCCTTCAAAGTGCAGGCATAGTACTTTCCACCACAAGACTGCAGAACTGCTACATTACCCATCTTCAGAGTGTGAGCACTGTGCAGTCAACCTCCGACATATTGTAATTGATAAAGAAACGAAAGCAATAAATAGAAACTTTATTTCAATGACGATTCGTCTGTGCAGCAGACTTTTTCTAATCTGTTAGATCACACCTGATGGTTTAAAGGCAAGAGAGAGAAACCCAGTCTGGTAAGACAAAAATGAAAGAAAATATTTGAGGAGCACTGTAGCAGGTCTGTTGGCCTATGTTGCACTGACCCAAGTAGTTCTGGTAGTAGTAGTAGTAGAAAAAGTAGTGGTAGTAGTAGTAGTAGTGGTGGTGGTGGTAGTAGTTGGTAGTTCACGGCGGTATACGTGATTAAATATATGTATTACTGAAGATTTTGTCTGTTAGTAACTACCTTGGTTCTGCGTGATGCCATGATAGTGGTTTCAAAACATTTCTTCTTGTATATTCTCCTTTTATTACAAGTTCTGAATAAGAAAATCTCATCAGATGGTCATGTAAATTACTGTCTGGACCCATGCATTGCTTATGAGTTTGGGTTTAGCCTATATGTCTGTTGTCATGTTTATTTAAATTTCTTGCGGTTTTTCCTGCATAAATCTTGTTGCATCCACAACACGGAATTTCGTAGACACCAGCCTTTTCTAGTGGAGATGAAAGGTATAAAATATCGACATGATGGGAAAAATAAGGACAAATGCAGTATAATACGGACCTTTATTCACCATGTTTCGCCCACATAGTGCACTTCATCAGGTCACAAACAGATCTACCTGAGTAAAGGGTACATGAGTACTCAGTGTGGAGAATCAGGTGGATAATGTTAGTGAGGTTAAGGATATTATAAGAATCGTTTAGTCAAAGAACACTAGTGCAACTAATGATACATTTTATTGTGGCAATGTTTCGCTCTCCAGGAGCTTTATCAAGCCGTTTCGCTCCTGGAGAGCGAAACGTTGATACAATAAAATGTCTCATTAGTTGCACTTGTGTCCTTTTACTTAACATATTGTCGGCAATTCTACCAACCTTATTACAATATAAGAGTTTTTGACAGCAGTCCTGTGGTCGGTTTCTTTATAATAAAGACCAAAACGTCACAAAACCGTGGCTGGAACAATACACACAAAAAAAAAAACGCACTTAGGAGACAACCTTATGACGACGTTTCGGTCCTACTTAAACTTGTTTAGAGTGTTAATGTTAATGTAACTTGTTAAAAGCTCAAGTCGGGTCGAATATTGTTTCTTTTAAAATTTTCGCGACGCTACATAAAGTTAAAAATAATATAGGGTCTTAATTTTTGGTCGGTTTTGGATGTTCAGATTTTTTTTTTTTTACAATTACCGATGAATCTTGGGAATCGTAATTTTCTTAAAATGTTTTTAATGGTTTCGTCTTCAAATATGTATATAAATCCACGTAGAAAACCCCTCGTTCAATTGACCTTCATTTGTCTTTGTGCTCTAATGTGACCAAATAAAGGAATAGATCCTTTTTAAAAGAACCTAATCTATTTAAAAGTAGGCTTCATGTGTACTTGAATTCATCGTTTCTATGCTCATGGAACGCTAAAAAGTGTATTAAATTATTTAATTCAGTTTCTATATTAAATTGAACTGAATGCTCAGCTCTAACGAGATTGTCGCTGATGAAGGTCGAGCGGTGTAGCAGCGATTAGCAAACTGTCGTTGAGTAACCTCATCTGAAACACATCGTTCGGAAGTAAGTTGGAGAGTCGTACAACTTCCAGCGTGCACAAGATTAGTGTAGGAGCAACGGTAAGAAGCTTCAATAAATATGTCAACGAGCGTAACTTCGCAGGTCAAAATGATTCAAGAAATACCTCGAGTGTCCAACACAGTAATTCGTATAACTATCTGATGAGATTTTCTGATTTTAAAGTCGTAATGTTAGAAGGGGTAAAAAATTAAAGAAAATGCTATACAAGTGCTCTCATCATGACATAAAACACAGTCATACAAGGCAACTTCCTACTGGCAAAACCTATAGCAATATAGATATTAAACCAGGAAAAGTGAGGAAAATTACTATTATTACTATTACTACAACCAGCAATACTTAACATGCCAGCGAGTTTCAAGATCTTTCTATCGTGGGTCAGTAGATCTACTGCAGTGTTTTTTAAGTATTTACTTATATTCTTGTGTTAACACCTGACTATGTTCTTCCCTCCTGCTTATAAACTGTGCTTCCACCACGTACAATCTGTCACGCAACACACTAGTAATTCATGTACTTCGCACATTGAGATCAGCACTTCACCGAGTCTGCTCTCTCTCCTTTTAACATCGTCACTGCGCACCGTGTGCGCAATCGCCTTCTTCGTGGTACCTTCTCGGACACGACAAGACAGACTCTGGCAACACTCCTGACAGCCACCCTGCAGGCGGAACTATGCAACCTTCCCAGTATCAAGGACTCTTTCATAACCGTCAGCTGTAACGATGACGATGCTGACGAGATGAGATCACCACCAAATCGGCAAAGAACGTTCTCAAGGACCGTGATTTGGAAGTGCCTCCTTTCCCTGAGTTGAGGGCCAAGAAATCGGTGTTCGTAAAGAAGATTAATGACGACGTCACCAGCCAATGAATAGGAGGCTTGACACAACTAACTGAAGATCAAAATGACTGAGCCACCGTCTACTCCTTCACAAAAGTTCCACCTGCCAGCTTTATGATCAAGGACTCAGTGAAGGTCTACTCATCTCAACAAATTAATCCCAGGAATATTCTATATCATCCTACGTTGGAACTCTTATTCACATACCCACCTCACCAAGGACTGCCATTTGAAGGCTTTAAGTACCTCCAACTCCGGCACAAGACACACTTATATGGACTTCGCCTCGACCTCAAACGAAATGTCTCGACTACAAAATGATCACCACACTCATGCAGCCAAGCGCTCTTATAGGAAGGAAATCATCAATAAGAAAAACTCGAGACTCCGACTCTCGCTTGAAATCACTAAACTTCTAGACGATACTCAAAGAATTTCCCAAGTTTTCCAGCAGCCTACTTCTGCTACCAACCTTATTCCAATACTTTCAATACTCCCAGATGGCGCTCCCAAGAAGATCATGTACTGCATGACATATATGTACATGATGAGCGCCGTCTGTCCTGGAACCTTCAGCTCCACAATAAATGATCTCTTCCACCTCAACAACCTTCCCCGCTTCAATTTTCCTGATACTGCACCATCAGCACAAATACAGATCGTCTCCACCCTAGCCGAATCTCCAACCACAGCCGCCCAAATCCACTGCTGACCCACTAGCAGCCGAAATCACCCCACCTGCCCAGATAGCCACCATCTTCACACCCACTGCGACTCCAACAGAAGATCAAGACTCTCACACCTCCGAAGACGAATATGAAGTCAATGATCACACAATTTCGATTCTTCACCGCACTTTCGAACAAGAACATCTTGTTCGCCAAAGCACTTCACCCTAGACTCTGCAGAGGAGCTGTCAATTACACCTTCGTTGCTCAGTATAAAATTTCACACTACGACAAGTCCATGATTCTGTGAAAACAGTCATCGAAGACTTTGACATTTATAAACAGCTCACGCACCTAACAAGCAGCATTTAAAAATTTTAGGACTGGATTGTTCCAAACAAGACAGTAAATTGAACTCATGAACTGTACCTAACAGCTATCCCCAGCCTTAATACAGTTACCTCTCGCCATCTAGCTCTTCACGTTAAGCCCTGACTCTGTTTCTACGAGTAAAGCCACTCCTCCCCGGGGATATTCTTCACCTAACCACACTTCCTTGCTCTCTTCTTACCTGAGAGTTAGATAGTCAAGTTAGATCTATTAGATTTGAAGCCTGATGTGCAGGTGAATCGTCGTCTACATGACATTTCAAAATCCTGCTTGTGAGTATTTACTACAGCCCCCAGAGTTGCTACAGCATTACCTATCCTTCAGAGTGCAGGTTCTGTAATTCTCCATTTGAGAATCGCACCAAAACACATCCTTGAGGGTGCAGGCAATGTACTTCCCACCTGTAGAATCGCAATAATCGCACTCAGTAACGGAGACTGTATATCTCATCTCAAGCACCACATCTCATCCATCCTGTTAACATAGAGGATAACATTGAGCGAAACTGGAAGAAGCGCAGTCAGAGATGTGTTTCAAAACAAAATCATAAATACTACAAACAATAACAAAAGGACTCACGATCGCCTTTTGTTTCAGTGAGTCAGCAGGATCGCAGTTATTGAGCCAAGCTCAGCACAAGATGCTCCTCGCGAGATTCTACACACACTGGTGGAAGCAGGTGGAAACGTCAACTTTACTGACAAATTAACATTATGATCTATTGTATTTAGAGTAAGGAGTGGTGGAGAGTTAAACCTTCGTCTACCAATCACGGCTAGGTTTCTCTCCGCGAAACCACAGAGAGTTTTCCAGAAAGCTCATTCAAGAAAAAGTATTCAAGAATGCTTATTCAGGAAACCTGCTTATTCAAGAAAGTTTACTAGAGGAAGCTCAATCAAGAAAGCTTAATCAGGAGAGCTTGTTCAAGAAAGCTTATTAAAAAAATTAATTCAAGAAATTATATCGCAAAATATTATAAAGTACACAGTACTTTATCCACAACGCCAGACTCCAGACTCATCCTTGAGTTATACACTCACGACAACGCTGCCTCTCCATAACTATCTTACCTCCGAGTGCAGAAGATTCACAGAGCTTCCTTCAACTTCTTGGTATAGTTTGCCAAACAGTCGTGATTTATGTGGTCTGCTTTTTATATAGTTCACCATTTTTGCAGCTTTGTCTAGTACATACTTCAACTTACTTCCTATTGTTCTCGCAAGCAGCACATCACGACTGAGAAAATGTATGACATTTTTTTTTCTATACTAAGGATACAAATCCTTTCATTGAGCCAACCAATGTACAAATTCCTACACAGAATTTCCAGGACAAAAGAAGAACTTCCAAGTACTTAATGTGAATATATTTTGGCCCACTGTTGTTTCTTTAAGTTTTTACAGAAGAATGTTTTACTAGTTTATCATTACTAATGTAGTGAATGAATGCTAATAGTTAAACCTTCCCTCAAATATCTGTAGACTCGTGTACTTGGAGTGCAAAAATTTCACTTGTATGTCTGCTGAGGTATCAAGTATCCGTCTGTTAATGGTATTATCTGAGAGCGGAATCTTAACTTCTTTTTCTTCTTCAGTGCCAAACTTGGTCTTTAACTATGACACTGCAAGCAGGGGGAGTAAGTGTGTGTGTTTCTGTACATGGCCTTATATTTTAAGCGAGTAATTCTGCTACTACGTAGCTGGCCTCGAACTTTTTTCAGAAACTTTGACTGTTTTAGAAAATATCAGCTCTGTTGTCTTCGCTCTTTTAAAAGTCTCTCAAAGTATGATCGAGGGTTGTTGGTAAGATGAACATGTTTCATAGCGAAATATCTCTCTCTTTCCTGGATACCATGACTTCATTGTCCAGTTTATCACCGCAAATAAGACATTCTGGCGTAGGATTAACTTCATCACCATAACATTTAAATCCCAGATCTAAATGACTGTCCCAATATAAACGACTTTTCTTTCTTCTAATCACAACAGTTTTACAGAAAGTTGGAACTGTTCTTTTTTTTCACTCATATTTCCACCTTTGTCTTCCTTTTTGTCCTCAACACAATCATATTTTCTCTTCTTGATCACAAACTTATCCATATTAAGTTAAAGGGCAAGTCACTGGTTAACACGTCTGTGGTTATACTAAAATAAGTGACTCGTGACATCTTCCTGGGAAGTCAACACGTCAAAACTAATCATGTATAGGACAGCACAAATTGTAAAGTTGTAAAGAAAATGATGATGGTAAACCCAACGTAAATAATGACTTACGTAATTTATTTTCAAACATAATGCCTTTAGTTTTAATTTTAATCATGTATTTATTATACTATAATAGTTCATTATTTAATGAAATGATCGAAAAAATTATAACAGCTCTTCTGTGGCACACATGGGAAACTAACAGTGGCACACAAGGTTGACACTGTCTACCAGTGGCACACTGGTTGACAAAAACTGCAAAAGACTTTAGTCGATGCAGAATAGGGCCTATATCGGGCAGTACTGTTGCTCCTGTCTAGAAAACACTGAATCTGTTTTCGGTATGCCATCCGTCTACATTATATGAGATTTCTACAATACAAGGGATTTTGTCTACAGTATAAGTTTTCATATGTACACTATATAAATTCCTGTCTACATTACTGGTACTAAAAGCACATTTCGTAGAGAAGTCAGAGAGGTGTGAAAAATACACGTGTGTTACCTGGACACCCGTGGTCTGCGTTCTCCTTCACGGTCAACTTCTCCAGCTCTGAAACCAGACATGAGTACACTGTTAGAAGCTTGTAAATAAAAGACACAGATTGCAGAACACGCTTTTAATTTGTCAGTGTTTCGTTCTATGAAGATCTATGGGAAAAGCTGTGTTGAGCGAGGAAAATTACACAAGATACAAAGCCGTTGCATGTATAGATTATTGTTTATATTACTGTTTATACAGGATGACAGTGTATACTGTCACCCAGTATACACTGTCACCCTGTATATACTGCCACCCTGTATATACTGCCACCCTGTATATACTGTTCTCCTGTATATACTGTGACCCTATATATACTGTCATTCAGTATATGCTCTCACCCAATATATACTGTCACCCTGTATATACTGTCACCCAGTATATACTGTCGCCCAGTATATGCACTGTCACCTTGTATATACTGTCAGCCTGTATATACTGTCATCCTGTACATACTGTCACCTGTATATACTCTCACCAAGAATATACTGTTACCCTATATATACTGCCACCCAGTATATACTTTCACCCATTATATACTCTCACCCAGTATATACTTTCACCCAGTATATACTCTCACCCAGCATACACTGCCGCCCAGCATATACTCTTATCCAGTATATACTCTCGCCCAGTATATACTCTCACCCAGTATGTACTCTCACCCAGTATGTACTCTCACCTAGTATATACTCTCACCCAGTATATACTGTCACCCATTATGTACTCTCACCCACTATGTACCCTCACTCTGTATATACCCTCACTCTGTATATACTCTCACCTAGTATATACTCTCACCCAGTATATACCCTCACCCAGTATATGCACTCACCCAGTATATACCCTCACCCTGTATATACTCTCACCCAGTATATACTCACTGTCTATATACCCTCACCCAATATATACTCTCACCCAGTATATACCCTCACCCTGTATATACTCTCACCCTGTATATACCCTCACCCTGTATATACTCTCACCCAGTATATACTCTCACCCAGGATATACTCTTTCCCTGCATATACTCTTAGAAACTTCAGTATTTAGCTCACATAAAAATGACCTGGATTTCTAACTATAATTTATTCACAAAAAAAAAAAACTAACCAACAAAATCCACATCATAACACTATTCTTAAAATTCAACTTGTTCAGTGAGTTGTGTCTGTGGTGAATGTGTTAATTATCTCACATGACCAATTTGCTTCAACTGGATATTAGTGTATAACTAATTGGGAATTATTTGTCATGTGCTGAGAATACTTAATATGCAACGACGATATACTACCTATTTATTGTACACAGTTTGTCTGCGTTGTTTATACTTTCGGTGAGATGTGTACTTGTGTTGTACACAACTTATAGGTTCTGTACATACATTATATGTGTTGTACGTATTTCATATTTTACCATACCCCCGGCCGGGATTGAACCCGCGGTCATAGAGTCTCAAAACTCCAGCCCGTCGCGTTAGCCACTAGACCAGCTAGCCACACGGTCACGGCCACGCTAGCTGGAGATTCGTCTGTAAAAACTTGCATTTGTGGTCACAGAGGTGCCTGTGCTAACTTTCCTATGGTGTAGAAATATACCTAGTTGGATGAATCTTATTGTGGCTAGCTGGTCTAGTGGCTAACGCGACGGGCTGGAGTTTTGAGACTCTATGACCGCGGGTTCAATCCCGCCCGGGGGTATGGTTTATTTGCAATCGTGTCATTACGATTTCTTGATTCATATTTTACATATGTTCAATTTTTGGATATGTTATAAATACCTTATACATTCTTTTTATACATGTATGTGTTGTACATAATTTATATGGGTTGTAAATACTTGTACATGTACTCACATAACTGTACTCACCTAATTTTGATTACATGAGTCAAGTCTCAGCTCCTAGCCCCGCCTGTCTGAAGGACGTTATTGGATTCAATCTATCTTCTGGCTGTGTGAGCCCTTTCATACCTATTCTTAAAACTTTGTAGGACTCCCGCCAATACCACTGTCTAGTTCATTCCACGTTTTGACCACACTAAGGTTAAACAAATGTTTCCTAACATCCCTGTGATTTATATGTGCTTTTGCTTGCAGTTATGTCCTCGTGTACCTGAGACTTGTCTCACGAATAAGCTTGCTCTGTTCACCCTGTCAGTTCCTCTCGGTATTTTGTAGGTTGTAATCATATCTCCTCTGGTCTATATTTTCTGTAATGTTGCTAGCTTTAGCTTCTCTAGCCTCTCATTGCATATACTCATCAGCTCTGGGACTGGTTTCGTTGAAAAACTTATTTTTCCAGCTTATTTACTTGTTTTATCAGGGTTCCATACTGGCTCTGCATACTCCAAGATGGGCTTGACCTATGTCATGTATAGGGTCCTGGAAGCTTCTCTCAGATTTGCCAGTCATACATCTGTTTCAGTAGTTATTCCGTTGATGTGTCTTAGGTGATAGGCATGGTACTATGCCCACCCTAAGGTCCATCACCTTCAAGGAGGTCAACAGCCTTTGTTCTGAGAGCCTGAACACTGTTTCCGGTTGTCTTTGCCCTACACTGAATTTCATAACCGCATTTGTCGAAGTGAAATTCCAATAACCACTTGTCAAAACCAATCCTGTAGCTTGTACACGTCCATTTATAGTCTTTCCTGACCTACTTCTTTCTGTATTATTCTCATTAGTCTCACATCATCTTCAAACCGGGACACCTCTGACTCGATTTCCACTGTCATGCCTTTTGCAGACACAAACATTCCCGGTCCAAGTGTTGACCCTTGTCTAACCCCACTCGTCACACTCACACATAACGACACCGGCTTCTGGATGATAACTCGTTTCTCTCCTCTTAAGTGTTTCTTGATCTACTGTAGGTGCTTTACCCTCTTCTTCCTGCCTGCTCCTCTAGCTTTTTTGGCAGCGTCTTGTGATGATCAGTGTCAAACGCCTTCTTGCAGTGTATAAATATTCAGTCCACCTATCCTTCTCTCTCTCTTTCCTGCCTAACTTTAGTTCCCTTCTTACAGAGCTTTAGTGGATTTGTTGGAAAGAATTTACCGTCACGAAAACCGCGCGTTTATGAATCAGTTCCCTTCTAGGTGCTCCACTACTCTTTTAATAATCTTCCCCTTAATTTTATATACTACTCATATTAATGACACTGGCTTCTAGTTCAATGCCGTCTGTCTTGTCTTTTTAAAATACTGGGAATACCTTCTTTGTTTTCAGATTTATCTTAAGTGCCCTCTTTGCATAAACCCAGTGAAGATCACTGTTAGTGATTCACACAGCTCATCTGTTCCTTCTCGCACGACCCATGGAGAAATGTTGTCTGGACTCGTTGCCTTTGTGGTATTTAGCTCGCTCAGTAGTTACTTTACCTCTCCTCCTGTTGTCTGTACTATGTCCAGTACTCGTTGTTTCACTCTACCTCCTTGACTCTGGCATTGTCTCTGATTTCACTGTAAATACTTACCTAAATCTCATGTTCAACTCCTCACCTTTTTCTGCATTTCTTCCACACTCTTACTCTCTTAGTTTTTGCCTAACTGGACCTCTTGGAAAATTATGAGCTCACTCCGTTCTTGCTTGTGCTTTCCAGCTTTTTACTCCATCATTTTATTCGCTGCCTTTCCGTCTAGCTCCCTTTTCCACTGCACTCTGCTTAAGAATCATCTCATGCCATCATAATCTACTCTTGAACTCAGTTTTGGCCCTTCCTTCAAACTCTGTGTTTCCCTCCACATTCACTTCCACAACGTATTCGAACCTCAAGCGACATGATCATTAGCACTAAGAGGCCTCTCATATTCCGTGTTCCCTACGTCAGAGACACTAAGAATACATGGTCCAACTTCGCTATTTTGTCGTATATACTGCCTGTTTAAAATTGCCTATTTATAGCTACAGGGGCAGAGCTATGCTCGTGGTGTTCTTATCTTCAGTACTCTGTTCATCATATATTTCTTTTAAACCCAGTGGGTGTAGCATTTACAAATTAAGAGAGACTGATCACCAGGTCACTCTGACCAGACGCGTCAGTATAGACATTCTTCTAAGTTGAGGAGTGTATGTGTAAAACCTTAGCTTCAAACCCATGATCTTTGGCAAGAAAGATGCGAGTGTATGGTCCCGTTTGGACGCCTGGCCAAAGAAAAAAAAAAAAAAAAAAAAAATTACAGGTGCTGAGCCTGAGACTAATTTTGCGAAGGCATGTGTGTGTGTGTGTGTGTGTGTGTGTGTGTGTGTGTGTGTGTACTCACCTAGTTGTACTCACCTAGTTGAGGTTGCGGGGGTCGAGTCCGAGCTCCTGGCCCCGCCTCTTCACTGATCGCTACTAGGTCACTCTCCCTGAGCCGTGAGCTTTATCATACCTCTGCTTAAAGCTATGTATGGATCCTGTGTATGTGTGTGTGTGTGTGTGTGTGTGTATGTGTGTCCTGAGCACATGTCGATGATACACTTGGCCTGTTGTATATGCGTGCGTGTATGTTTGTATGTATGCTTTAAACCCACTATCCTCCAATTCACCCCCACTCTCATACAACTCACTTTCATGACCCTGTTACTCACTTCTATACCCTTATAACTCGCTTCCATGCCTCTATAACTCCCATACACTTACAACTCACATGTCCCTACAACTCACTTCTATGCCCTATCAACTCCCAAACACGCTCAACTCATCCGTACAATCCTCGTCCACACACTGTTTAATGTGTCCATAACATTCCCCGAGTGTCAAGTACACAACCATACTAAATACACACTCACTTGTTCTCTCTGGAAGAATTAAGTTGATAAATGCAGAATCATTTCTAAAGGTATTTCCTGCTACTGTTTCTGTCTTGACATATACTGGGATAGGGGACGTAGGTTATTGAGAACAGCTGTTACTGGGGCCAGGCTTAATAAGATCAGCAATTACTGAAGAACAAGGGGTTATTGGAAGCGGGGAATATTAGAGACAGATTATTGGAAAAGGCTATTATGGGCAATAGGGAAAGATTGAAGGAAAGAAAAGTTGAAGACAGAGACAAATTCTTATACCATTTCATGCTATTACTTCTATTTTTTTTTCTTTTTGTATCGTCCTAGTCTGCCAGGCGATCATAGATCAGAGCCTAGATGCTAGTATATTGCCTAGTTATCGGTCAGCTTTACTAGCCAATCGAAACTCAGTACCTATACGACTGAATATTTGTGTGTTTAACTGTTAAATAACTGGCCAGATCATATCTTAGGTTCTCGAGTCCTGTACATCAACGACTTTCCTCGTTCAATTACTCGATAGACCTACCAGTTAATCATCAGTCAAGTTTACCAGCCAGTCAGAGTGCCATACCTAGGCTATTGTGGCGCCCAAAATTAAAAGTTGGAAATGTCTTTCCGTACATGGCTGTCCATGATCAAAGTGAAAATGAATGAATGTATGAATGATAAAAACTCTATAAATCGGAAAATATTTAGAGGTAGCTGGTAACATTTGCACATTCCGTGAATATTTGCAATAAAGCACTATCTATTCTTTCTATATTTTTTTTTTTTGCTAACATATATTCATTTGAACATGTAAAAAAGTCAGCCTTATATATATATATATATATATATATATATATATATATATATATATATATATATATATATATATATATAATCAATCTGTGTGTGTGTGTGTGTGTGTGTAAAAATACCGCAGTACAAATAGAAATTTTATACCATTTTTTAGCATACCGTTTGAAGACATGACTTCATTCATTCATTCATTCATTCATTCATTCATAGTTTATTTCTACATGATACATAGTTGTACAATTGATTATAGTAGTTGGGTGAACATGTTAAAAGCCCCTTGTATGCAGAACATTATGGGCAGGCTTAAAATTAACTTGAAATAAAGCAATGAAAGATTACAGTAAACAATTTACAATATGAAGTACAATTGAGTATTTGAAACAATGAAATTTGAACATATCGATACTGAAGCATTATAGTTGTACAAATTTGTCACATTACAATGTGTAACAAAAGATGATCAATTTACTATATACTAGGAGGGAGAGATATATCATAATCTACACTTGGAAAATCTTGGAAGGAATGGTCCCAAATCTGCACACAGAAATCACTCCCTACGAAAGTAAAAGACTGGGCAGGCGATGCAAAATGCCCCCAATAAAAAGTAGGGGCGCCATTGGTACACTAAGAGAAAACACCATAAGTGTCCGGGGCCCAAAACTGTTCAACAGCCTCCCATCAAGCATTAGGGGAATTGCCAATAAACCCCTGGCTGCCTTCAAGAGAGAGCTGGACAGATACCTAAAGTCAGTGCCGGATCAGCCGGGCTGTGGCTCGTACGTTGGACTGCGTGCGGCCAGCAGTAACAGCCTAGTTGATCAGGCCCTGATCCATCGGGAGGCCTGGTCATGGACCGGGCCGCGGGGGCGTTGATCCCCGGAATAACCTCCAGGTAACCTCCAGGTTGTCTTGAAGTTTTAAGATTTAAGTAATTGGGAGAATTATTGGTAATGTTAAATATATATTCCTGAATCACATCCTATACTGAAAACTATTGATGAAAATTACTCAGACGAGGAAATTCATGCAGTTCAGGAGTATATACGTTTTCTTTCCAGTGTTTCTTACTGAAAAAGATGGCACACGGGAGGTTAAAACATCCTTAAGGTTAGCCGAGATCAATCTTAATTAAGGAGATAATGTAGCGGACAGTCAGAGTGGGAACGTAAGCAGGAAAGATTTAAGGGATGATACTCACACCAGGGATGACAGGAGAGAGGTTTCAATATAAAGACAACAGTTTCTGAGGTGCCGAGGTTCTGTGAAAATGACCGTTACTTATTTTCATGTTTTAAGTCACGCACACACTCTTACATTTTCAGATGAAGATTGCATGAACTATGACATAGTCAAGTTTGAAGAACTGGATACATATGAACTTGTCACTGCTGAATATCAGCAGTCCATTCGCAAGCTAAGATGCAGTCCTGAACAGTCATACTTAGATTTTGCGAGAGAGAAGCAAATAACATTGCTTCTTGAGCATAGGTTAGCAACGGTGTCAAGAAGCAAGGCATTGCTCCATTGCATTCTTAATAAGAAATAATTAAATGCCTCCAAAAATTAAATTCTGTCCGGATGATCGCCCATGAGAGAAGATAAGACAAGCTGGTAAACTGATTGAAGTGTTACATTTACTGTCCATCCGTTATTGTCATACTGTCCCTGGACAATAGCACTTTGTCAGTCATATACGATGGAAATTTCCTGCTGCTGGCCAAGTTCAGCCAGACATGAACAACCCACTGCTGCATATTGCAGTAAAGCCTACGGCAACAGCTCCTACTTATGCAGGTAGTAATACAGTACAATGAACTTACTGTATGAAAAAAATGGGGAACAAGCGCCACGTAATTGAGGTTATGAGTCCTGAGGGAGTGACTTATTACCAGTCCCCACCCTACAACCAGAAGCTTTTTGTGATCAAGAAAATCAGCCACTTGCTGCAAAGAGATCAAACTGCTATGCTTAACAGCCACCTGAAAAAAAAATCAACTAAAAAAATCAATATATCTTTCACCTGATCACAGGTGACAGGGATAAGAGATTTCACCTGATCACAAGCGACAGGGATGAGAGCTTTCACCTGATCACAAGTGACAGGGAGCATCGATAGTGATGCTCCAGTCGTTTACATTGTAATACTACGACATATGCCCTGTCACTTCGAGATATCGGAGTGTATATTACATGATTAAGAGATGTATTATGCTTCACTAATACATCACCGAAGATATTAATGTTTCCCTACTTAAGGTATACAAGTACCATCCGACTTACGACCACTCGTACTTACGACCGTACGTCTGGCAGCAAATATAGTAGTATAATATTTAGTAAAAAGTAACGTACGTCTGGCAACATATACAGTAGTAAAATATTTAGTAAAAAGTGTATGGAAAAGAAGTATGTTTGCCTCCTGACAGGAACTTATGTCTTACGGTATTGAAGTACAATGTATAACCTAACACTCGACTACCATATTTATTTTATCAGTTATCCGTTTATCCGTTAGATAAGTGAAACAATCACTTTCCCGTAAATATACACTGAGAAGTGTACACTTCCCCGTGTCTGATGCCGTGCTCCTTAAGTGAATGTGATCTGACCTGACTAGGCGGATCATTGGTTAAAGCCGGGAGGTGACTTGGACTTGCCTTGCATGGGCCAGTAGGCCTGTTGCAGTGCTCCTCTTTTATGTTTTTATGTGTATATACACTGAAAAGTGTACACCTTCTCGTATATATACACTTATAAACATTCACTTTTCCGAGATTATACACTGAGAACCATATATTTCTCAATACGTATACACTGGGAAATATACACCTCTGATGTATGTGCAATGAGTAACGTACACCATTCATTGTATTTATACTGAGAAGTATACTTTCTTCGGATGTTATACGCTGAAAATCCTGCATTGCTCAGTGTATATTTACTGAGAAACATACATCTGTCAGTGTATATACATTGAAAAATACCTTTCAGTATATACACCGTGAAATATACATATCTCAGTATATATTCACTATTATGCACATCTCGGTGTATATACACTGAGAAACATACGCTCCTCGGCTTATATACACAGAAACAAAGCTCTTAATGAAGATACAATGAGAAACATACACCTTTTATTGCAATTACACTGAGAAACATACACCTCTTAGTGTATATATACTTCTCAGTATATACCATGAGAAACGTACGCCTCTCATCATATATACGATGTGAAACATACTCCACTCGGTGAATATACACTGAGAAATATATATTTATCAGGGTATATACACTGAGAAACATTCCTTTCTGCGTATATACACTTAAAAATATAACTTCTCACTGAGAAGTAAATATTTCTCAGTGTATATACACTAAGAAACATAAAACTCTGTGTGTATACGAAATGAGAAACATGCAATGAATGTATACCTCTCAGTATATATACCTCATGAAAATGCACACATCTCAGTATATATATATATATATATATATATATATATATATATATATATATATATATATATATATAAAACATGTACTTCTCTGCGTGTATACACTGAGAAACATATACTGCTCAGTGTATATACACGGAGGAATATACACTGCTCAGTGTATATACACGGAGGAACATACACTGCTCAATGGATATTCGCGGAGAAACATACACTGCTCAATGTATATACACGGAGAAACATACACTGCTCAATGTATATACACGGAGAAACATACACTGCTCAATGTATATACACTGAGATACACCTCTGAGGTAGACAGGACCGCGCCTGGCCTCACCAATACGACTAAGCCTCACTCTAAGTGGGATCCATTACTGTCCCTTCAATTCATATGCAAAATATTAACATTTTGATTCCATGCACTGCATGAAACCATCTACATAAAGTGCTTGGAAGGTAAAATTCAACTGAAATATTTTTGATTTGTTTCTTTCCCCACGAGAGCCTAATTTAGTACTCGCTACACAGTAAGAGTTATTGTTCCACTATAGTATCTGTTTCATAGCCTTTGCTTACCTATGCGTAGTTTTGAGTTATTTCCACATTAAAATTTCTTAAGTATTTAGTTAATGTTACTTAAAAGCAACCTTTAATTTCTGATAATTTAGTATATATATTTGTATTCAACAAACCGGCCGTATCCCACCAAGGCGGAGTGGCCCAAAAAGAAAAACGAAAGTTTCTCTTTTTAAATTTAGAAATTTATACAAGAGAAGGGGTTACTAGCCCCTTGCTCCCGGCATTTTAGTTGCTTCTTACAACACGCATGGCTTACGGAGGAAGAATTCTGTTCCACTTCCCAATGTAGATAAGAGGAAATAAACAAGAACAAGAACTAGTAAGAAAATAGAAGAAAACCGAGAGGGGTGTGTATATATATGCTTGTACATGTATGTGTAGTGTGACCTAAGTGTAAGTAGAAGTAGCAAAACGTACCTGAAACCTTGCATATTTATGAGACAGAAAAAAAGGACACCAGCAATCCTACCATCATGTAAAACAATTACAGGTTTTCGTTTTACACTCACTTGGCAGCACGGTAGTACCTCCCTGGGTGGTTGCTGTCTACCAACCTACTACCTAGGATATATATATATATATATATATATATATATATATATATATATATATATATATATATATATATATATATATATATATATTGATATTGTGCCAAATAGATAAAATTGGTCAGTTAGAAAGAACTCATTTAAAATTAAGTCCTTCCTAAAAATTTCTCCTGTGCGTTTAAACATATATTTTCTTCATTTATGTTAATGTAAGAATTAATAATTTTGTACCACAAGACTCTTAGAAAAGTTACCTAACCTTATTGTAACAAGCGTAATTTAATTTGGCCTAATCCAGCTAAATATATTTTAGAAAAGCTTACAATAATTTATTAATAAACAAACATAATAAAATAATTTTTTTTCGTTAGGTCCAGAATGATTTTTGCAAAATTATTGCATACACAGATTTTCGCTTGCCTTATTCGGCAAGAAGGGCATTGCTATTCATGCCAAAATCGCAAGTTTTGCTTATTCGGCATGACATATTAAATTTTCTTTAGAAAGGGCTTAATTTTAAATGAGTTCTTGCTAATTGACCATATATAAATATATATATATATATATATATATATATATATATATATATATATATATATATATATATATATATATATATTAATGCCACTAACATGTTTTAAACAAAAAAAACTCAAAACCAACTGGACAGATGCCAGGCAATCACAGTTTAAAACAGTTATAAAAGGGAAGCCAATTGGTGTTAACAGGACAATCAAGGAGTGGTTGTCTTCCAGACAATAGATGGCGCTGTAGGACCTGAAATAAAAAAGAAACGACTTGGCACCTTTCCGTCTGCAAGTGCTATGATTTGCTATACTATCAGTTCCCCTCAAGGAAGGTTCCTTGATGTTGGTGAGGGGCTCTTGATTTAGGGAATTGGATCTGTGCTCCAGTTCCCCGAATTAAGCCTGAATGCCTTCCACATCCTCCCCAGGCGCTGTATAATCCTCCGGGTTTAGCGCTTCCCCGTTGATTATAATAATAATAATATACTATCAGTTTTAAAGTCTATCGACTGTACGAGATCATTAAGGCTGCACATAATCTACATACCACCAATTAAATAAAATAAATACTGAAGTACACTGGCTGTGTATATACAAACCTTTCTGTGTATATTAGTGTTTTAGAAATTCTCGTCAGTTTTGACCAGGCGACAATTATACATATACGGAGAGGTATATACATATACGTCTCTCAGTACCTACTATATACTGAGAACTTGCTTAATTCCAGTTTTAGGGATATGACAATGAAGTCTTTGAAACGCTAATCGAACGCTTTTGAGTAGTGTTCCAGGTAGGGACAAGGGCAATACCAGACAGTCCAAAGAAATGGTACATCAATGGGTACCGGACACCATATGCACATTGGAGAAGGAAGTGAAAAGAGAAACTTTTCAGTGAGCTGGATGCATCAAAGCAATAGGACTTGACAAAGTGTTGCAGTGGATTCTGCGAGAGGAAGCAAAACACTAACTGAAGCCACCAGGGAATATCTGCAATAAGTAAATGGATACACAAAGATTGCAAAATGCTGATAATTATCGCTGATATATCTGCTATGGAAGTTAATGAAGATATTCGGAAGGAAAGTGGTGGAGTATTTAGAGAGAAGTGGTGTCATGAACAATAACCAACATTAGAGACAGCAGATCTTGTCTAGCATACATGCTAAAGTTCTATGGCAGAGAAACGGGAATGAGAGACGGGGATAGATGAACCGCATATTACTGGACTGCAAGAAGGCATTTGATAGTATACCTCAAATGAGATAGCAACAAAGACTTGAGAAGCAGACATGAATCACTGGGAATGTGCTAAGGTTGATCAAAGACTATCGTATGAGAAAAGGTATAATGAGACTGTAACAAGTGGGGTTCTGCAAGGATCAGTATTGCTACTGGTACAGTTTCTGGAATATATAGATGATATCTTAATACCTTTCCTCACAAGACACTAAGACAAAAATTGAGGACCATTAATGAATAACAAGAAATATGCTACACTTCAATAAAGAGTACCTGATGGGAAGGTGATAAAGAGTGACTGACTGACAAGAGGAATCATAATGAGAAAGTGTAGCAAGTGAAGATGAACAAGTATCAGCAGTGAGACCAACACTGTTTCTTTTGTCAGTGAATGACATACCAAAAAAAATAGTCTAGTGGATCCAGGCTTGTAGATTATATAAAATTAATGCCGGGGCTAAAACGTGGTATAAGGACCTGGGAGAAGTGCAAGATTGGTCACATATGTACCAAATAGAATTCAGCTCAGCAAATCTAAGGTTATGATAACTTGAGCAAGGGCAAAAAAAAAAAAAGAAATTAGTTATAGCCAGATGGAACAGAGGTAGCTAATTTCACTCTCTGAAAGATGTAGAAGTGAACATAGCTTCGAGCATATCACCAGAGGCATACATCAACCAAATAACCTTAGCAACGAATACTCAATTATCAGTTCTAAAAGTAGATTTCAGATATCCCAGCAGTTCTTTACGGACCTGTATATGATATATATTACGTCGTTCACGGACCTGTATATGATATATTACGTCCCTCGCAGACCTGTATATGACATATATTACGTCCATAGCGGACCTGTATATGATGTATTTTACGTCTTCACGGACCTGTAAATGATATAAATTACGTCCCCCACGGATCTGCACATGACATGTATTACGTACATCGTCATACAGCACCAGAAACCCAACATGGGGCTTTCTGATCCTGTTAAGAAAATGAAAAACAGAGTACAGATTTATGTAAGGAGATTGGTCCTCGACCTAAGGGAAAGAAACTACGAAAGATTACAGGAACTGAACCTGGGTGCATTAGAGGAGAGAAGAACCAGGGACAACAACACGACATACTAAATACTTAGAAGACATTACATAGTGGATTTAAATAAAATTTTCAAGAGGCAGTGAACGAGTACACGAGGGTGCAGCTTGAAGCTAACATGCATCCTATACCCTGGAGAGTTTATCTGGAGAGAGTTCCGGGGGTCAACGCCCCCGCGGCCCGGTCTGTGACCAGGCCTCCTTAGGTCAGTGTCCCAGGATGCGACCCACACCAGTCGACTAACACCCAGGTACCCATTTTACTGATGGGGAACATAGACAACAGGTGGAAAGAAACACGTCCAATGTTTCTACTCTGGCTGGGAATCGAACCCAGGCCCTCACCGTGTGAAGCGAGAGCGTTAACCACCAGGCCACCAGAGCCCCTAATATTAACATTGGTAATAATTTACCAAATCTATAATTTTTGCAGATTACTAATTATGATTCTCATTTGATAGTGGAACAAAAGATTTTTTTTTTTAAGTGTCAACAACTCGACATTAATAATAGGAAATTAACTGTTAGAAAAATTTTGTAATTTTATTTACATAATAGGAAGGAGAGTTGATATTAATACGAAGACATTTTATACAAAATAAATCATTTTAGCGTTAAAAGTAATTCGAAAATTCGGAAAAAAAAATAAATAAAAAAAAAGCTAAAAAATTTTAAACAAATGAAAAATGATAAAGTTTGGAGTTTTGTAAAACAATGTAGTCTTAATAGTTTTCTCTATATAATTGCGAAGTTACTGTGTATTAAAACAGTAAAATAAATTTTTGAGGAAAATGTTACAAATTGTAGGATAAGTCCTCAGTTTACGTGTTTTTCCTGAGTCAGTCGGTTCCTCGAGTCTCCGAAAATGAATCGTAGATCTGTGATTCATCATTAAAAATAGAGTAAATTTGTTGATAACATAGTTTAAAAAAACATAGATAAAAAATGAAGGATATACCCAAACATTACTGATTACTGAAGAATTTTTTCCGAAAATACAAAGAAAAAAATAAGTTTTTCTTATTTATCTCAACAGATATACCAAGGTATACCTGGAACCTTCAGGGACTCAGATGAGGCATTGAAATGTCGGGAAGTATATCTTCAGCCTGTAGGAATAGAAGGTAAGGAAGATAAATGGCATGCATAGAGTATCAGTGGAAGCAAGCTGGAGACAACTTGTAAATCAGAAAGACTGAAAGTTTACAAGCAGGACCAGGAGCTGAGATTCGACCTCTGCAGCCGTAAATTGGTGAGAACAAATATGCAATACACACACACACACAAACACACACACACACACACACACACACACACACACACACACACACAAAAGCAGCTTCGTCACTGTTCTCGTTTGTCTTACCAAAAATCAATGCTCGGTGTGGGGAAAAAAGTTTTTGAATAAACTGCCATTGTTAGAGTATACTTTGATATGTTGGTCTCCTGGGCTGGGAGGAGTATAACCTCCCTCCCTCCCTCCCTCAGTCTCCTGGGCTGGGAGGAGTATAACCTCCCACTCTCCCTCAGACTCCTGGGCTGGGAGGAGTATAACCTCCCACCCTCCCTCAGTCTCCTGGGCTGGGAGGAGTATAACCTCCCTCCCTCCCTCAGTCTCCTGGGCTGGGAGGAGTATAACCTCCCACCATCCCTCAGTCTCCTGGGCTGGGAGGAGTATAACCTCCCTCCCTCCCTCATTCTCCTGGGCTGGGGAGGAGTATAACCTCCCGCCCTCCCTCAGTCTCCTGGGAAGGGAGGAGTATAACCTCCCTTCCTCCCTCAGTCTCCTGGCCTGGGTGGAGTATAACCTCCCTCCCTCAATTAAATCTCCTGGGCTGGGGAGGAGTATAACGTCCCACACTCCCTCAGTCTCCTGGGCTGGGGAGGAGTATAACCTCCCACCCTCCCTCAGTCTCCTGGGCTGGTAGGAGTATAACCTCCCTCCCTCCCTTAGTCTCCTGGGCTGGGGAGGAGAATAACCTCCCACCCTCCCTCAGTCTCCTGGGCTGGGGAGGAGTATAACCTCCCTCCCTCCCTCAGTCTCCTGGGCTGGGAGGAGTATAACCTCCCTCCCTCCCTCAGTCTCCTGGGCTGGGGAGGAGTATAACCTCCTTCCCTCCCTCAGTCTCCTGGCCTGGGAGGAATATAACCTCTCTCCCTCCCACAGTCTCCTGGGCTGGGAGGACCTCCCTCCCTCCCTCAGTCTCCTGGGCTGGGGAGGAGTATAACCCCCTCGCTCCCTCAGTCTCCTGAGCGGGGGAGGAGTATAACCTTCCTCCCTCCCTCCCTCAGTCTTCTGGGCTGGGAGGAGTATAACCCCCTCCCTCCCTCAGTCTTCTGGGTTGAGGAAGAGTATAACCTCCCTCCCTCACTCAGTCTCCTGGGCTGGGGAGGAGTATAACCTCCCTCTCTCCCTCAGTCTCCTGGGCTGGGGAAGAGTATAACACCCCTCCCTCCCTCAGTCTGCTGGGCTGGGGAGAAGTATAACCTCCCTACCTCCCTCCCTCAGTCCCCTGAGCTTGGGAGGAGTATAACCTCCCTCCCTCATTCTCCTGGGCTGGGGAGGAGTATAACCTCCCTCCCTCAATCTCCTAGGCTGGGAGGAGTATAACCTCCCTCCCTCATTCTCCTGGGCTAGGGAGGAGTATAACCTCCCTCCCTCCCTCAATCTCCCGGGCTGGGAAGAAGTATAACCTCCCTTCTTCCCTCAGTCTCCTGGGCTGGGGAGGAGAAATACCTCCCTCCCTCAGTCTCCTGGGCTGGGAGAAGTATAGCTCCCCTCCCTCATTCACCTGGACTGGGGAGTAGTATAACCCCCCTTCCTCCCTCAATCTCCTGGGCTGAGGAGGAGTATAACCTCCTCTCTCCCTCAGTCTCCTGGGCTGGGAGGATCTCCCGCCCTCCCTCAGTCTCCTGGGCTGGGTTACCTGGAGGTTACCTGGAGGTTATTCCGGGGATCAACGCCCCCGCGGCCCGGTCCATGACCAGGCCTCCCGATGGATCAGGGCCTGATCAACTAGGCTGTTACTGCTGGCCGCACGCAGTCCAACGTACGAGCCACAGCCCGGCTGATCCGGCACTGACTTTAGGTATCTGTCCAGCTCTCTCTTGAAGGCAGCCAGGGGCTTATTGGCAATTCCCCTAATGCTTGATGGGAGGCTGTTGAACAGTTTTGGGCCCCGGACACTTATGGTGTTTTCCCTTAGTGTACCAATGGAGCCCCTACATTTTATTTGGGGCATTTTGCATCGCCTGCCCAGTCTTTTACTTTCGTAGGGAGTGATTTCTGTGTGAAGATTTGGGACCATTCCTTCCAAGGTTTTCCAAGTGTAGATTATGAAATATCTCTCCCACCTGCGTTCCAACGAGTACAAGTCAAGTGCTTCCAAGCGTTCCCAGTAGTTAAGGTGCTTGACAGAACTTATACGTGCAGTAAAGGATCTCTGTACACTCTCTAGATCTGCGATTTCACCTGCTTTGAATGGAGATGTTAATGTACAGCAGTATTCCAGCCTAGAGAGAACAAGTGATTTGAAAAGGATCATGGGCTTGGCATTTCTCGTTTTGAAAGTTCTCATTATCCATCCTATCATTTTCTTTGCACGTGCGATCGTGGCACTGTTGTGATCCTTGAAAGTGAGATCCTCAGATATTACTACTCCCAGGTCCCTTACATTAGTTTTCTGCTCTATTGTATGGCCGGAGTCAGTAGTATACTCTGTTCTAGTTATTATCTCCTCCAGTTTTCCATAACGGAGTAGTTGGAATTTGTCCTCATTGAACATCATATTGTTTACCGTTGCCCACTGGAAAACTTTTTTTATATCTTCTTGGAGGTTAACCGCGTCCTCAGCAGATAACAGCCTCATGCAGATCCTAGTATCATCCGCAAAGGATGATACGGTGCTGTGATGTATATCTCTGTTTATGTCTGATATGAGGATAAGGAATAAGATGGGGGCGAGTACTGTGCCTTGTGGAACAGAGCTCTTCACTATGGCAGCCTCCGATTTAACTCTGTTGACCACTACTCTTTGTGTTCGATTTGTTAGGAAGTTGAAGATCCATCTCCCCACTTTCCCAGTTATTCCTTTAGCACGTATTTTATGTGCTTTTACGCCATGATCGCATTTGTCAAATACTTTTGCAAAGTCTGTGTATATTACATCTGCATTCTGATTTTCTTCCAGTGCATCCAAGGTCATGTCATAGTGATCCAGTAGTTGTGAGAGGCAGGAGCGACCTGCCCTGAACCCATGTTGCCCTGGATTGTGCAGATTTTGGGAATCCAGGTGATTTGCAATCCTGCTTCTTAGCACTCTTTCAAAGATTTTTATGATGTGGGACGTCAGAGCTATTGGTCTATAGTTCTTAGCTAATGCTTTGCTGCCACCTTTATGGAGTGGGGCTATATCCGTTGTTTTAAGAGACTGTGGAATTTCACCCATGTCCAAGCTCCTCCTCCATAGTGTACTTAGGGCACGCGAGAGGGGTTTCTTGCAGTTCTTAATGAAAACAGAGTTCCACGAGTCTGGGCCCGGGGCTGAGTGCATAGGCATGTTGTCAATGGCTTTTTCGAAATCTATCGGAGTTAGGGTAATGTCGGAAATCTGGCATACATTTATGGAGTTTTGAGGCTCATTCATGTGAAAATCATTTGGGTCGTCGATCCTCAGACCGACGACCCAAATGGGTTGAGTATAACCTCCCACCCTCCCTCAGTCTCCTGGGCTGGGGAGGAGTATAACCTCCCTCCCTCCCTCCCTCAGTCTCCTGGGCTGGGGAGGAGTATAACCTCCCACCCTCCCTCAGTCTCCTGGGCTGGGAGGAGTATAACCCCCTCCCTCCCTCAGTCTCCTGGGCTGGGAGGAGTATAACCTCCCTCCCTCAGTCTCCTGGGCTGGGGAGGAGTATAACCTCCCTCCCTCCCTCAGTCTCCTGGGCTGTGAAGCAGTATAACCCTCTCCCTCCCTCAGTCTCCTGGGCTGGGGAAGAGCATAACCCCCTCGTTCCCTCAGTCTCCTGGGCTGGGGAGGAGTATAACCTCCCTCCCTCAGTCTCCTGGGCTGGGGAGGAGTATAACCCCCTCCCTCCCTCAGTCTTCTGGGCTGGGAGGAGTATAACCCCCTCCCTCCCTCAGTCTCCTGGGTTGGGGAGGAGTATAACCTCCCTTCCTCCCTCAGTCTTCTGGGCTGTGGAGGAGTATAACCTCCCTCCCTCCCTCAGTCTTCTGGGCTGGGGAGGAGTATAACCTCTCTCCCTCCCTCAGTCTCCTGGGCTGGGGAAGAGTATAACCCCCACCCTCCCTCAGTCTCCTGGGCTGGGGAGGAGTATAACCTCCCTCCCTTTTTCAGTCTCCTGGGCTGGGGAGGAGGTTAACTGGAGGTTATTCCGGGGATCAACGCCCCCGCGGCCCTGTCCATGACCAGGCCTCCAGATGGATCAGGGCCTGATCAACTAGGCTGTTACTGCTGGCCGCACGCAGTCCAACGTACGAGCCACAGCCCGGCTGATCCGGCACTGACTTTAGGTATCTGTCTAGCTCTCTCTTGAAGGCAGCCAGGGGTTTATTGGCAATTCCCCTAATGCTTGATGGGAGGCTGTTAAACAGTTTTGGGCCCTGGACACTTAAGGTGTTTTCCCTTAGTGTACCAATGGCGCCCCTACTTTTTATTGGGGGCATTTTGCATCGCCTGCCCAGTCTTTTACTATCGTAGGGAGTGATTTCTGTGTGCAGATTTGGGACCATTCCTTCCAAGATTTTCCAAGTATAGATTATGATATATCTCTCCCTCCTGCGTTCCAACGAGTACAAGTCAAGTGCTTCCAAGCGTTCCCAGTAGTTAAGGTGCTTGACAGAACTTATACGTGCAGTAAAGGATCTCTGTACACTCTCTAGATCTGCGATTTCACCTGCTTTGAATGGAGATGTTAATGTACAGCAGTATTCCAGTCTAGAGAGAACAAGTGATTTGAAAAGGATCATCATGGGCTTGGGATCTCTCGTTTTGAAAGTTCTCATTATCCATCCTATCATTTTCTTTGCACGTGCGATCGTGGCACTGTTGTGATCCTTGAAAGTGAGATCCTCAGACATTACTACTCCCAGGTCCCTTACATTAGTTTTCCGCTCTATTGTATGGCCGGAGTCAGTAGTATACTCTGTTCTAGTTATTATCTCCTCCAGTTTTCCATAATGGAGTAGTTGGAATTTGTCCTCATTGAACATCATATTGTTTACCGTTGCCCATTGGAAAACTTTGTTTATATCTTCTTGGAGATAAACCGCGTCCTCAGCAGATGACAGCCTCATGCAGATCCTAGTATCATCCGCAAAGGATGATACGGTGCTGTGGTGTACATCTCTGTTTATGTCTGATATGAGGATAAGGAATAAGATGGGGGCGAGTACTGTGCCTTGTGGAACAGAGCTCTTCACTATGGCAGCCTCCGATTTAACTCTGTTGACCACAACTCTTTGTGTTCGATTTGTTAGGAAGTTGAAGATCCATCTCCCCACTTTCCCAGTTATTCCTTTAGCATGTATTTTATGGGCTATTACGCCATGATCGCATTTGTCAAATGCTTTTGCAAAGTCTGTGTATATTACATCTGCATTCTGATTTTCTTCCAGTGCATCCAAGGCCATGTCATAGTGATCCAGTAGTTGTGAGAGGCAGGAGCGACCTGCCCTGAACCCATGTTGCCCTGGATTGTGCAGATTTTGGGAATCCAGGTGATTTGCAATCCTGCTTCTTAGCACTCTTTCAAAGATTTTTATGATGTGGGACGTCAGAGCTATTGGTCTATAGTTCTTAGCTAATGCTTTGCTGCCACCTTTATGGAGTGGGGCTATATCCGTTGTTTTAAGTGACTGTGGAATTTCACCCATGTCCAAGCTGCTCCTCCATAGTGTACTTAGGGCATGCGAGAGGGGTTTCTTGCAGTTCTTAATGAAAACAGAGTTCCACGAGTCTGGGCCCGGGGCTGAGTGCATAGGCATGTTGTCAATGGCTTTTCCGAAATCTATCGGAGTTAGGGTAATGTCGGAAATCTGGCATACATTTATGGAGTTTTGAGGCTCATTCATGAAGAAATCATTTGGGTCGTCGATCCTCAGACCGATTAGTGGTTCACTCCCTCCCCCAATCTCCTGGGCTGGGGAGGAGAATTACCTCCCTCCCTCAGTCTCCTGGGCTGGGGAAGAGTATAACCCCCACCCTCCCTCAGTCTCCTGGGCTGTGGAGGAGTATATCCTCCCTCCCTCCCTCAATCTCCTGGGCTGGGGAGGAGTATAACTTCCCTCTTTCCCTCCCTCAGTCTCCTGGGCTGGGGAGGAGAATTACCTCCCTCCCTCAGTCTCCTGGGCTGGGGAGTAGTTTAACCCCTCTTCCTTCTTCAGTCTCCTAGGCTGGGATGAGTATAAGCCCCCTCCCTCAGTCTCCTCTGCTGGGGAGGAGCATAACCCCCCTCCCTCCCTCAGTCTCCAGGCTGGGGAGGAGTATAACCCCCTCCCTCCCTCAGTCTCCTGGGCTTGGGAAGCGTATAACCCCCTCTCTCCCTCTGTCTCCTGGGCAGGTAGGAGTGTAACCCCCTCCGTCCATCAATCTCCTGGGCTAGGAAGGATTATAACCCCCCCTCTCCATTAATCTCCTAGGCAGGGGAGGGGTATAACACCCCACCCTCCCTCAGTCTCCTTTCTTTCTCCCTTCCCTCCCTCCTCCTAGTCCCAGTTCTGTTTATTGGCTGCCAAGTGTTCCCTGCTCCTCCCACACTGGCAAATGAATTCTCCACTCTCCAACTTGCTACCCCGGCCAACCAGCCTGCTACCCCGGCCGACCAGCCTGCTACCACGGTCGAACAGCCTGCTACCACGGCCGACCAGCCTGCTACCCCGGCCGACCAGCCTGCTACCCCGGCCGACCAGCCTGCTACCCGGGCCAACCAGCCTGCTACCCCGGCCGAACAGCTTGCTACCCCGGCCGACCAGCTTGCTACCCCGGCCGACCAGCTTGCTACCCCGACCGACCGACCTGCTACCCCGGCCGACCAGCTTGCTACCCCGACCGACCGACCTGCTACCCCGGCCGACCGGCCGACCGGCCTATCGCCTTGATAAGCATCCAGACGGACTGTCACCCTGCCCTGCCAACCTATCCGTCCATGTCAACCAAGTTGTCCAACACGTTTAACTTCCTGACCAGTCCACCACCCTGACCAGTCCACCACCCTGACCAGTCCATCACCCTGACCAGTCCATCACCCTGACCAGTCCATCACCCTGACCAGCCCACCACCCTGACCAGTCCATCACCCTGACCAGTCCACCACCCTGACCAGTCCATCACCCTGACCAGTCCATCACCCTGACCAGTCCATCACCCTGACCAGTCCATCACCCTGACCAACCCATCACCTGACCAGCCCATCACCCTGACCAGCCCATCACCCTGATCAGCCCATCACCCTGACCAGCCCATCACCTGACCATCCCACTACCCTGACCAAGTTGCCACCCTTAACAACCCATCCCCTTCACTACCTCACACCCAAACCAAGCAAAAATATAAGACTCGTGAAACCGTGGGGGCGTTGACCCCCAACCTCCTCCAGGTATATTCCAGGTAAACTATTACAATCCAGGAGTCCCAAAGGCCTGTTATCCTGGGTGTAAAGGGAGCAAAATAAACACAGCAGAAAAACTTTTGATTTGTATTATCCTTCACCAATTTAGAACAGAAGTATGTACACTATATACACTATGTACAACAATAGGTATTAGCGCACTCCACGTTAAGCAAGGCAGAATAGAAGCCACTAGAGAGCAGACCGTGCTTCAACCAGCTCTAGAATGGGAATGACAAGGGCAGACAGGTGTGTGGTACCCACATCACCTCTGCGATTGCCAAAACCATCTTCTCATTGGCTGGAACCTGGGTGCCGATTGAACAATGGGGCCCCATCATCACCCCTTAGCCCCTGGTTCGCTGGTTGGGGGAGAGAGCCTGTCAATGAGGGTGTGTACATGCGCCGAATAAAGGTTACGTACTCTTTGCATGCCACATAAACATTGCATGCTTATATTATAATAAAATTTTGCTCAAGAAGTACTTCGTCAAGCTCAGAAAATACATCAAATACTCAAAACTATTAGGGACAAATACGTCAACTACTCCTGGCTGTTGGGAACAAAATCGTGACACACTGGAAAAAGTTCCAAATTGGTTAAAGATCTTTATTTGGTATTCACAATCATTCTAGAAGTGGTATCTCCTTTGAATTCTTAAACTAGTAGAAATATGTCCTCTTTATTAATGACTAAAATAAAGGTGTAAATAACTTATAATTTTGCTTTAATAAAAGTTTAACAATTTTGATGGGTAATGTTCATTTTTAAGGTCAAGAAACTATAAAATGACTTAAATGTATAAAACAAGATTTTTTTTCTTTCATGATTTATTAAACACTTTTATTTATGAAGATCTTAACAAATATGTATATATAAGTAAATATTTATCTCTGTCACTGTTAAGAAGTTCCATTCTTTGCAGGCTTATGAAGCTTCCTATAGAAGAGTCAACCTTGGAACTCGCGTATGTGCAGGTAACGTCTGTCCAAAGCCTTCAATTATTGGTGGACATTACTGAGACTTGGGATGGTGGCTCAGATGCCAGGCTAGTGCAGTGCTCGAATTGTATGAAGTGTATGAAAAAAAATGAAAGTGAATGTAAATGTAAGACTAAATAACTAATTAATAAAATATCTGAACAATTCTTACCAGGGTTGTTTGCATGTTTTCGATTGAGGTAGATTTATTTGGAAACATTTTCTTTACTAGCTCATTATCTGCCTCTACTTCTGCTGCCGTCACTTCTAGTGAACCTTTCTAGAAATGTGAGCATATTAGAGGCTAGTTCAGTAGCCACTGCTGCCTCTGCTTATCTCACAAACATATTTTTTTTTCCAAAGATCTGTGAGGTTGTTTCTTCCAGTGGATGAACTGACAAAACGAAGGAGGATCGTAGATCTGACTTATCCAAAGTCTGCACAGTATTGCTCCTGACATACTGAAAGTTTTTGTCCATTCTAGAGACATCCCAGAGGTCCATAGGAGGACACTCCTTTGGCAGGTTGAAGAATACACCAACAAGGATAACAATCAATTTGTATCCACTGTCCTTGCTTGGACAATTCTTGCGCCTTTCTCAAGAGCGTCTTTGAAATAAAGGCAAACTCAAGAGTCTGTTTACTCGTGGTTACAATGTTGCACAGGAGTTTTCTCGCTCTGGACACGACAGACTAGCCGATACTTTACTAATCTTGGGAAGATTATTCACTGTTGCATCAGGGAAGCATCAGGGAAGAGAGAGGTGAAGGTTTATAAACTAAAAGAGGAGGCAGTTAGGGTAAGATATAAACAGCTATTGGAGGATAGATGGGCTAATGAGAGCATAGGCAATGGGGTCGAAGAGGTATGGGGTAGGTTTAAAAATGTAGTGTTAGAGTGTTCAGCAGAAGTTTGTGGTTACAGGAAAGTGGGTGCAGGAGGGAAGAGGAGCAATTGGTGGAATGATGATGTAAAGAGAGTAGTAAGGGAGAAAAAGTTAGCATATGAGAAGTTTTTACAAAGTAGAAGTGATGCAAGGAGGGAAGAGTATATGGAGAAAAAGAGAGAGGTTAAGAGAGTGGTGAAGCAATGTAAAAAGAGAGCAAATGAGAGAGTGGGTGAGATGTTATCAACAAATTTTTTTGAAAATAAGAAAAAGTTTTGGAGTGAGATTAACAAGTTAAGAAAGCCTAGAGAACAAATTGATTTGTCAGTTAAAAATAGGAGAGGAGAGTTATTAAATGGAGAGTTAGAGGTATTGGGAAGATGGAAGGAATATTTTGAGGAATTGTTAAATGTTGATGAAGATAGGGAAGCTGTGATTTCGTGTATAGGGCAAGGAGGAATAACATCTTGTAGGAGTGAGGAAGAGCCAGTTGTGAGTGTGGGGGAAGTTCGTGAGGCAGTAGGTAAAATGAAAGGGGGTAAGGCAGCCGGGATTGATGGGATAAAGATAGAAATGTTAAAAGCAGGTGGGGATATAGTTTTGGAGTGGTTGGTGCAATTATTTAATAAATGTATGGAAGAGGGTAAGGTACCTAGGGATTGGCAGAGAGCATGCATAGTTCCTTTGTATAAAGGCAAAGGGGATAAAAGAGAGTGCAAAAATTATAGGGGGATAAGTCTGTTGAGTGTACCTGGTAAAGTGTATGGTAGAGTTATAATTGAAAGAATTAAGAGTAAGACGGAGAATAGGATAGCAGATGAACAAGGAGGCTTTAGGAAAGGTAGGGGGTGTGTGGACCAGGTGTTTACAGTGAAACATATAAGTGAACAGTATTTAGATAAGGCTAAAGAGGTCTTTGTGGCATTTATGGATTTGGAAAAGGCGTATGACAGGGTGGATAGGGGGGCAATGTGGCAGATGTTGCAAGTGTATGGTGTAGGAGGTAGGTTACTGAAAGCAGTGAAGAGTTTTTACGAGGATAGTGAGGCTCAAGTTAGAGTATGTAGGAAAGAGGGAAATTTTTTCCCAGTAAAAGTAGGCCTTAGACAAGGATGTGTGATGTCACCGTGGTTGTTTAATATATTTATAGATGGGGTTGTAAGAGAAGTAAATGCGAGGGTCTTGGCAAGAGGCGTGGAGTTAAAAGATAAAGAATCACACACAAAGTGGGAGTTGTCACAGCTGCTCTTTGCTGATGACACTGTGCTCTTGGGAGATTCTGAAGAGAAGTTGCAGAGATTGGTGGATGAATTTGGTAGGGTGTGCAAAAGAAGAAAATTAAAGGTGAATACAGGAAAGAGTAAGGTTATGAGGATAACAAAAAGATTAGGTGATGAAAGATTGAATATCAGATTGGAGGGAGAGAGTATGGAGGAGGTGAATGTATTCAGATATTTGGGAGTGGACGTGTCAGCGGATGGGTCTATGAAAGATGAGGTGAATCATAGAATTGATGAGGGAAAAAGAGTGAGTGGTGCACTTAGGAGTCTGTGGAGACAAAGAACTTTGTCCTTGGAGGCAAAGAGGGGAATGTATGAGAGTATAGTTTTACCAACGCTCTTATATGGGTGTGAAGCGTGGGTGATGAATGTTGCAGCGAGGAGAAGGCTGGAGGCAGTGGAGATGTCATGTCTGAGGGCAATGTGTGGTGTGAATATAATGCAGAGAATTCGTAGTTTGGAAGTTAGGAGGAGGTGCGGGATTACCAAAACTGTTGTCCAGAGGGCTGAGGAAGGGTTGTTGAGGTGGTTCGGACATGTAGAGAGAATGGAGCGAAACAGAATGACTTCAAGAGTGTATCAGTCTGTAGTGGAAGGAAGGCGGGGTAGGGGTCGGCCTAGGAAGGGTTGGAGGGAGGGGGTAAAGGAGGTTTTGTGTGCGAGGGGCTTGGACTTCCAGCAGGCATGCGTGAGCGTGTTTGATAGGAGTGAATGGAGACAAATGGTTTTTAATACTTGACGTGCTGTTGGAGTGTGAGCAAAGTAACATTTATGAAGGGATTCAGGGAAACCGGCAGGCCGGACTTGAGTTCTGGAGATGGGAAGTACAGTGCCTGCACTCTGAAGGAGGGGTGTTAATGTTGCAGTTTAAAAACTGTAGTGTAAAGCACCCTTCTGGCAAGACAGTGATGGAGTGAATGATGGTGAAAGTTTTTCTTTTTCGGGCCACCCTGCCTTGGTGGGAATCGGCCGGTGTGATAATAAAAAAAAAATTGTATAGCAAGACCATCAGGGATTAGAAGCAGCTATCTGCGGTTTCAGAATGTCTAGGAATAACAGTTGATGAAGATACTTGTACAATACTTGGTTATCTTTATTGCGGAAACATTTAGCCACGTATTGGCTTCATTAGTCCTAGTGTGGCACAAGTGAATCATTCATCAACTTGTCGCTTTTCTAAATTATTTACATAATAATGGCAGTTGCAGTCATTTGCCTTGCCTTTTATTGCATTTCTTGACCACCAAGGAAATATATCTAGGGAAGTTTAGCGCTTTCTTTGATTATAATAATAATTTAGAGAAGACAAAGGACACTAGCTTCGCATATAGAGAAACTGACACAGGGTAAGCATGAAAGTCTGACAATAATTTTGAAAAGCGGTTTTTTTCGTTCTTCTTGGGATTTGACATGGGTAAGTCTTTTAGAATTTTGTTTGTTCTTAGGGAGATCTGTTCCATGTTTGGCGTTTTTGTCCATCCTGTAGCGATAATGCAAAAAAATTGACTGAACAATCAGGTGAAGAGTGAGGTGGCGACTTAGCGTATATGTATGTGACTTGTGTTACTGCGTGTATGAGGTCAGGTGAATAGTAGAGTCATGTGGCCTTTGCTGCTGCATTGTTGAAGTTAGGGTTCGTAAAGTAGGCAAATCTGGGATTTTGGTTTAGCAAACGAACGGGTTCGCTTCCCGGCGAAGGGGTGGAAACATCGGACGTGTTTCCTTACACCGGTGGCTATGTTCACCCATCAGTAAAATGGGTACCTGGGTGTTAGTCGACTGGTGTGTGTCTCATCCTGGGACAAATCTGACCTAATTTGCCCGAAATGCTCTGCATAACAAGGGACTTCCTATATAGTAGTACGTCATTGATGTCAGCTAGGACTGTATACCTTGTACATGTACTTGTAGTAAATAAACCATACCACGGGCGTGTTATGGTTTGTTTGCATTCGTGTCATTACGATTTCGTGAGTCAGTAAATAAAGATATTATTATTAGTATAATTATTATTAAGTAATGCTCAATAGCATTATAAGTTTGCATGATTGCGGCTTCCAAGCAATTCGTGTAACACGGGTTGGGCTTATTTCCAAGGCTGTCTAGTGTGTGTTCCTGCCCCGGTGTATCACTACACAAGTTGTTGGCGTTGTGGGTTCCACACGTGCATCTGTATTCTATGACTAAGATCCCCAGCCATCTCCCTCAAGTAGAATTAGCCGCACTCAGCACAATGGAGTAAACTCCGGCCATCTTGTTGGTTATATTGCTGATACATGCTCAAATTATGCTCTGTAAGGGTTTCGGATGATATAAATGCTTAATTAATTTTAACCTTAAAGAGACCTAACTTGAATTAAGAACACAGAACACGGGAACACTGTAGCAAGTCTTCTGGCTCATGCTAAGCAGGCCTTAAAATTCAACACTTCTCTCTCATAACTAGATGTTGGACAATGAAGTTGCTTAATCACTAGTCAAAAGTTTTCTCTCCTAAGTATGGAGTATTTGTGAATTGTTCCAGTCAGGGCATTGTGACTGTTTATTCTTAATTTTTCTTTCATTTGCACTTGGAAAGAAGTCAAAGCTGTGTATTTTGTCATTTATATTTGATGCTAGTACTTGCTGTATTTGCTTCAAATACAGTGCAAATAAAACACGGCAGTTACCTTGCTTTTCCAAAATCTTATTATGTCTGTCTTTATATACTTAAAACACTTGTAGTGTTGAATATCAAAATGGTATACAATACCGACAGGTTGGTAAGACACATAAGCAACATTTAGGCAACTTTATTTCGAAACGTTTCGCCTACACAGTAGGCTTCTTCAGTCGAGTACAGAAAGAAGGCAGAAGAAGTAGAGATGTCAAGACGATGTGATCAGTCCATCACCCTTGAAGACGTACATTTGAGGTTGTCAGTCCCTCAGTCTGGCTGAAGGACTGACTATACTGTTGACTTACCCTGAACCCGTTATAAACCAGACTGTTGTTCATGGTGTTGAATCATTACATAGAGTAACACAATGTGATGATGGGATTGATATGGTTTAGTTTTCTCCAAATTTCCAATCATATTTACACTACTACACCTGCTGCCTCTGTATTTGACTGAATAAGACAAATGTGTAACCGAAGGATTTCAACAATTAAGACACCCTGCTGTTGCACATCCGTCTTAATCATCAACTTGTCGGTAGTTTATACCATTTACAACCTAACATATTTACACTAGAAGAGGCCCCATCCTGCAGTTCCACAACAGCTCAAACAAACACCTGGGAAACAGCAGCCTTCCAATGAGGTCAGTCAAAGTTTCCGCCAAATAATGGGAATTCACTGATCCCCGTCAGAAGGAAGCTTTCAGTAAGCTCGTTCCCTTAATTGATGATAATCTTCAACCATAATTATGAAAATGGAATGCAGTACTGAAAAGTAGATGAGCAAGACATGTTTAACAGGTAGGTATCTTGTTAAGACATGTTTAACAGGTAGGTATCTTGTTAAGACATGTTTAACAGGTAGGTATCCTGTTAAGACATGTTTAACAGGTAGGTATCTTGTTAAGACATGTTTAACAGGTAAGTATCTAGTTAAGGCATGTTTAACAGGTAGGTATCCTATTAAGACATGTTTAACAGGTAGGTATCTTGTTAAGGCATGTTTAACAGTAGGTATCTTGTTATGACGCATATTCAACAGGTAAGTATACTGATAAGACACAGGTGCAAAAGGCAGGTGTCTTCTCTGGCACAGTAGGTGTCTTCAGTTATATGCGGAGGTGCAGATGTGATTAGTTCATCAATTTATTACAAGTAGTTATGAGATGGTCGCTCAACCTAGAGAAGAACTCAGCTCCATTGTCTGGAACAGTGTTCCAATGTTGCACTAGCGGTGACTAAAAAGACTTTTTAATTTAATTTTCAGCATATTGCATAATTAAAATATAATTCCACTATATCGTTATTTATAATTTATATTTTAAGGCTCGTACTTAATGTAAATTAGAAGATTTTGAAGCTTCGTATTTACATTTCATTTACATTTCTAGTTTTTGTATTTGTATTTCATTTGTGATTTTGAGATTAAAAAAAATATTTCTGTTTGTATTGCAATTTTATTTTTCCTTACATACTATGCTTGTATTTATAGTTATATTTGGACTTGTGTGCTGGATTCCCCTCCTCCCCATCCTCTCTGCTCTGAGGTGCTTCTAGGGATTGCTCTTTCCAGACCACTTGGGTCGCTGCCTGATTATCCAGACTTCGGATGGTAGAAGTACACAATCTAACCTAGGCAATTCCGACTGGCTAATCAAGTGAAGCCAGTAGAAATGTTTGTTTACCTGTTTAGGACAATATTAAGTCTGTAGGTTGCATATAATTGATTTTAGAGGAAATACTAAATGTGCTTATCGCAGTTCTCTTCTTGAGGCGAGCTGAATGAAAGAATTTGTTGTGTCTTCAGTTCCTCAACGAGTTATTTCACTGTTCAGACTTAGAATATAGCCAGGAAAATATTTTTTCCTGGTTTGAACATGATTTTTTCCTTCCTTCCTTCCTCCTCGCCACCGAGAGATTTTATATATCACTAGTTCAAAAGGTCGAATAAATATAAGAGCTAAATGTTGTATTAGCTGGAGAATGAGGATCTCACTCATTGTAATGGATTTGTGAGCTGAATGTTACACAAGGCTCGCGAATGAGGTCCTCATCTCGCAACATTCATTTTGAATCAAGGAAGATCAATTATTGAAACAATTTCTAGCAGTATACAAAGTAAACATCTTTGAATTGTCTTCTTAGTAACAGTTTGCAGTTAAGAAAGTTTATATTTTCTGCAATAAATTCTAAGATAAGAAGGCAAATGCATTTATTGGAGGCTTCTGATCACTTAGCCGCAATGATCACAGGTTTCAGGTCTCTTGACAGCAATGATCAAAGGTTTTAGGCCATTTGACAGCAATGATTACTTGAACTTGGCAGAAATGCTCACTGGCTTCAGGTAATTTGTCAACAATGCTCAAGTCATTTGGCCACAACAATCACACGCTTCAGGTCACTTGGCCACAATGATCACAGGATTCAGATCACTTGGCCACAATGATCACAAGCTTCAGGTCACTTGTCAGCAACGATTACAGATTTCAGGTCACTTGTCAGCAACGATTACAGATTTCAGGTCACTTGTCAGCAACGATTACAGATTTCAGGTCACTTGTCAGCAACGATTACAGATTTCAGGTCACTTGTCAGCAACGATTAAAGATTTCAGGTCACTTGTCAGCAATAATCACAAGCTTCCTTTTGTTAATGACAGAAGATTTCTCTATATTACCAGTGTTAATAAGTTTTGCGTATTATATAACACTGGAGATACATTGTACTACCCTCGTCTGCCACCAGTTAACCAGCACAATAATAATAATAATAATAATAATAATAATAATAATAATAATAATAATATATTTACTACAAGTACATGTACAAGGTATACAGTCATAGCTGACATCAATGACATCTACAATATAGAAAGCCGCTTGTTATGCTGAGCATTTCAGGCAAATTAGGTCAGTTTTGTCCCAGGATGCGACCCACACTAGTCGACTAACACCCAGGTACCCATTTTTAACTGATGGGTGAACAGGGACAGGGACAGGTGGTGTCTTATGGAAACACGTCCCTAATGTTTTACAACCGTACCGGAGGACTTGTTGCAAAACTAGTTTGTGCCACAACTGGAAACCCTATTTTTAAGGCTTTATAAGTATTTTAAACGATGACTCACAAAAACATAATAACACGATTGCAACAACCACTGGCCCAATGGCTTACTCACTGACCTGGAGTTTTACGACTCACCGTGAATTCTAATCCCATCCGTACCAGGTGGGGTTAGAACACTGATTTAAGTGACCTATGTGCTTTCCGAGTACATATTGTTTCCAAACTCGGTTCACTTGTAAAGAAATAATTAGACCCATTAAATATGAAAGCATTTCGGGTGGAACCGAAAACCAACCATGGGAACTCACCAGCCAATCACTCAACCTCAAAAACCATTCCCGTTCCCAGGGGAAAATACAATACCCCCTTCCAACCCTCATAAAAACAAAAGTCGAATGAGTGTTTTAGCATATCACAGAGCTGGTGGACAGGTCATTTACATCTCTTTTTATTGCCCCTTTGACATGTAGTTGGCTGCGTCGGGTCGGAGGTCAGAGTTTATCCTCCAAGTCCTCAATTCATTATCCTAGAAAAGTTTAGCCTTGAAATTCCAAAATACTTCCTGGGTGATTTGTTGCTTTTGTATATTATTATTGTTATTATTATTATTATTATTATTATTATTAATTATTATTATTATTATTATTATAGTTATTAAGAAGCCCTACGCCCTTTGGAGTCTAACAGCACCTGGGAACTGGGAGGTAAAGTTTGATCCAGGGAAGGGGAGATATCCGAGAATTGGACTACGCTGAGCCATTACGGTTTCTCCTGCGTTTTCACTCGGCCTTTCGTGACAAGTGAGTTTACTGAGAGTTACAACAGAGCTTTGAGCAGAATAACTAAGATAATTGATCGCTAGTTCGTCTTTATGAACAACAACTGTATGGTGAGTGTGGACAGAGACATATAAGCTTATTTTGCCACAAGTGGCGAAACGTTTCCTTGAATAAATATCTGATTTTTGAGATGAATAATTACACCATGAAGACAAGGATATAAGTTGCACAGCTTGCTTTAATCAGTACAACGCTTCGCTCTGGGCAGAGATTTATCGAGTCATGACTTGAAACTCAAAACAACGCGACACGTCGTCGCTTGTTAAAGAACCCGTGTTAGTCTTCTTGTCAACACTGCTCCATTTTAAACATGACCAAACGAAGTCTGACACTTCTGGCCTGAAATTAGCTGAAAATAACTGCTGTAATCTTTGCAGCACTTCCTGCGAGGTGTGTAAGTTAAGAAGAGCTACTGAACCCTCCCTAGCACTTTCTTTGAGAGGAAGGAGCAAAAACTCTCTATTGAAACCTTTCTAAGACTGAGTGAACTAAGACTACTGAAACTCTTCCTGGTACACAAATAACCCGCACATAGAAGAGAGGAGCTTACGACGACGTTTCGGTCCAACTTGGACCATTTACAAAGTCACACCAAGTCCAAGTCGGACCGAAACGTCGTAGTAAGCTCCTCTCTTCTATGTGCGGGTTATTTGTGTATCGTTCCAGTCACGGTATTGTGCCTTTTTTTGTTACCCTTCCTGGTACTTCTGTGAACTGAGTGGACTAAGACCTGATACTGAAACCGTCTCTAGTACTTTTGTGAGCTGAGACAGTTACGACTGGCCCTCAAAACCTTCTTAGTGTTTCAAAACTTTGCTAGCGCTTCTTCTGAAGTGATTGAATTAACGCATGGAACTGAATCTTGCCCAGAGCATCCTAGAACCTAGGCGAGCTCAGATTAGTTGCTGAAAGCTTCCTGGCGCTTCCTGTGAGCTGAATGAGTTAAGATTAGCTGCTACGACTTTTCTAGCTGAGTGAGACATGTCTAGTGGGAGTCCTACGGAAGGGACGACACGAAATACGCGATCAAAAGCCTACCCCCAAACAAGATTGATGTAGCCAGAAAAAATAACCGAGTTTTACACTGAAATACTTTTTCTCTTTGTTCCTAGTCATGTGTCGGACAAACACATACACAAAATAAATAAACCGAGAGTAGAGAACACACAACATAAAATATAAAAAATTTTGGATACAGAGACAAACTGCCATCAGCACTGAGGAACAGACGGTTGCGTACCAAGCATTTTTCGCTCAGTGTAGAGCTTCATTAAGCTCTACACACAGAAAAACGCTGTAGAGCTTGCTCTGCGGCTGTCTCCTCATAACCGGTTTTACAATCGATTTTGGAGACCCCAGTTGTTTTCCTCCCATCTGAATAAATTACAAGGAACACCGATGTCGCACAATCATTTATCTAACAGCCTAGGTAATATTATGCAATGGTAACGCCATCATTTAATTGTGATTGCTTTAGGGAATATTGCTTGCCACATTGTGGCTCCAATATCAGTACGCGCTGGTGATTGTACAGAAATATGAAAGGCGAATCTTGCGTTTATTTCCGCATTATTAGAGATAGTTACATAAGAATGCAGAACAAGTCATTATTTGCGCAACGCTTCGCTGTAAGTAGGGCTTAATTTCATGGCTTGGGAAAGCTCTACTTACAACAAAACGAAGTCAAAATAAAAGCTTGCTTTTGTTCGACATTCCTTTCTGCGTTACACCTGACAACCTAGACTACTATTAGCCGAGTAAAGCTCAGTAACGACAGTTTGCTAAATGACATACGTAATACGGCTGTACACAATGTTATTGTTACGCGCGTATTACGCGCTACATCAGCTACCTTAGGCAATTTATTGCTACAGAGTTATCATTCGCAATTTTAGTAATAAACATTTGGAAAACAATAACGAGTATGATAATGAGGCACATCTCCAACTGTTTAACATTTCAAAGTGTGGCGCTTTTGTGCCACTCTAGTGCCCGTACTTGCCTAGTGGCACTACCCAGGGAGGTGCCAGTAGGGTACGACCCAGGGAGGTGCCAGTCGGGTACGACCCAGGGAGATACCAGTAGGGAACGACCCAGGGAGGTGCTATAGGGTACGACCCAGGGAGGTACCAGTAGGGAACGACCCAGGGAGGTGCTATAGGGTACGACCCAGGGAGGTGCCAGTCGGGTACGACCCAGGGAGGTGCCAGTCGGGTACGACCCAGGGAGGTGCCAGTCGGGTACGACCCAGGGAGGTGCCAGTCGGGTACGACCCAGGGAGGTGCCAGTCGGGTACGACCCAGGGAGGTGCCAGTCGGGTACGACCCAGGGAGGTACCAATAGGGTACGACTCTTGGAGGTGCCACCACGGTACGACGCAGTGTTACGACTACCAAAGTCTCTTATGATCCTTATTGTCACTATTACTACTTCTGCTATTACTATTTATTAGTATCCCGTCCACCTCCGTCGTCGCCACTGCCACCACCACCATTACCACCGCCACCATTACCACCACCATTACCACCACCACCATTATAATTTCCGCTAATAACCAATATATAATTTGTTGAGTTGATCGAGTTGCTAGTTAAAAATAAGTTGTTAATTGAAAAGCTAAACACATACTCATTTAATTTTTTTCAAGGATACATGAATGCATTCTGGTCTCCCAGGACCAGAAAGATAAACATGGGTTCAGTCTGATCTTTCAGAATAGGATATCTGAACCTAGGTTCACTGTGTGTTTTTCAGGATTTATAAGTTATAGCTGGACTTATTCTGTTCTTTCTGAACTTAGAAGTATCTGAAAAAAAAACAATCATAACAATTGCCACCATAACCAAACGATACAAGGTGTCTTTTGGCAATTATTATTATTATTATTATTATTATTATTATTATTGCCAAAAGGCCCTAAGTGGCTTCAAGAGGGAATTAACGAGTTTCTCCAGACAATTCCTGATCTGCTTGGCTGTTAGCACCAATAGCTTGACTGATCAAGTTAGCAATCAGGAGACCTGATCCAGGCTCAGGTTGTAAAGGCAGTCACCCTCGACACAATTATCTAATGAACAGGTCAGTACTAAGAATATGAGTCATTACTGTATGAATAGGGATCGGTACTGTAAGAACAGGGGTCGGTTCTGTAACAAGAGAGGTCAATTATGTAAGAATAGAGATCATTGTAAGAATAGGTGTCAGAACTGTAAGAATAGAGGCCAGTGCTGTAAGAATATAGGTCAGTACTGTAAGAATATGGCCCTGTACTGTAAGAATAGGAATCAATACTAAAAGCAGCAATCAGTAATGAAAGCTGAGGTCAGCGGGGAAACCTGTCAGATCAGTAGGTTAGAACCAGAGTGAATTTGGGAGAACCGGATGATGCTTCAGACATTCTGGAAGTTACTGTGGTTAGTGCTGCAAAGTGTATAAACACGGATTAAAATATTGCTGTACGAAACGGATTAAGAAGTTGATAAATTAGACACATGTGCAACACTGTGTGGCGAAACGTTTCCACAATAAAGACACCAAAGTGTTGCACTTGTGTCTAATTTATCAACGTGTCGGCTCTCTAAGCCATTTATCTACAAATTAGGTAGTGAATAGCTACATATGTCAGCCGCGAAGGAAGATAGAGCAGGAATTACATTCCGATGTTGACTATACACTGTATGGGTGTCTAGTAGCTCGATGGCTAGGGCACTCAGCTCACACACAGAGGTCAGGGGATCGAATCTCCGGTACGGCTGGATAACATTAGGGACGTGTTTCCATAAGACACCTGCTGTCCATGTTCACCCATCAGTATAAAATGGGTACCTGGGTGTTAGTCGACTGGTGTGGGTCGCATCCTGGGACAAAACTGACCTAATTTGCCCGAAATGTTCTACATAAAAAGTGGCTTTCTATATTGTAGTATGTCATTGATGTCAGCTAGAACTGTATACCTTGTACATGTACTTGTAGAAATAAAGATATTTATTATAAATAACATGGAGAGATACCATAGGCTCATTGTCACAGAAGATAATCAAGGAAAATATGGGAAAAGGGAGATACGAAGAGACCGAATTTGCTGAAAACAATTTTATTGGGACTGTTTCACTCTCACGTCATGACTGAAAAGAAAAATATCTATCCAGAGCGTAACTTGGTTCTCTCAATAACAAGCTCGCTCTGCAACTTGTCTTTCATTCATTACTGCCAACAATACGCTATCTGCATTCAGCTCGAGTATAAGTCTTCAAATAAGTGAGTTTCGTGTGATCACGGTGCTTCAAATGTCAGCTGTAGCGTGGTATGTGCTCCACCTGTGATCTGTAGCGCTGTACTGGTGGTGTATTTACAACACTGGTGGCGAGATCACCAATACTCTGGCGCTGCAGGGCAACACTGGTGGCAAGAGCACTAGCACTGTGGCGCTGCAGGGCAACACTGATGGCGAGAGCACCAACACTGTGGCGCTGCAGGGCAACACTGGTGGCGAGAGCACCACCACTGTGGAGCTGCAGGGCAACACTGGTGGTGTATGCACTACCAATGTGGTGCTGTATTTGCCCACTGAGACCTGTGTAAGTCAGGATGGTGCTTCAGCACTGTAAGTACTGGGACAATCCTGGAGGAGTGTTTAAGTACTGGGTGGATGAGTATTGTAAGTACTGGGAGAGTACTGCAAGTACTGGCTGAGTACTCTAAATATTGGGAAACTACTGTAAGTACTGAGTCAGTACTGAAAGTACTCTGCCAGTACAGTATGGGATGATTACCTACAGGCCCTTGACTGTCTTCAGAAGAGAAAGTGACAAGTTCCTCAAGTCAGTTCTTGCTCAGCCGAGCTGTGGTGCATGCGTTGGACTTTCAGAGGCTAGCACCAACCGCCGGCCTAATCAGGCCATCCACTGGAAGGCCTGGTCTGGGACCTGGCCGCAGGAGTGTTAACTTTGTGAACACTCTCCAGGTAGACCCCAGATGGACTAAAGGTAGACTGGCTCAGTACTGAAAGCACTGAGTGTGATGAGTGCAGTTCACTTTGTTTTCAACGTTCATCCCCCATGTGTTAGACCTGCCTAGCATGGGCCAGTAGGCCTTCTGCAGTGCTCCTTCATTCTTATGTTTCTATACCTACATTCCTGCATTACATCTAAGGCAGCCTTAGGAACTGCACATGCTGGAGGCTGTTACTGAGCTCCAGAGTGAGGGAGGGAGAGAGGGAGGGAGGGGACCTTGTTAAAGTTACCTTGCATGTAGAGACAGCCCGGACCGTCATACACTCATATGCTTCAGGCTGGCTTACACCGTCATGCTTCAGGCTGGCTTACACCGTCATGCCTCAGGCTAGCTCACACCGTCATGCTTCAGGCTGGCTTACACCGTCATGCCTCAGGCTGGCTTACACCGTCATGCCTCAGGCTGGCTTACACCGTCATGCTTCAGGCTGGCTCACACCGTCATGCTTCAGGCTGGCTCTCACCGTCATGCTACAGGCTGGCTCACACCGTCATGCTACAGGCTGGCTCACACCATACTAGAACTTATCTTTCTGTATGTGTTGTAACTGTAGCAGTGAGAGAGCTCTCACACTTACACTCTCCAAATGATATTCATTATACAAAGTATAAATAACTGCACATACGTTCTAGTGGTGTAAGTGTATGTTAGACTCAAATTATCTTCAGATGTATATTTGATTCTTCATAACTGACTACCTTATTGACTGCATTATAAGCTGGTAGTTAGCACGGCAACACATTGTAACCCATTTGAAAAAATTGTGCTCGTGATATGGGGTCCTGAAATCATTTATCGCTGGCTACTTTGCTTCGTTGATGTTTGGCGTTTGGGGACTGCCACCAGTGCGGGTCAGGCGCTTGCTGACATTTACATTGTGTGCTCTGCCTATATTGTTGCTGCAGCGTTGTTGACACGTTGCTCGTTCTATTGGAATTGAGTACCGTTGTCATATAACAGTTGCGCAGCTTCGTGAGTTCATACATAGTAAGTTAATGTCTGATACATTAACCATGACTCCTGCAAGTCTAGCCTACTCATGGAGTATCTGCAAAGCTTATTTATGCAGTAGCATAAGCAGTAGGCTTCATCAGTAAGGAGAACCGGCAGTATCATCGTACCACTGTTGAGAGTTTTAATTTACACAATTCAGTGATATTAGTGCCAAGTTTTTTCTGAAGCTGAGTCTGTGCAATTATTGGAATCAGATCCCAGCTTTGTAGTGGCCTATCGATCCTTGGGCGGCACTTGCTCACACTGTCTCACACGGGAAAGCACGGCTGGCTTGCTTGCTTGCTTGATGAAGACTTTACTACAGTGTTAATAAACCAACTGTTTTAAGTGTGACTGTGTACTCTGGCGAATGACAGACGTAAATTCAAACTGAATAAGCGTCAGCTTCGGCAGTCATATTGTATATTGATTTCTCTAAGGAGAAATCAAAGTTATTCGCAAAGTGGCACAAGTCAGCGGGAGTCACTAACTTCAGTGAGCTCGTGAAGTTAGTGTTACTATAAAACTTTTCTTGAGCTCCTAGTCTATATGTTCGTGCTTATCTTGAAAATCGTCTTATTTTATCTGTGGTCAAGATAACTCAACCGACAGTCAAGCTTGAAGTGAAAAGACAGTTACTGGGGAAAGTCCATACTTCTAATTTTTCCTGACGACTACTCTGGGAACTAAGATTACCAGAGGAAAAACTTTCCAAGTGATTGCAAGAATGGCATTGTGGGTAATATTACAGCGTCCACGTTCCCTCAAAGAAGAGTCACAGGTAACTAATCTCAAATGTCAGACGTCAGAAGCTTTGAAATATCAGTACTGACTTAAGCTTAGTTATGTAATTTCAAACTGTTTCTAACTACACAAGCAGTATTCACCGATAAGTTCGGTATACATTTCATCAGTATTAGATTTTACTTGACGCTTATGGTGGCGGTGTAGTAAATTATTTGCCTCTACATGGGATATATGTGAATTTACAATCAAATAGAAGATATGTATTTAAATGTACACATCCTATGAAGGATGCGTCGTTAATTGGTAATGACGTCCTAATGATGTCCTAGTGCTAAAGTTGGCATAGAACTAATTCCAGTTATGATCATAACACAGGCAGTCTTCAAGGAAAATTCTGGTGAGGATGCTACCTAACCTTCGGGGACCCAGACTATTGGATTGGACAGTTTGTGTTGTCATGGTAGCTAGCATGAGCAACGCAGTCTGAGAGAAACTTCCATGGTCAAGTCTTCCTATTCATTTGCTGGCAGGGATTACTGGAGGATTCCGTTTCCATGCCCAAACGGATGATGTTCATAAGGGAAGAAGAGATACAGACTGATGTTTCCCTTGACTTCTGAAACCGAAGCTAAAACTCTATTATTATTTTTTTTTTTTTTTTGCTAGAGATTGAGTTCTTATGAGGAAAGACTATTTACGTGAAATTGTAGAATAATTGAGAGTGTCTAAGATGTTTCATTATTTGGTTCATGGTGTTGGCCACAACTCTTCTATGGGTGGACACCTGGGATTGACGAATACTTTTTTTTTTTGTAAGATTAATAAATTTCTTTTTTTTACCAGGCTTAGGAAAAAGATACATGATATGGCAAATCCTGCCATGACTCGGATGATTGTGAAGCTGAGGCATTTCAATAAACCGGTGCCTTGGAGTCTCATAATAGCTAATGTTTGAATACCTGATGCTCGACTGTGTGGATTCTGCCCAAATTTAAGTTGGGTAACCAGTTCCTCGTAACATTTATGACAGATCCACCAGATATTCCGAAGTGGTACCAATGGATACCATTATCACAAAGGCAATATGAAAAGCCTTGGTCTAATTTTAAGTTGAAAGCCTTCAGAGAGATTTTGAGCAGACTGGTTATTAAGCAAACTTTCTTGACAGCCTCCCATCCTCGATCACAAGGTGAACCTGAATGGTTCCATCACATACTGAAAACTATGATGCATACTTTCATTTTCGTGCATATTCTTTTATTTTCTTGCATATTGGGGAGAGTGTCTAACTTTGCTGTTCTTTTGCTTTGCGAGAAACCGTACAAGAAACCATAGACTACAGCCAGGTCGAATTAAAACACTCGTACATCCAGCCACACAATAAGAGTCCCTTCTAACAGACCTAAATGATGACTCAGAGGTGAAATAAAAAAAAAATGCAGATGACGAACTTATGGTATAACTACAGTTTATAAGGAAATCGACAAAAGAAAACCTTTAAAATACTCAGGAAGGAATGAGCAATAAGTATGATAAACGAACTGATTTTCACCTTTTTCAGCCATGAGACAAAGTCATGGTAAAGGAACCAGTGCCTGGTCATGCCCTGAAGGCTAACTTTGTTGGCTCTAGGAAGATAATGGAGAGGTCCCACTTCAACCGCATTGCTGCACTTCTTGACACTTCTTATGGTGCTAACTTATCCAACAAATTATCAACATATCTTATTTTATTCCCAAAGATCCCCTGATCAGTGGAATGGTAGCGAGATTATCCAATTCTCATCTTTTGCAAGATCCACGTCCTTTTGATGTCTGGTATATCTGAGGTTTGAACGAGTGACATATTGCCCTTACTTCAGAATTACACGAATCTCTCTTCAGTTGTGGCTAAATTGTGTAATATTGGAGTTAACGATGGAAGTATAGGTAATGTTAATCTTATTAAAATGTTTCCTTACAGGGTTCATTCAGAACCCTGAGAGTAGAGTAGTGTATCAGTAGTAAAAGTAACATCTTCCTCACTAACCACCTTTCTCAATTCCCATTGGAAATCCCTACTGCCTTCCTAACCCACCCACCAAACCAAACACCCATTCATCCACCCTTCCCCTTCTCTCTCTCTCTCTCTCTCTCTCTCTCTCTCTCTCTCTCTCTTTTTCTCCCTCTCTTCCTCCCTCCCTCCCTAGATCTCTCCCTCCCTTTGTTTCTCTCGCTCTTTATGCTTCCCCAACCATAATGAGTACCTTCTTCCTTCATTATGGAAGATTGGAACCAGATACACAGAGAAAAGGTACTGAACCTTGGCCGTGCGAGAACCTAGATAAAATTAGACCAATAGAAGTGGAGGTTTATATAGGGCAACAGCTAACTGTAAGTGCACCTTTCATCAAAGTTATTTACATTCCCATTCCAATAATAGTCTAATAGATCACTGTAATAACTCCTTCACCACACAGCATTACATTATTTCTCTCATAATAAACTGTAAAATTGGTAATTTAGCAGCAATTTTGTATTCCCTATACTTTTATTACTAATGTAATAATTATACTCCCACGCATATATCTGTGTCGTTTTCACCAAATGATTTCCCAAAATTATTAAGTGGATATGATTGGTGTTACGTGTTCTATCAGGAGGTGAAGAGGGACGCTCATACTTTTCTTGTTTTACAACTGGTTGATCAAACCCAGGCGCCTAATTTACACTGTTCTTGCTTTCATAAGAAATGAAATGTGGGTCGTTTCTGTCATCGGGATAACTGTTCGAAATTATTTTTAAAGTTGTAGTTACTTGGAACTTATGTTGTTATTATTCCCTCTGGGAAGGACTAATTGTAATGAATAATTCTGAGAAAAACTTGAGTGATAACGAACAAGTTGTCAGGTCACTCAGGTGACAAGAGCGCAGAGTGTTACGGCCACAGTCTTAGGTTAGGCAAGATTGGTCATGAAACTGGACGAGAATTTCCTGACGCGGGTCTTAGTAATATGACGACCCGCCGCTGGAGCTTTTGGTCATCTAACCGAGGCCTTCCACTGGCTTACCCCTCCACACCTTTAAAAATTATGGTTATATATTGCAAGGCTCAATTAACGTGCTGCTTTTTTTGGCTCTCCATTCCTATTGTAAACACCTAAAGTAAGAATGAAATTTAAAATTCGATCTTAAGGTGTAAAACTGATATTAATGAGGTAAAAAAAATTATTTGGGGAAATTGGGGGAAGATTTATCCGGCAGCAGAATTCTTTTCGATATTCGGTGTGTGATGTTTCCTAACCTAATGATCAACCTCCAGTCATCCACAACTCGCTCACTCGTCACGCATCTTGAAGGAGGAATCTGTCTCATCCATTACTGAACTGTGTGGAGGCTCCTCTTAGTTCACTCTGGAGCCTTTAACTCACCTAGTTCTCACCCATAAATACCAGGCCAGCTCCTCTTCTGCTGTGCTGGGAGTTTAGTTGTACCGCCACCTGTGAAAGGTACGTGGTGATAGCCACTACACAGCCACCATTTCACTCACCACCTGGAGAAATTCAGCGCCCACTGAGTGAATTCTTTCAGGGATGTCTCAATGGTACCCCACTGGGTGTCACCTACAGTGCCATACCAAGGAATTACTCCGTGCCTGATATTTCCCTTACCACCCACTTGCCCTGTATTTACCCAAAGTGGTTACCCACCTGGAGTTCCCACTCACCCGATTGCCATTTTCCCTGTTTCCCTCAGATAAGCTGCCCACCTCGCAAGCCCACACACTTTACAGCTATCTATCCTGCACCTACTCCAGTGGCTGCTTACGACGCCCATTCAACCCATTTGCTACGAGCTTTGTCGCTCAATAGCCACTCGTCGATAGAGTGACGATCACTATTTGCTGCCCTGGTACAAGGTGCTACCCCGTAGTACACAGACAAAATGGGAGTGGTTGCTTTCTCACGCCTGAGGTTACTCTTCCAGCCAACAGAGTAAAATGCCCTCACCAGCCATCTCTGACCTGCCAGAGTGGAAAAGTGTCGTCAACTTGTGTAGAGAGATATCCCTGGGATACTGCACCAGTTGGTGAGGCCGTCCAATGTGTTCGGCCAGAAGATTCAAGATGTGTTTGTGTAATCTGTGATCTGCTTTGCAACCCTTCTCCTGATTACATCTTTACATCTACACCGTATATTGTTGCCTACGCACACTACTGAGGAAGCCTGCTATGTTGGCGACACGTTACGAAATACCTAACTATCGCACATGTCTTATCAACGTGTCGATATTGTATACCATCCTGTTCACAACCTTTCTCCTACTCTGGACTATAAATGTGAAGGAAAGAAGCAAAGTGACATGTATTATGGGAGAGTAAAAATAAGGAAGTGTATCGCAATGTAGCTGAATTTTCATAAGTTTTCTAGGTATGGGAAGAAGTTGCCGTGTGGAAACTGCTAAGAAAATATATCAGAAGAAATCGTAAACACTTCTATTAATCTTGTGTGTGCTTAAGCATCAATAGGGTTCCACTGTTAAGAAAAATAACCAATGATTTTAGAAAAACAGTGAATTCTCATGAATATTTTTTTTTTCTAGCGGAGAAGGGATGTGATGGTACAGTAACCCTCATGTACACTTGTACTGGTACAGCAGCCATCTTGTACACTTGTGATGGTACAGTAACCCTCATGTACACTTGTACTGGTACAACAGCCATCTTGTACACTTGTGATGGTACAGTAACCCTCATGTACACTTGTACTGGTACAGCAGCCATCTTGTACACTTGTGATGGTACAGTAACCCTCATGTACACTTGTACTGGTACAGCAGCCATCTTGTACACTTGTGATGGTACAGTAACCCTCATGTACACTTGTACTGGTACTGCAGCCATCTTGTACACTTGTGATGGTACAGTAACCCTCATGTACACTTGTACTGGTACAGCAGCCATCTTGTACACTTGTGATGGTACAGTAACCCTTATGTACACTTGTACTGGTACAGCAGCCATCTTGTACACTTGTGATGGTACAGTAACCCACCTGTACACCTGTGATGGTACAGTAACCCTCATGTACACTTGTACTGGTACAGCAGCCATCTTGTACACTTGTGATGGTACAGTAACCCTCATGTACACTTGTACTGGTGCAGCAGCCATCTTGTACACTTGTGATGGTAGTATAACCCTCTTGTACACTTGTACTGGTACAGCAGCCATCTTGTACACCTGTGATGGTACAGTAACCCTCTTGTACACTTGTACTGGTACAGCAGCCATCTTGTACACCTGTGATGGCACAGTAACCCTCTTGTACACATGTACTGGTACAGCAGCCATCTTGTACACTTGTGATGGTACAGTAACCCTCTTGTACACTTGTACTGGTACAGCAGCCATCTTGTACACCTGTGATGGTACAGTAACCCACCTGTACACTTGTGATGGTGCAGCAACCTTCTTGTACATTTGTGCTGATACAGTAACTCACTTGTACACTTGTCCTGGTACAGCAACCCTTTTGTACACTTGTGCTGGTACAGCAACCATCTTGTACACTTTTGAAGGTACAGCAACCCTCTTGTGCACTTGTGATGGTGCAGCAACCCTCTTGTACACTTGTGAAGGTACAGCAACCATCTTGTACACTTGTGATGGTGCAGCATCCCTCTTGTACACTTGTGAAGGTACAGCATCCCTCTTGTACACTTGTGATGGTGCAGCAACTCCCTTGTGCACTTTTGATGGTACGGCAACCCACTTGTACACTTGTGCTAGTTCAGCAACCCTCTTGTACACTTGTGATGGTGCAGCAACCCTTCTGTACTCTTATGATGGTGTAGCAACTCTCATGTACGCTTTTGATGGTACGGCAACCCACTTGTACACTCTGATGGTGTAGCAACCCTCTTGTACACTTGTGATGGTGCAGCAACTCTCTTGTACACTTGTGATGGTGCACTAACTCCCTTGTACACTTTTGATGGTACGGCAACCCACTTGTACACTTGTGCTAGTTCAGCAACCCTCTTGTACACTTGTTGTGGTACAGCTACCCACTTGTACACTTGTGCTGGTACAGCAACCCACTTGTACCCTTGTGCTGGTACAGCAACCCTCTTGTACACTTGTGATGGTACAACAACCCTCTTGTACACTTGTGATGGTACAACAACCCTCTTGTACACTTGTGATGGTACAACAACCCTCTTGTACACTTGTGATGGTACAACAACCCTCTTGTACACTTGTGATGGTACAACAACCCTCTTGTACACTTGACATCGTTCCAGAAGATATCAGAAATTTTGCTGGAACAAGTGTGGAAGCCTTCAAGGGGAAACTGGACATGTATCTTCATCAGATGCTAAATCAACCAGGCTGTGATGGATATGTAAGGCAGCGGGCCTCCAGCAGCAACAGCCTGGTTGACCAGGCAAGTACCAGACGAGCCTGGCCCATGGGCGGCTTCCGTGAGCAGTGAAACGCTCGAAACTCTTAAAAGATATATCAAAGGTAACTTGTGATAGTGCAGCAACTCACTTCTACAATTGTGAGGGTGTTGCAACCCCATTCTACAATTGTGAGGGTATTGCAACTCCTACAATTGTGAGGGTGTTGCAACCCACTTGTACACTTGTGGTGTTGCAGCCCCCTTTTACACTCGGTGTTGCAACCCTTTTGCACACTCGGTATTGCAACCCTCTTGCATACTCGGTGTTGCAACCCTCTTGCATACTCGGTGTTACAACCCTCTTGCATACTCGGTGTTGCAACCCTCTTGCATACTCGGTGTTACAACCCTCTTGCATACTCGGTATTGCAACCCTCTTTTACACTTGAAATGCATAAAACAGAGTTCCTTGTTCCTTCATTATAGGAAGGGCCTGGAGCAAGTAACATACACACACAAACACACACACACTACATATTTATACCTGTTCCAGTGCAATGGATTTCACAGTCCGAATTCAATCACAGAATGACTGAGGTTCGGGCGCCTGGCAGGGAAGTCCTAATATGAATCACAATGACCGCCTTGCATACAAGCAGTGACAAGAGCGTCTCCACAATAATGTTTTACCAGTAACGGAGAATCTGAGTGCTTAACAAATCGTCAAAATATGCTTAGGAAGGTAAAAAAAAATAACATTCTTGAACTTATTGGTTTCTAAACAACTTGGAAATATAAACACATATGCAGTATAATGTGATCCTTTATTGACTACGTTTCGCCCACACAGTGGGCGAGAGTCACAATTGTCATATTGTCGGTATTTTATACCTTTCTTGCACAACTTGTCAGACACTGCAACATCATGGAATCTTGGTTCAGAGGACATCTACAAGACCTTCTTCACGGCTGCTGCAACTAACCCATCTCTTTGGGAAGGACCTACTTCCACTGGGGAATCCCGCCTACCAGTGACTTTGCCCTCGTCTGCTGCCCGTCCCTATCCACTGACGCCTATATAAACCGCCAGTTTTCTTGTCTTTGCTCCAGATTCTCCTCCACCACGATGCTGTGAACACTAACTCCAAGGCCGAGGGACTGATTACCTCATCTTTTGTATATAGTTCTACTGTCTTCCTATTATGTCCTAGAATCTGTATTGATAAAGCCACTGGATGGCGAAACGTCTACTACAATAAAGATATCCAGATGTTGCACATGTGTCTTAACTTTCACAAACAGAACTGTTTGTGACTTGAAAAAGCCCACTGTGTGGGCGAAACGTAGTCAATAAAGGATCACATTATACTGCATATGTGTTTATATTTCCATTGTGTCGGTATTTTATACCATTTATTTCCTTCTAAACAACTTACAATTAACCTATGGTATCTGCATAGGGATCAACAATAATTAATAATATTAAACCTATTGTTATTTAACAAAAATCAGCTCTCACTTTGCTTAAAAGATGGTTTATTACACTAAGGGATATATGTATATTTACATACATTAATGCAACATATGAGAATCTTTACTGAAGAAACGTTTCGCCACACAGTGGCTTCATCAGTCCAATACAAAGCAGGAAGGTGTAAGGAGAGGAGGAGTTTGAGGTAATTAGTCCTTCAACCTGGAGTCGATGTGTTTAGTCCATCAGTCTTGTAGAAAGTACAGCACAGGGCCGTAGACGTGGCTTATATTGGAGTGATGAAGCCACTGTGTGGCGAAACGTTTCTTCAATAAAGATTCCGATATGTTGCATAAATGTTTCAATCTTCAACTTGTTTTCTCTGAGTCTTGGAACAAAAGCTGATAAGGTTTAGTTAGATTTGCTAACCTTACTATTGCCTATTATCAGAGAAAGTGTTTTCCAGGTCTTTTTTTATATCACTTTTATCAAGACTGAATCTGTTTGCATAATTTATCTTTCGATTTGTTTATGACCTTTTTTGATTTTAATAATATACGTCTTGGTTCGTTCTTTAGGTATTAATGTTAATCTGAACTACTTCTCGTAGCTATTTTTTTGTTAACGAACCTGAGGATACCATCCGTTAGCTATGGGCTTTTTAAATTCTTTGTTGTCACCTGTCTAAGTTTTAATGGACGATGTATGTTGTAGATTTTTTTTTTACTGTGAGAAGGAAAATGTGAACATTACGGTTAATGTCTTCTGAATTGTACAAGTCTGTCAGGCAATGTTGCTGATTGCCATTGTTAAGCCATTCACCGATACTCCAGTATAAGAACATAAGAAATGAGGAACACTGCTGCAGGCCTGTTGGCCCATGCTAGGCAGGTCCTTCAAAATCCATCCCACTAACAGAATATTTGTCCGTCTACAGATTTTACTAGTTTTCTAAGACGATTTTGGTAAACTGGTAACTAGGAAAGTAGGGTTGTGATCATCAGTCTTGTCCTTGATGATATCTGTTGTACATGAATGGTATACTATACTGAGACGATGAAAATTAGACACATGTACAACATCTGGGTATCTTTATTGTAGATGTTTTTCCATCCAGTGGCTTTATCAATACAAATTCTAGGACATAATTTGAAGACAGTAGAACTATGTATAGAAGATGAGGTAATCAGTCCCTCAACGTTGGAGTTGGTTGTGAAGAGCACCATAGTTGTGAAATTCTGGAGCACAGGCAAGAAAGCTGGCGCTTATATACTGGCGACAGAAGGAAAGGGACGGGTAACGGAAGAGGGCATAATTTCTGGCAGGCAGGATTCCCCAGTGGAAGTAGGTAGAAGTAGTAGTACCAGTAGTAGTAGCAGCCGTGAAGGTCATGTAGATGTCCTCTGAACGATATACAATATCTACATAGCCTTCTTCACGGCTACTATTACTACTACTACTACTACTACTACCACTAACCCATCCCTTGGGTATGACCTACTTCCACTGGGAAATCCCGCCTACCAGTGACTATGCCCTCGTCTGCTACCCGTCCCTTTCCACCTGATGCCAGAATATAAGCACCAGCCTTCTTGCCTGTGCTCCAGAGTCTTCACAACTTCGGTGCTCTTCACACCAACTCCAAGGCTGAGGGACTGATTACCTCATCTTTTGTATATAATTCTGTCTTCCAATCATGTCCTTGGATTTGTATTGATAAAGCCACTGGATGGCTTATATACAATGTTGTACAGTAATGCAACATAGTACATGAATAACAAATAAAAGTTAAAAATTACGATAATGAAGCAATGAATCTACAATGTAGGTTGTAAACTAACACGCTAGTTGTGTTAATCATTGTTAAAAATATATACTAAGCATGAGGCAGTAATAATGAACTAACAGTTATTAATTCACCCGGGTAAGATGGGTCAAAACGATACACTGGTTTTACAAATAAGTAGTTAAAAGATATGATTCTCCATAATAAGTTTAGTCAGAATAAAATACTGGCTTTACAAGTAAATATTAGAAAAAATAGATCGAGAGTATAAGTTTGTCAATATAATACACAACAGTGCATGGTAACAATACATAATTCACAGCAACCTCGATTAAGATGATACAATGATATTTACAAATAATATGCTAGAAGTAATGATTCTCCAAGATAGATTAGAATAATGCACTGGTTCAGCAAGTAAAAGTTATAATAAATACATGACAAGATTCAAAAAGCAGGAGGAGATAGAGACAGCTCTCCCTTCAAAGAAATTTGCAGAAGCTTCTGAGGAAGTGTAAGTGAACATTATTCATAGAAACATCATTCACTTCCAAAAGCATAGGTAAATGGTGTCATACAGCAATAAATGATACACATGTAAGAAGGCCATGCCCCCATCTGGTCTCAACCAATAGGGAAAAACATGGGAAAACCAAAATTGCAGATTGCATCTTATGAACCTGATAAGTTGTCACATCAACACCTCTCTCAACAAAACAACCTACGCAAAATGAACTACGGAGATTCACAGACCACAACAGTCCAGCAAACGATAATAACAAATTTTATGCTATGCCAATTTAATAGAATATTGAGTGTTTGTAACTTGTAAGTCAGTTTCTAGGCCTATCATTCAGGCATAAGGGGCTGAGACTTAATCATGAGAAGACCTTGAGAAGAGGCTCAGCCTTGGTTACGAGAGGAGATGGAGAAAGGTTTGAGTCTTGGCCATGAAAAGACCTGGAAAAGGGGCTGAGCCCAGACCATGATAAAACCTGGAGATGGGGCTGACCCTTAGCCGTCATAAAACCTGGAAAAGGGCAGAACCCTGGCTATAATAAAATCTGGAAAAGGGGCTGATCCTTGGCCATGATAAGACCTGGAGATAGGGCTGAACCCTGGCCATAATAAAACCTGGAGAAGGACCTGAGAGGCTGATCCTTGGCCATAATGGACCAACAAAGGTAGAAGCTTATATTGGTGTTCTAGGACTACCTAATTGCATTATCAGTATTATTTTTTTATAATTATGTAGTAAATCATTGTAATAACTTCACAAATAGTGTTATATTATTTCCCTCTCAGTAACCTCGTGTAAGTGGTACTTTACCAGTAACTCTATAATCCAGTTACTTTCACTATTAGTGTGAATATATATATATATATATATATATATATATATATATATATATATATATATATATATATATATATATATATATATATATATATATGTCGTGCCGAATAGGCAGAACTTGCGATTTTGGCTTAAATAGCAACGCTCACCTTGCCATATAAGACGAATGAAAATTTGTGTATGCAATAATTTCGCCAAAATCATTCTGAACCTAACGAAAAAATATATTTCACTGTGTTTGTTTAGTATTAAATTATTGTGAACAAATCTAAAATATATTTAGTTGGGTTAGGCTAAAATAAATTGTTCTTGTTATAATAAGGTTAGGTAAGTTTTCTAAGTTCCTTTTGGTGCAAAATTATAAATTTTTACCTCAACATTATTGAAAAAATATATCTTTAAACGTAAAAGAGAAAATTTTAGAAAGGACTTAATTTTAAATGAGTTCTTGCTAATTGACCAGTTTTACATATTCGGCACGACATATATATACTCAGAATATGATTTTCTCGAGTGGCAAAGAACTGATAATGTTGAGCATATGAGGCGTAAAGTGATCTATCAAGAGGTGCTGAGAGAAGCCAGAATTTCTCAGGCTCTCTCTCTCTCTCTCTCTCTCTCTCTCTCTCTCTCTCTCTTTCACCTCATTCATCTTTTTCTCTCCCCTCATCTTTCCTTGACTTCTCTCACCTATATTTTTCTCCCTTCACTCTCCCTTTTCTCTCTCCTCACCCTCATGTCTCTACCCTCAAACTCCATTTCTCTCCCCTCATCCTCTCTATTCTCTCCTTTCACCCTTCATTTCTCTCCCTCACCCTCCATTTATCTCCCTTCACCCTCCATTTATTTCCCCTCATCCTCCGTTTTTTCTCTCCCTCATCCTTCATTTCTCCCCCTCATCCTTCATATATCTCCCCTCATCCTCCATTTTCTCTTCTATAATCCTTCATTTTTCTCCCCTAATTCTTCATTTCTCTCCCCTCATCCTTCATTTCTCTTTCTTCGTCCTCCCTTTTCTCTGCTCTCCCCACCATTTTTCACCCCTCATCCTCCCTATTCTCTCCCTTAATCCTTCTTTTCCCTAATCCTTCTCTCCCCTCATCTTTCACATCTCTTTCCTCGTTTTCCCTTTTCTCTTTTTTTCACCCTCCATTTCTTTCCCTATACTCTTTCCTCTCTCCCCTCACCCTCCTTTCTATTCTCCCCTCTTAACAACATAAATCCTCCAGGTCCTTCCACTGTGTGACCATTTGAAATATACAACGCTGACGACAACACCCAGACCACGAGCACTGATGTTCCAGTGATGGTAGATGTATTGTGGTCTCCCCCCTCTTCCCACACCACTCTCTCCCCCCACTCCCATTTACCTCTCCCCTCCCTCCTTCCCCCTCCCCACTCTTCTCTCCCCATTCCACCTCTCCTCCCGGCTAACTGTAACATTCCCATTATACGATGTGATACGTTTTAGTGTAAATATTATTGTTAAGTCTATGTTTTTGTATACATATCAATTTTACAAGCTAAGAGTTGTTATCCTACCCCAGCTTATTTGAAAGCCCAGCCTTATCGAAGGTATACGACCTCTCAACCCCCCTAGGAGGCAACCCACACTAGTCGGCTAACACCCAGGTACCGTCTTACTGCTAGGTATATAAGGACATCAGGTGCTTAAGAAAACATTCCCAACGTTTGTTATTATATCAATGTAATACTCTTCGTAGTCTTATACATGAGACAATGTCCACAGACTTGTTGGAATATTTTCTTTAATAATTGCATATATTTTATTAGTTAGGTTATATATGTCTTTGAACTTTATTGAGGAAGCATGGTGGTATCCGCACATGATATTAACCACAGTGTAATTATGTAGTGGTCGTGGTTACTAATGAATACTAGAAGGGGTAACACAATGATTTATTCATGAATGAACCTCAAAACTCCATAAATGTATGCCAGATTTCCGACATTACCCTAATTCTGATAGATTTCGAAAAAGCCATTGACAACATGCCCATGGGCTCAGCCCCGGGCCCAGACTCGTGGAACTCTGTATTCATTAAGAACTGCAAGAAACCCCTCTCGCGTGACCTAAGTACACTGTGGAGAAGGAGCTTGGACATGGGTGAAATTCCACAATCACTTAAAACAACGGATATAGCCCCACTCCAAAGCATTAGCTAAGAACTATAGACCAATAGCTATGACGTCCCACATCATAAAAATCTTTGAAAGAGTGCTAAGAAGCAGGATTGCAAATCACCTGGATTCCCAAAATCTGCACAATCCAGGGCAACATGGGTTCAGGGCAGGTCACTCCTGCCTCCCACAACTACTGGATCACTATGATATGGCCTTGGATGCACTGGAAGAAAATCAGAATGCAGATGTAATATACACAGACTTTGCAAAAGCATTTGACAAATTCGATCATGGCGTAATAGCCCATAAAATACGTGCTAAAGGAATAACTGGGAAAGTGGGGAGATGGATCTTCAACTTCCTAACAAATCGAACACAAAGAGTTGTGGTCAACAGAGTTAAATCGGAGGCTGCCATAGCGAAGAGCTCCGTTCCACAAGGCACAGTACTCGCCCCCATCTTATTCCTCATCCTCATATCAGACAGACAGAGATATACACCACAGCACCGTATCATCCTTTGCGGATGATACTAGGATCTGCATGAGGCTGTCATCTGCTGAGGACGCGGTTAACCTCCAAGAAGATATAAACAAAGTTTTCCAGTGGGCAACGGTAAACAATATGATGTTCAATGAGGACAAATTCCATCTACTGCGTTATGGAAAACTGGATGAGAAAATAACTAGAACAGAGTATACTACAGACTCTGGCCATACAATAGAGAGGAAAAATAATGTAAGGGACCTGGGAGTAGTAATGTCTGAGGATCTCACTTTCAAGGATCACAACAGTGCCATGATCGCAAGTGCAAAGAAAATGATAGGATGGATAATGAGAACGTTCAAAACGAGAGATGCCAAGCCAATGATGATCCTTTTCAAATCACTTCTCTCTAGGCTGGAATACTGCTGTACATTAACATCTCCATTCAAAGCAGGTGAAATTGCAGATCTAGAGAGTGTACAGAGATCCTTTACTGCACGTATAAGTTCTGTCAAGCACCTTAACTACTGTGAACGCTTGGAAGCACTTGACTTGTACTCGTTGGAACGCAGGAGGGAGAGATATGTCATAATCTACACTTGGAAAATCTTGGAAAGAATGGTCCCAAATCTGCACACAGAAATCACTCCCTACGAAAGTAAAAGACTGGGCAGGCGATGCAAAATGCCCCCAGTTAAGAGTAGGGGCGCCATTGGTACACTAAGGGAAAACACCATAAGTGTCCGGGGCTCAAGACTGTTCAACAGCCTCCCATCAAGCATTAGAGGAATTACCAATAAGCCCCTGGCTGCCTTCAAGAGAGAGCTGGATAGATACCTAAAGTCAGTGCCGGATCAGCCGGGCTGTGGCTCGCACGTTGGACTGCGTGCGGCCAGCAGTAACAGCCTGGTTGATCAGGCCCTGATCCACTGGGAGGCCTGGTCATGGACCGGGCCGCGGGGGCGTTGATCCCCGGAATAACCTCCAGGTAACCCATTCCCTCTTACTTGTTCGGATACGAAAAACATTTGGTTCTTCCTTCCGATATAGGTAAGCTAGTTAGCTTGTCTGAATACATACATCTCATGCGCACTCTTGAATTTCTGACTTAAAATTCATGCACTGTCTTGTATCTTCATCCTACATCCATATTTGTGGATACTGACACTATGAACATTTCCGCTGCTGAGATTGTAAATCACACTGACTTTCTTCAGAGAATCCAGAAAACGCTACTACGTTCTCCCAAACACGTAACTTACATTATATCACTGTCGACTTGATATCAGCACTAGGTCGTGCGTGAATTTTCTGTATTCTGAATTTGAGACATAGCCGCTCTGGAGCAGGTTTGTTACGTGGTCTCTGAGTGCATCTGTCCCGTGTGACAAACTTGTGTTTTACAGAGTTTCGCTCTGTCTTGGGATTGACCATGACATATTTTGTGAGTCAGGATCTTATTTGAGGGAAGTGGACACTATTTCTTCACTGTCTGACGTGGACTGTCTACATAGAGAGTGACCGTGGTATTTCCCCACCCATCTGATGTCAACCTTTTCTAGGTCTGAATGGGCATTGCCTCTGATTTACCCTGTGGATGTCTACTCCTGTGGTGTCTACTACTGTGCAGTGAGTTTTTAAGCATTTGGTATGTGCAGAAGCAGGTGTTCACTTAGGGTTGTGTACGAATGCGTTGCACACTTTGATACCTGTGTGTTCACATTACATCACTAACATGTATGCTAGAAAGTATTTCTTCTGTCATAGAGTTGTCAGGAAGTGGAAAAATCTGGAGAGTGTTGTAGTAGAGGCAGAATCCATACACAACTTTACGAAAACGTATGATGAAGGTCTTGGAGCAGGGAGAGTGAACCTAGTAACGTCCAGCGAAGGGGCGGGGCTAGGAGCTGCGACTCGAGCCCTGCAACCACATATAGGTGAGTGTTACGCTTTGACTGCTTAACGTAAATAAAAGTCGTTGCTTCTAAAGGGTAAACGACCTGTCTAGTCTAAGGGCATTTATATTATTTAAAATAGAAAAAAAATCACTCTAGGGCCAGCTTGTACCTTCATACAAATTATGAAGCATAAATTTAAATGATCAACGTATTATGAGGAAGGACAAAAAAACTCACCTATATATATATATATATATATATATATATATATATATATATATATATATATATATATATATATATATATATATATATATATATATATATGTCGTGCCGAATAGGCAGAACTTGCCATCTTGGCTTAAATAGCAACGCTCATCTTGCCATATAGGGCAAGTGAAAATTTGTGTATGCAATAATTTCGCCAAAATCATTCTGAACCTAACGAAAAAAATATATTTCACTGTGTTTGTTTAGTATTAAATTATTGTAAATAAATCTAAAATATATTTAGTTGGGTTAGGCTAAAATAAATTGTTTTTTGTTATAATAAGGTTAGGTAAGTTTTCTAAGTTCCTTTTGGTGCAAAATTATAAATTTTTACATCAACATTAATGAAAAAAATATATCTTAAAACGTATAAGAGAAAATTTTAGAAAAGACTTAATTTTAAATGAGTTCTTTCTAATTGACCAGTTTTACATATTCGGCACGACATTTTATATATATATATATATATATATATATATATATATATATATATATATATTCAATAACACTGCGACTAGCAGGGGGTTCGAACCCGTGTTGTTTTAGCCTGCCTCCTGGTGAGCGAAAATTCACTACGTTCTAACCACTGGTCCATCCAGCGATCTTTGTAGGATTGGGTGGTCCAATGGGTTAGAGCGTCGTGAATGTTTGCTCACCATGAGGCGAGCTAAAACAACATGGGTTTGAGCCCCCGGCTAGTCACAGTGTTATTTTTTAATATATATAATGAAGGTAACATATACAACCTACACCTTTACTCACTCACATTAGCTCAGTAGCACACTGCTACTAGTAAAACACTATCATTTATAAACAGGAAGGCTCCATGACACCCCCTCCCCCTCCTTTCTGCAAGCTGCTAGTACTCTCCCCAAAACTTAAAAAGGCCTGTGCACACTAGGGCCTTACAGGTGAACATGAAACCACTTAAACCAATAAAGTAACCTATGGTATAAACTTAAAAAAAATACCATCCCTACCAAACCGTGAAATCTTATGACATCTTGGTGCAGGTGCTGCGCTCCAAGTACTGACACACACACACACACACACACACACACACACACACACACACACACACACACACAGTCTTACTTCTCGAATTTAATCCCGCCAAATGCAGATAGGGGAAGATAGGGGAAGGGCACAGAAGACCGCAGACAGGGTATATAGGCTAGGTGGCCAAAGACTGCAAACCTCACTCAAGGAGAAAGATCTTGGGGTGAGTATAACACCGAGCATGTCTCCGGAAGCACACAACCAGATAACTGCTGCAGCATATGGGTGCCTGGCAAACCTGAGAACAGCCTTCCGATACCTTAGTAAGGAATCGTTCAAGACACTGTACACCGTGTATGTCAGGCCCATACTGGAGTATGCAGCACCTGTTCGAAACCCGCACTTGATAAAGCACGTCCAGAAACTAGAGAAAGTACAAAGGTTTGCGACAAGGTTAGTTCCAGAGCTAAGGGGAATGTCCTATGAAGAAAGGTTAAGGGAAATAGGCCTGACGACACTGGAGAACAGGAGGGTCAGGGGAGACATGATAACGACATATAAAATACTGCGCGGAATAGACAAGGTGGACAAAGACAGGATGTTCCAGGGAGAGGACACAGAAACAAGAGGTCACAATTGGAAGTTAAAGACACAAATGAGTCAGAGAGATATTAGGAAGTATTTCTTCAGTCATAGAGTTGTCAGGCAGTGGAATAGCCTAGAAAATGACGTAGTGGAGGCAGGAACCATACACAGTTTTAAGACGAGGTTTGATAAAGCTCATGGAGCAGGGAGAGACAGGGCCCAGTAGCAACCGGTGAAGAGGCGGGGCCAGGAGCTAAGACTCGACCCCTGCAACCACAAATAGGCGAGTACAAATAGGTGAGTACACAC